>NC_134854.1:40971298-41284570 GCF_049852395.1 Peromyscus maniculatus bairdii | reverse complement strand
GAAATGCATTTGGTTTTCCTGATTCACCTCCTATATGGTATAAGGGATTTAGTAATACTATATATAAAATATTGACAAGATTGAAAATTACAGAAAATAATTGTGCTGTCTGGTTCCTTTTAACAACTGAAGAAAAATTAACAAAAGAAAAAGGGAAATTGAGTAAGAGTAACATTAAATGGATTTATAATTGCTTATACAATCTGAATATTTCCAAATGTTTCCTGGAAGAGAATGCTATAACAGCCATAGATTTCAAATTAGAGAAAACCAAACTTAATTTCTCATTGTATAATTCTCTGTGTTTAAATACAAATTTAATTCACAAACTTGGAAGTTGTCAGCAGTTAAGTTAGGGTCACGATTAGAGAACAATGGGATACTGTTGTTTGGTTTTATGATCTGTTGCAGTATCCTGAGAATATTGAGGGTATTGACTCAACAGGTTCTGATAGTCTCATTCGACCTGAGGAAATAGTGTCCCCACTCTTAGGAAAGGATACATCCCATACACCCACACTCTCCACTTTTGCCATTTTTGTCCTTTCCTGGGGGAATTATCCTTGCCTTAAGTTTAGAGGAGACAACAACTTTCCATATAGGGCTGCTACATAAGACAATATTCCTGTCCCTCGGGGCTGTTACATAAGACAATATTCCTGTCTTTATCATGTTCTGTAGACCTAACTAGATTCAAAGTTAAGCAGAACCCAAGAAGTGAAGTAGAAGTTGTGGTCAGTAGGAGGTGACTAAACCCCCATAGAATTTATGAAGTTTTCAGTTGATTCATAAAAACTTCTGAGGAAAATGTGTAGAAATAGATTGTAAAGGTGTGAAATACTCAGGGCTAGAGAGATGGCTCAGAGGTTAAGAGCACTGACTGCTCTTCCAGAGGTCCTGAGTTCAGTTCCCAGCAACCACAGGGTGGCTCAAAACCATCTGTAATGAGATTTGGTGCCCTCTTATGGCCTGCAGTCATATATGCTGTATACATAATAAATAAATCTTTTTTAAAAAAAAGATTTCTTAAAAAAAGGTGTGGAATACTCCTGAAATGCACATAAACCTAGAGAACTCTTAGTTTATTGATGTTTGTCTATTCAACATATATTTTCTGTTTGTATTGTTATTTTACAGTTAAAAGTAAAAAATACAAAGAGTACATGGCATAGGTTTAAATCTTTTGTTTGCTTTCAGAAAGTGATTATCATAATACAAACAATACCAATTTTTCTTGAAATTGAAGTATGCATATCATATCATTAATGCCATTTATTAATTTAGTTTAGCATAAATTACAAAAGATTAATTATGTGGAATGTATAATACACTAATCTCAAATGATATCAAGGCACATTATTAACTCAATGTCAAGGTGTGGCAAAAGTTCAGTCTCTTCAAAGACAAGAGAGTTTCAGAAACAATACCACCATTCATTGCATTGCTTTGGAAATTAATAGTTTCTTATGGCCATTTTGGGCTCCTGATGCCCTGGAGCGACCTGGTTGGGAAGTGAATAACTATAATAGGAGGTCTGATTAATTCAAACTACTATGGAAATTTATACTTCTCCAAAAAAGAAGGGAAAGTATGTCTATAATGATGATAATTCCTTAGAGTATCTCCTAGTGTTACTATGTTCTGTAATTAATATTAATGGCAAAGTAGAAGGACACAATCTAGGAAAAAATAATAAATGACCCAGCTCTGTAATAAGGATTTATATGTCCATGCCACCTAGTAAAGAATCTGCACTTGCTGAAGTGCTTGCTGAGGTGAAGTGATAAAGAAAAGTCCTAGAGAAAGGAACCTATAAATAACAGCTAAGGATATGTGACCACTTACAGGAAAGATTTAATTGACATGAATGCTTTTCCTATTAAGATACTGCTTCTGCAAACATTAATTAGATGTTTGTAGTTTTCTTTCTCTTATTTCTCTATCGTTTCATGTATCAGCAACTAACATATTAACATTCATGCTGTCTAACCCTATCTTCATACTTAAGTCAAGATATAACAAAAGACTAAATATTCATAAAGGAACTTGTTACCCAAGGTCTTTAGAGCCCACAAAGTTAAATTCCAAGTTTCAGGTACTGGTCCTGGGAATTTCAGTATATTTTGATTCCTCTGCTGAATTTCCTTTTATTTTACTATGGTCTTTATTTTTTACTTTTTTAGAATAAAAAATGTGGAATAAGTATGAGAATAAGGTGGTCCTTTGTAACTTTTTTTGGATAGTCATAGGATCTTACATTTAAGAGATGTGAAACTGCCAGGCGGCAGTGGCGCACCCCTTTATTGCCAGCACTCAGGAGGCAGAGGCAGGCGGATCTCTCTGAGTTCGAGGCCAGCCTGGTCTACAGAGCCTGATTCAGGACAGGCACCAAAACTATACAGAGAAATCCTGTCTCGAAAAACCCCAAAGAGAGAGAGAGAGAGAGAGAGAGAGAGAGAGAGAGAGAGAGAGAGAGAGAGAGAGGTGAAATTATAAATTATTGTGAATTTTGATGATTTAGGCAACTTTTAAAGGTCTGTGCTTTTTTGTCAGACCAGTTTATATTATTTATTTTATATTTGGAGATATAATATAATTATATCATGTTTATATTATAGTATGTTTAGGCAGATAATAATATAGCTCCTTATATTTCAGGTATCTTTACTATTATTTTAACTTCCTCCTTTTTTGTTTGACTTTTTTCTGTTTTTTTTAATTATTAAAAAATTTTCTATTCATTATACATACCAACCACAGACCCCCTCCTCCCTCCTTCCACCCCACAGCCTTCCCCCTCAACCCACCCCCCATTTCCACCTCCTCCAATGCAAGGTCTCCCATGGGGAGTCAGCAGAGCCTGATACACTCAGTTGAGGCAGGTCCAAGCCCCTCCCCCTGTACTACGGCTGTGTAAGGCGTCCCACCTTAGGCAGTGGGCTTCAAAAAGCCTGCTCCTGCACCAGGGACAGATCCTGATCCCACTGTCAGGGGGTTATATCTATCCCTCATCCCTTGGTAATTCCTGTAGCACATTTTATTTATTTATTTTACTATTTGGATATTCTCTTAACCACTCAAGCATTTATTGTTCATTGTTTCATTGATCTTTGCATTCTGACTTTGGTAATGAACTCTTAAAGTTGGTTTGATTTGCATTTCCTAATTGCTAGATTCTGTGAACATTTTGTAAAGTTATTTCTTATCTATGTTCTCTTATAATGGCTAAGCTAGACACTGAAATGTAGGTGTGGCAGAATGCCATTAGGAGTTACTTTATTGCTGTGTTTCTTTAGAAGAACAATAATATTGGTTTGCCCCCAAGGTGTACATCCTACCCAGTCTTTTTCTTGGCCACCCAAGCATGGATTCCATCTCATAGATTAGAACACTCTGTTCATGTACTGTGTGCATCAGTGATTTTATGTTTTGATTTTTTTATAATTTTTATATAAATCCTCTATCAGAAATATAGATAACAATTGTTCCCTCCCATTCTATGATCTTCCTCTTGACTTGTGTAGAAGTTTTTTGTTATAATGTTCCACCTGTCAATTGTTGGTCTTATTTCTTGGATAAATGAAGTCCTGTCATGAAAGTCCTTTCCTTTATCTACTATATTTTGTAGGATACTGTGTGTGTTTTCTTCTACCAGTTTCAGTGTTTTGTGCTTTACTGGTAGATATTTGATACGCTTGGAGTTAATGTTTATTCAAGGTGATAGATACAGGTCTGATTGCTGTCTTCTGCATGTGGATGTCCAGTTTTTCCAGGACCATTTATTGAAGATGTTTTCTTTTCCTCAGCTTATGTTTTTAAAGTCTTTTTCAGATATCAAATGGCAGAAGCTACATAGTCTCACAACTGACATTCTGTTTAGTTCCAGTATTTTTTGTAATTGGATTAATGCTAGCACCATACTTTGTTTACTACTATTATCATAGTAGGTTATGGAGTGCGGAGCGCTCTCTCCAGAACTGTTTTTTCTGTTCAGGATTTTTTGGCTATCTGGGATCTTTTGTGTTTATATATGAATTTTAGGATCATTTTCTATTTTTCAGATAATGATATGGGGATTATGATTGGGATTTCACTACCTTAGCAAATGAGAGTTGTAAAATTGTCATTTTCAAATTATTAAATCTACCAATTCATGAGCATCTAATTTTTTTTTCATTTTCTCATGTTTTTAACTCCTTCTTTGGTACTCTGACATTTTCATTGTAGAGGTCCTTCACTTCCTTGATTGGGTTTATTCTTAGATATTTTATTTTCTCTGATGCTACGATATATAGGAATGTGTCCATTGTGTGATATTTGTTTGTGTAGAGAAATAAAATTGATTTGTAGAAGTTAATTCTTTATCCTGCCACTTGACTGAATTTTTTTAAAAGATCATTTTAAGAAGTTTTCTGGTAGAAATTTTTGGATCTCTAATGTATTGTATCATGTCATATGCAAATAGGAATAGATTGATGTTGTATTTCCATATTTTAGTACTTTAATTTTCATCTCTGTCTTATTACTCCAACTATTCCTCAGACCACAATATTATAAATGAGTGGGTAAAATGAACATTGACTAGGGTCTGACTTCAATGGGATTGCTTCAAGTGTCTTTAGATTTAGTAAGATGTTGTTTGACTGTTTCTTTTTATAATTAATTAATTATTCTTTGTGTCTTTCACATCATGCCTTCAGATCCCACCCATCTCCCTTCCCAATCCAAAATAAAACAAAATGAAATTTAAGAGGAAAGAGGGAGGAAAAATGAAGAAAGAAGGTGAAAATCTTGCCATGGGAGTGGAGATCCTTCAGCCCTGGACCCACAGGACTAACACCCCTGCCATGCTCCAGCAGATCACAGATGGGGTGGATGTTGGGGTGGGCCAACACATAACTCTGGTTCTGGGCCTGGGTAGTTGCAGAGTTGGTCAGCCTGTCAGCTCTCACCTGCTTTCGCTGCTAGGGTAGGCTCTCCAGCATTGCCCTGGCTAGTTGCAGGGATGATCAAGGGGCTTGGACAGTTTTCTGGCTTTCACATCCTCCAGGTAGGTTCCTCCACATCTACACCTTCAGGACCAGTTCTACTATGCTGCCCAGGTGAGGTGCAGAGCCAGCTCTCCCTAGTGTTGCACCTGGTATGGAGCAAGGACAGTTCTTCCATCTGACTCAGGCACTGATGGATGGGGGCTGGGGGAGGACATCTCTCCCCTGCCCATGCTACCAGAAGACAAATAAGTAATGAGGATAACTCTCCCCTGGTCACAACTTCGGGGTGGCTCACCCACACCTCTGCCAACAGGGTTGGTTCTATTGTGCTGCCCAGGCAAGGTACAGGACCTGGTCTCCAAGTGCTGCAGCTGATGAGGGGTTGGGTCAGGTCCCTCACCTGCTTCAGGTGGCTAGAGTCAAGGGGAGGAGGGAATCCTTCCCTCACTCATGTCACCAAACTGCATATGAGAAGAACATGACCTGCTCTCCTATTCTCATTCCCTCAGGGCTAGTTCACTCACGCCCCCACAAACAGGGTCAGCTCTATTGTGTATCCCAGATGATGTGTAGGATCCTTTCTTCTGATTGCTTCAGCCAGTGAGGGATATGACCTGTTCTCCCTAGTAAATGGAGTTTCTCTGTCCTGTCCTGTTCCAAAGCCACTTCCAAATAATCACTTAGAGGTTTATATTAATTACAAATATTTGGCTGATGGCTTAGGCTTATTACTAACTAGGTCTTACATTTAAATTAACTCATTCCTATTAATCTATTAGAATTGCCATTTGGCCCATGGCTTACTTGTCCTTTTGCATCTTCTTTCTTGGGCTGCTGGCTGGTGTTTGTCCCAACTCCATTCTTCTTCATCTTAGTCCTAAGTTTAATTGTACTACCTAACCTTATCCTGTCTCACCACTGGCCAAACAGCTTTATTATCAACCAATGAGAGCAACACAGTTACAGAAGGACCAACCCACAGCATTTCCCCCTTTCTGTCTAATCATAAAGGTTTTAACTTTAACACAGTAAAATTACATATAACAAAATAGTTATCAAGCAAGAATTACAGTTACAATATCTAGTATATTTGTGTTTGACAAAATCAGAGAAAACACTCAAGTATCTATCTTATCTCGATGAGTCTAAAGTTTTATATCTTTATCATAGCTAAGGAAAACTATAATTATAACTATCTAGTCTTCAACTCCATCAGACTACAGAAGGATGTAATGTTACCTAATGACAGGGACATCAGGCTGCCTGGACAGTCCCAAATGTTTCTCAGTAATGTTGGGTCATCCATCTTTGGCCTATAAGTCTAGTATATCTGACAGACTTGTTTCAGAAGCAGGACAAATTGTAGTACTATCTTGGCAAAGCTTGGCAATCACTTTTCTTTGTGTCCTGCTTGTCCAGACTGGACAGCATACGTACTGTCAGCAGTCAAGGCAAGGGCAGTATCTTGCCCGATAGGCCAGTTTTGTCAATGAAAACAAACTCCACATGGAGTTTCTTTGATGCTCATCATCCTCTTTGAAGTAACTGGTGTTGCCAGGAGCAGGTGTGTCTCACTGTTGAGAAAAGACTAAATTATTAAAAAATTTTAAGTGCCATATTCTATGTCTTTGAAGTATTTGAAAATTACCTATCTAATTGAAATATATCCTTGTATACCTAAAAAACCTAACTAACATGACTGTAAGTTTGACTATTATAGATGACTATTAATCTGTATTTTTTAATTATACATTACATTTTAAATGAGCTGCATAAACACAATACTTTAAACAAGAGTAAAAATATACATACAATATAACAAAATTGACTTTAAATTTGTATCAGTAAACTAAAATCCATACCAATGTAAAATATTAAGATTAAGTTATTTTTTAATTAAAGTAGATTAAATAATCTGCCCCTTTCCCCACATTTCTATATCATATCCCTCTTTCTTCTTTTGAAAGAGATTGACTACGACCAATAACAATTTATAACCAACTCCCTAAATAAAAACAAATATCTATAATCTATTTTTTGGGAATGTGGGCATAGTTCTCTAGACTACTTCCTGTTGACTGAAGGCACTGGGAATCCTATGGGACCCTGAGAAAATTTAGGATAATTTTTTAAGAATTGACTATAGTATTTTGTGAGGCTGGATCATCTTAGTGGCCTTGAAGCTCTTTTGGATGCTGCATCAACTGGGCCATTTTCATTGGTGTCTGGTCCCCTTGTTCTAAAATATATATATAATATATATTTATTTTAAAATGTGTGTATATATATATATATATATATATATATATAGCTGTATTAATAGAAATATAAACTGTGTGTTGTATACAAACCAGCCAAAGATAATTTTTTGTTTTATGTTTGAGTAGATAAAATATACATTATGTATCTTGTAGTTACTTTAGGTTTATTTTTTGATGTCTGAAGTCAGGATTTCAGGGGGTCTTCCTCGATCAAACCAGATTTTCCATAACCCAGAATGAATCCATAGCCTTTCATTTTCTGTGCAAAAACAAAAACAGAACCTCTTTTCTGAAGTAACATATCTTTTGACTTAAATTTTGAAGTCAAGATATTTGTAAATATGTAGGTTGGATTAATCCAGCAACATTTATAATCAAATGTCTCTTAGCAGCTGTTGTTTCTTCCTCCACATTCAAACAATTCAAAGACAACTCAGTAACATACAGTATCCAGACTCTGCATATTTTCCATCTTTACGTGGCTTTTTTATTACTTTACTCCCTTTTTAAGGACTTTCTATTTTAAAATTATATATTTATTTTTTATGACTGTCTATACCTTATCTTTTCTCTTCCAAGCTTGTATGTGTGTGTGTGTGTGTGTGTGTGTGTGTGTGTGTGTGTGTGTGTGTGTGTATACATACATATATATATTTCCACTGGAAATCTTCTAGAAATATATATATATATTTTACAAGACAGGGTTTCTCTGCGTAGGTTTGTGCCTTTCCTGGAACTCACTTTGTAGCCCAGGCTGGCTATGAACTCACAGAGATCCACCTGGCTCTGCCTCCCAAGTGCTGGGATTAAGGGCATGTGCCACTACCACCCGGCACCTATGTATATTTTTAAACACACTGTAACACATTTAGAGGCTTTTTTCCATATGAATCTGTCTTTATTCTGTATCTCTAACCCTTTTTGTCTGTATGAGCAGAAACCCTAAATCTATATTATAATTTCAAATATATATTTTTAAAGATTGAAGATAAAATAAAGGCCTTCTCTGGTAAGAGACCATTGTAGTTTGAGTAGAACTGGCTCCCCTACACTCATGTGTTTGAATGTTTTGCCCATAGTGAGTGGCACTATTAGGAGGTGTAGCCCTGTTGTAGTAGGTGTGGCTTTGTTGGAGGAAGTGTGTCACTGTGAAGGTGGGCTTTGAGATATCATATTCTCAAGCTAGACCTAGCGTAGCAGTTTCTGCCTGCTGCCTCTGGATCCTGATATAGAACACTCAGCTCCTTCTCTGTCACTATATCTTCTGGTATGTCACCATATATTGTGCCATGATGATAATGGACTAAACCTCTAAAACTGTAAGCCATCCCCAACGAAATATTTTTCTTTGTAAGAGTTATGGTGGCCACAGTGTCGCTTCACAACAATAAAAATTTAACTAAGAGAGAAACATTTCAAAAAAAACATATCAACCATAAAATTCAAGTTGGATTTATTAAAAGATGTGGGGCCATTATTATGTAAAGTTACAAATGAAATGAATCATACAAATGCTAATGAAGAGACAAATCAAATGATTGTTTCAATAAGTATACAAAAGGCCTTTGACAATGTCCAAACTCACCATAATAGAGGCTATATATTATAAATACACAGTCAACATACCGTACATGGAGAAAAATTCTAAGCAACCCTATTAAAATCAGGAATTAGACAGGAATGTCCACTATCCCCACTCCTTTCAAATTCAGTGGTTAAACGTCTAACCAAAGAAGTAAGTTAAGTGAAGAAAATGAGATGACAACAAACTGGAAAAGAATTTGATTCATCCCTATTTATAAATGATATATTATAAAGGAGAGATCTCCAAATTACAGTGGAAATCTTCTAGAAATGATCAACACATTGAGCAAAGCAACAGGATACAAAATTAACTTACATTAAAAAGTTGTCTCTACAAGAGTGTTCCAGCACTTCCCCTCAGGACCCCTCAACCACCAGGGTTCCACTCATCAAACACTCTAAGTGCCCTAATGGCCAAACTTAGCACCCACCCTATACAGTAATAAGCCCAAGCTCTGGATTTGACATCCCACCAATCTGCATCCTGTAAAGCTCTGTCCACTAAGAAGCACTATAAAAACCTATCTTCTCAGTTCTCTGCTGCTTCTCACCTGAGCAGAGTCAGCCACACTCCTGAGTTTTTCCACCCCAATAAATCTCTTGTGTGAGTTTTATTGTGTGGTGTGATTCTGTGATATTCCTTGGCTCCTGACTCTAAGATTCCAGGATACCTTTTCCCTCAGGGTTGTAACACTTACAATCTTCACACATACCAATAACAACAAAATGCTGAAGAAGACTTCATGGAACTGCTTCCATTTACAATAGCCTTAGGACAAATAAATATAACTAGACATAAACCTAAATAAGGAGGTAAAAAATTTCTATAATGAAGAAAAATATTTATCAAGATACTGGAAGATATAAAGATATTCCAGGACATAGATTATTTGATTTAATATTATGAAAATGAGCAATGTGCTACAATACTTTGGAAATTCAATGCAATGCTCATCAAAATTCTAATGAAATTATTCACAGAAGGAGAACAAATGTCCTAAAGTTTCAATGGAAGCACAAAGATCCCAGAAATACAAAGAACAAATCTGGAGCAATTACCTATTTTCAAGTTGTATTACACAGCTATAATGATAAAACTAAAATAGAAATGGTACAAAACAGACTTGCAGATCAACAGAAAACATAAGAGGATGCTTCATCGGTGCATAAAATTACAGCCACCTCATTCCTTTCTTTAGTTTCTTTTTTCCCCATTTAAAGACAGAGATTTTTATTCTTTTTGGTCCAAACAGGGTATTTCACATTATCTCCCAGTATAGAAGCCCCTGTGAGTCATGTGCAAAACTTCAGGGATGGGGCAGATCCAGCAGAGTTAATCAGGCTTATACAGAAAGAGCTGGGAGATACAAAACCCAGAGGAACCAGAGAGGGCTGCAGGTGTGACACAGGGACTTCTCACTCAGTTCCAAACCCCTATTCAGACCTCAGTTAACCCACTGGGAAGTGGGAGGGTGAGGTCTGAGGGCATTAGGAAGACAGAGTCCCTCAGAACGTCTGCAGTAGTACTTGAAACCCTTGGATGTACCCACATTCTTTTCCCTGAGAAAACAGCAAAATACAAAAGCTCTTGTTTTCTTTTATTGAAACTGTCTGCAATTTACACGAGTTTATAAACAAGAGACTGATGTGAAAGAGATGAAGAAATCAAAAACTTTGTGATGCCAGCCTCCACTTGACACATGCAAAGCTTGACCCTTAGCCTGCAGGGAAATTCACAGCCTGGTTGTCCCACCCTATTGTCTCCTGCATGTTGTGTCAACACTGAGATGGAAGCAAAACATGTTGGGGGAGAAGAGAAGATGGGTAACTCATGCCTGTTGTCAGCTCTCAGGAACCTGAGGCAGGAAAATTATGATCAGCTACAGGACAGACATTGCTACACAGTAAGGCCCAGTTTCAAAACAAACCAGAATAAAAAAAAGAAAGGGAAAAACAAAACACCAAAAGTGTGTGGTGTATGCATCTTTAGTCCCAGCTGTGTACAAGCAGAGGAAGGGAAATGTACTCTGTGAGTTTGAGGCCAGCTTCATCTACAGAGTGATTTCCCACACAGCCAGGGCTACAGAGTGAGACCCTGTCTCCAAACAAATCAACAACAGAAACAACCAATAAATAAATTAATTAATAAAAGGAAGAAAAGAAAACAGAAAATCAACAAAAAAATCCACAATAAAAACACAGAAAAACACAAAACCCCACACAGGGTGCTGATATGGTGAGCTAACACCCTTTTGTGTTCAGTTTCTGATCCCCTCTGGGCAGTAGGTCATCAGGATCTTCACCCTGGCTGTCATCTCTGATTGGAGCCCAGTCAGCTGATAAGTCCTACGGGAATATGTGGAGTCATATTGCCACCCCAGACTAAAGACATGGCAGCTCTGGTCAGTTCCCTGAGTGTAATACATCTTCAGGGACATGAAAGAGTTATCATACCTGTCATTGCCCATGTTGATGTTGTAAATGTGTTTCTGGTTCCCTGGAGTTATCATGCACACCTGACTGACATATGTATTTGTGCCCACCTGGAGGCTGATGGTCCATGCATGGTAGAAGCACATCACAGAGATATCACCTTGTACTGTATATCATTATAGACTTGCTTGCATACTTGTTGGTCTGTAGCTCAAAGATGAAGTGGCTGGCCTTCACAGTAGTATCATCAAAGTTCCTCTGTTGTTTCTCTGAGTATTTGATCCTAATATCCACAGAACTCTGCAAGCCTTAGTCTTGGCCTTTCCCACAAGTGGAAGTATATACACTTGCATCTGTGTCATATTCCTGTTCTTGAACAGGTCATTGCACTTAAAGTGGTCCATGGAGTTCATGCCATAACTGACCATGGCCTTGATGAAGCTGGAGAAGTTTTCTAGCAGTTAGCAGTTCTGCATAGAGTGGTTGGTCTTGGGGACAGAGAGAGCTGCAACAGGTTCATGATTGTTCTTAGGATGACCCAATCCCTGAGACCCTTCTGGAAGTTGGGGCCAAAGGATAGATACATGAAACACTTGACCCAGATGTGGAGTTTGGCTTCCTTCTGAGTGTTATTTTTGGATGGGAGCTGGTTCTTGACCTGAGAGAGGAGCCTTTAGGATTGTCTTTTGTTAATCTACATGGAGTTCATGGTATGTGGCACCTGTGTAGGACCAATGTGGACCAGAGGAAGTTACTGTTATCAGACACTCATATTTTTGAAAGGTACCAAAAAATACACAGTGAAGTACAGTTACCATCTTCTAAAAATTGTTATAGGAAAAACTGAGATCCATCTCTGTGAGAATTAAATTGTACATATATCTATTACCCTGCAGTAAAACCAATTTCAAATGAATAAAATAATTCCATGTGAAACCTGAAACAATGACTGATTTTTAAAAAATTAAGACATTAGTGGTTTTCAGAGACTAAATTACAATTTAGATAATCATGCCATTCTCTCATTCTACATAGTATGGATATCAGGGTAGGTGGATATCTCAGTTGCTTTTTTATTGCTATGAAAAAAAAACACACCATGACAAAAAGCCACATCAAAAGAATGGGTTTATTTCATTTTATTTCTTATATTCCACCATCCAGAGAAGTCAGGACTGGCTCAGGCTGGAACCTTGACACAGGAACTGAGGCAGAGTCCATGGAGAACTACTTCTTACTGGGTTGGTCCTCGTGCTTTCTTTATCCTGCTTTCTTATGGCACCCTGGTCCAAACACTCAGATGTGGCAAGATTCCCATTGAGTAGTGCCCTGCCATAACAATTATCAGTTGAGAAAATGTACTACAGGCTTGTTAACAGGCCAATTTGGTGATGGTGGTGGTGGTGGTGGTGGTGGTGGTGGTGGTGGTGGTGGTGGTGGTCATAGTGGAGGTGGTGGTGGTCTCAATTTATGTTCACTGACTTGCACCAATTTGACATAAAACTAGCCATCACAGTGGATAATACCATTTGTCCATGTGGTTGGATTAAATTTTATCAGGCATCTTAAAAAATGACTGAATGTATTTCTGAAACTATGTACACAGAGGATGAAGTGAAGGGTTGATAAACGGTCTGAAGTTGGCTTCGTCATCCTATAATGTAACGTCAAGGGAAGAATTAAGGAAAAATTAAGACAGATAGCCGAGAGTGAAGATAAACTTCTCCCTGGATCCTGATCTACATGGATATCAGTAAGTAATCTTATGCTTCAAGCTGCCACGCCTTCCTTGCCAAGATGAGCATAATGTACTCAAACTGCAAGACAAATTATAACCTTCCTCAAATAATTGCATCACTTCAGGCATTTTTTAACTATGAGGAGTGAGGTAAATAAATAACCTAGAGAAAGAATCCAAATGATTAGAAGAAAAATGGATAGGAGTAGTGCAAATGAAAGTCAATCACATTTGCATACAATGAGCTCCTATATTTCAAAGAAAATGGGCTGCATAATAAAACACTAAGATTTAATAGTTTCACCAATTAACAGGACAAAAAATATACATATAAAAATTATACTTTTAGCCATATAAAAATTGATGGAAGGTATTCAGGAAAACATGTATGTTCCTATTGTCTTTTAAACTACATAGTATAAATCATATTCATATGGTTAAGAACATCTTTAGAGACCATTTTAATTCAGCATAATAAATGGAAGAAGGCACTAGGATACAGGAAATATTCCCATGTTACAAGATCAAAAAAATTAACATTTTAAAAATGACTGTGTTGCCAAAAGTAATAGTGATATTCAATATGATTCCCATAAAATTTCCAAATATATTCCTAACAGATAGAAAAGTAAGCACTAAAATTCTTAAGGAAGCAAGGAAGACAAGAAATAGCCAAGTGATTATGAGTCAAACATTCAAAGCAGTTATTCAGAAAACACAATGCAAAATGTATATAACATCACCTGTTTTAAAATACATAGAAATCAGAATCACACACACACACACACACACACACACACACACACACACACACACACACTTGTTGTTTAGGCAAAAAAAAATCATATAGGAGCTCATTGAGTGTATGCTAAATGATAATAAAAGGGATAGTAACAACAAACCTTGAGCTACATTTTCAATAAAGCAAAATGTAGTTTCTTATATCATTTTATCCTCTTTTGCCTCCTCCTGTTGATTCCTTCTATCTAACCTTTCTGTATTTATCATAACATCTACCAGAAGAATGTATTTTAAACCTAGAACTTGGAAGAAACTATCTCAAATTCTAGGCTATGTCTTTAATAAGTTAGTAACATACCTTATATCAAGTCCCCAAATGTATCAGTGGTCACACCAAATTAATCTCTCAACATATTATTATTTTCTTCTCACCCCATATATTTATAGAGGCTTTATCCCCCAAGAATGACTTGTATATCCATAAATTTCCAACATACATTCTGGAATCAAACAATAATAAAGAATGACTTTGGAAAAAATTCCAATGGATATTTTGGTACATAATATACAGCTTATCAACCATGACTCTACTCATACAAACATTAAAAAATGGGAAAATGAAGCATTTGATATGTGAAATAATACAGCATAACAAGATTTTCATCTATGGACACTAAGGAACAAGAAGTAGGAAAATGACTTAAAACTCAGGTATGAATCTTGTCTGCCTTGATATGTAAATACTAAAGAGAGGAAGTTTCCTTGGATTCAGGATGATTAAGAGAATGTTTGCTTTTGCCCTGATTATTAGCTTTAAATTAATAGGAAACCCATGCAGTTACTGATGATTCTTCATATATCATGTAAAACTAATACGCAGCAATGTGAAGATCCACAGTGAAAATATAGGATAATAGTAGAAATGATGTTCATTGTGTGTATATGAGCTCATGGGCCGTTCATGAACTTTTCACTTCATGTCTTATTTAGGATCTACTAATGAAATCAACTTACATGATTTTCAATGGTGTTCACACATGGTTTTTGGCACAGGTCTGGTTAATGAATTTTCTTAAGGGATGTTCGTCCTTAGCACAGTTATGGTATGGACATCAATGACATCATGACACATGAGGCATGAGAAGATGATTTTCATAACATGTTTTCCAGACTCTGTGTGTCATATCATGAGGTTCTCAGATGCAGAGCCTTGACTTGAATATTTCTGGTTCCTCCAGGGAATATTACAAAGGACAGAAAGAACTGGAAGATATGAGTGGCTTCCCTGCTAAGCAAAAAGAATCAGATAGATACATATGTGTAGGCAGAAGTTTCTTAGTCCCACCTGGCCCTGCAGTCCCGCAGCCACTTATAAATAATCACTCAGAGGTTTAAATTAATTATACACTGTATGGACTATTGTAGATGTAACCAACCGTCTTATTAAAATAAGAAACACAAAACCAATGTAAAAGAGAAAGCCGAGAGGTCAGAGCTCAGAGCTAAAATCTTACCTCCTGCAGTGTTCCTAGCTTCCCTGAAAGAGAGCTACTTCCTGTGTGTATATCTTTAAATAGTCTTTCTGTTCTGCCTTCTCATTGGTTGTAAACCCAAACACATGACTGCCTCATCACTGCCTGTAAGTACTGCCCTCCAGGTCTTAAAGGCATATGTCTCCAATGCTGGCTGTATCCCTGAACACACAGAGATCCACCTAGCTCTTCTACCAAGTGCTGGGATTTAAGGCATGAGTCGCCACCACCACCGCCACCACGCTCTTGCTATGGCTCTAATAGCTCTGACCTCCAGGCAACTTTATTTATTAACATACAATGAAAATCACATTTCAGTACAAATAAAATACCACCATAGACTATAGGTCAGGATTCTTACTAGCTAGCTCTTATAACTTAACTCAACTCATTTCTATTAATCTATATGTTGCCATGTGGCCGTGGCATTACTGGTCTTTTGACATCTTGTTGTTCCTTTGGTGGCAGGCTGATGCCTTCTCCAACTCCACCCTTCTTCGTCTTTTCTTCAGTTCAAATGTACTAAATAACTTTATCCTGCCCTGCCATAGGCAAATGCAGCTTTATTTATCAACCAATTAGAACAACACATATTCACAGCATACAGAAAGACATCTCACAGCACATTTCCCAGCTAGCTCAGTCGGTAGAGAATGGGTCATGGGTTCTTGCCCCATGCTGGGCACCAGATAAGCAATAAATCCAGAGGAGTCTGTTTAAGAAGTACTAGGGAGCCAACACCACTGCACTGGAATAAAAACTCCAGTGGTTCTGGGGTTCTAGCAACATTTGTGTCTGTTCTCCATACTATTTCACAATGTTTTATAACAAGCTGATGTTACATTCATGAACAGAAAAGGCTGCTTTAAAAAAAGTCCTTCATGTGGCTGGGCGGTGGTGGCGGCGCACGCCTTTAATCCCAGCACTCGGGAGGCAGAGCCAGGTGGATCTCTGTGAGTTTGAGGCCAGCCTGGGCTACCAAGTGAGTTCCAGGAAAGGCGCAAAGCTACACAGAGAAACCCTGTCTCAAAAAACCAAAAAAAAAAAAAAAGAAGAAGAAGAAGAAGTACTAGGGAAATTTATTAAAGTAAAGTGAAGAAATACACTCATGAATACAGAATGGAGTAGATAGCTGAAGTCATCCTCTGATCTGACCAGGAACAAATACACTTCACAGGCAGGCAGTAGGGAGAAAGGGCATGTGACTCTTCTCCCTTTCCTTTTAAGAGGTCATGTACAATGGCAGGAAACACCACCTCTTTCAGGCCCTATAGCCCAAGGTCATGGGCAGAGCAAATACCACTACATATATGCTTGCATGCAAATGAGATATATAATGTGTCTGAATACTCTTGACCCATACCATCATTATTCAGTCCCAAATATGAGCAAACATGGATGAGGTGTGCATTTTATTTTTGTCTTCTTGGTCTTGAATCTTCCTGCCTTCTTGTGTAAATTGACTGACATCAAGTGCTTTTGGAGAATAAATGACACTAAGAATCTAGATGAAGATTGTATATTCATGATTGTCCTTGCCCCAGAAACCAGTCAGAAAATTTATTTTAATAAATTTCTGGATGAGAAGTATTTGTTATTTTTCTTTTCTCTTTGGCTATTATCTTTAATAATTTCTGTGAGTTTTGATAGTACAGGGCAGACACTAAATGTATCTTTTGTCTTCTTAAAGACACTACTTTGCAAATCACCAAAATTTATTTTGTATTTTGCTGGTGAGTGATTTACTATTTTAAAATGGAAGTGATAGTATTTATCTTTCCACTGTCTGCAATGTTAGAAGTTGAGAGATATGGCACTCTCTACATGCTTCCAGGATAAATATCCATCCTCCTGACTGTTGCCACCTGGTGTGCCAAGGATTCCCCTTACAAATACAATTGAAACCACATTTAGAAATTGAGATTTCAAGAAGGTGTCTTTCTTACATGTTTCCCGATGTTTCTTCCATCACACGTGTATTTCCTCACACATGTATAAAAGGGGATCTGATCTCTATGTCCCTCATCCTGGGAGGCCTCTTCACATAGCTATTTAGTAACTCCTTCAAATACTGCTTCACATATCTTATTCTATCAAAAGGAGTATGCCTTCTAAAGTCATAACTACAAAGTAAGTGATCTCCCAACTGTGACATTTTTTTTTTCAAGACAGGGTTTCTCTGTGTAGTTTTAATGCCTGTCCTGGATCTCGCTCTGTAGACCAGGCTGACCTCCAACTCACTGAGATCCACCTGCCTCTGCCTCCTGAGTGCTGGGTACTCAGTCCAACTATCACATTTTTATGTTGTCATATTTTATTCTGTTTCATTTCTACATCTGCACAATTCTGGATTCAGGGTTTTCTCAATGCTGGATACTTTCTCTATATTGTAGCTAACAAATTTTGAGGTCTGTAAAACTGTTTTCAACTCTGGAAAAATATATCAAACAAGGAGACTAAAGACAAAATTAACACGATTATCTAAATAGAGGCAGAAAAAGACTGGCAAAATCCAACATGCTTTTATATTAAATGTACTATAGAAAGTAAAGCTAGAGGAAATATACTTCAGCATACTAAAGTTTATAGACAACAACACTACATCCATCATTTGCTTAATTAGACAAAATCTTGAAACAATCCCAATTAAATTAGGAATGACATGGAGCTGTACATTATCCTTACTACTTTTCACTATCTTATATTAAGCACTAGTGGAGTGATAAGGCAATGGGAATACAAATAGGAAAGGAGAAAGTCAAACAATCCCTATTTGCAGATGGTATGATATTATATGTAAGAGTTTTTAAAATTTTTACCTGAAAATTTATACAACTACTCAACAATTTCAGAAAACTGTCAGGATACAGAATCAACTTACAAAAATCAATAACTTTTCTATACACCACCAACAAAAGCTGCCAAAACAAAGATTATGGATACACTGTCATCCAAATAGTCCAAAAATATAGAATAACAATGCAGAAGATTTCAGGTTTCAAGAAATTAAATACAGGCTGGAGAGATGGCTCGGTGATTTGTTTGTTTGTTGTTTTGGTTTGGTTTGGTTTTGCCTTAGTGATTAAGAGCACTGGCTGCTCTTCCAGAGGTCCTGAGTTCAATTCCCAGAAACCACATGGTGGCTCGCAACCATCTGTAATGAGATCTAGTGGCCTGCAGGGATACATGCAGGCAGAACACTGTATATGTAATAATAAATCTTTTTTTTTTTCTTTTTAAAGATGTATTTATTTATTATGTATACAGTGTCCTGCCTGCATGTATACCTGCAGGCCAGAAGAGGGTGCCAGATCTCATTACAGATGGTTGTGAGCCACCATGTGGTTGCTGGGAATTGAACTCAGGACCTTTGGAAAAGCAATCAGTGCTCTTAACCTCTGAGCCATCTCTCCAGCCCCTGTAATAATAAATCTGAAGAAGAAAAAGAAGAAGAAGAAGAAGAGGAGGAGGAGGAGGAGGAGGAGGAGGAGGAGGAGGAGGAGGAGGAGGAGGAAAAGAAGAGAAAAAGAAATCAAATACACCAAATCCTAGTATTATTTCTAGCATGTTGCATGATCTTCAAAATGACCTTTGCTAAGATTATAATCTGAACTATTTACTTTGATGTTGGCTGTTGGCTGTGGCTTGCTGTAAATTGCCTTTATTATGTTTAGGTATGTTCCCCGTATTCCTGATCTCTCCAAGACCTTTATCATGAAGGGGTGTTGGATTTTGTCAAAGGCCTTTTCGGCACCTAGTGAGATGATCATGTGGTTTTTTTTTTTTCTTTCAGTTTATTTACTTTCATATATTGAACCACCCTTGCATCCCTGGAATGAAGCCTACTTGATCATGGTGGATAATTGTTTTGATGTGTTCTTGGAGTCTGTTTGACAATATTTATTTTTCGAGACAGGGTTTCTCTGTGTAGCTTTGCACCTTTCCTGGAACTCACTTGGTAGTCCAGGCTGGCCTCGAACTCACAGAGATCCACCTGGCTCTGCCTCCTGAGTGCCGAGATTAAAGGCATGCGCCACCACCACCCAGCTTGCCAATATTTTATTTTTTGCATAAATGTTCATGAGGGAGAGTGGTCTGTAGTTCTCTTTGTTTCATCTTTGTTTGGCTTGGGAATCAGGGTAACTGTAGCCTCATAGAAGGAGTAATGTTCCTTCTGTTTCTATTGTGTGGAACAATTTAAAGAGTATTATCTCTTCTTTGAAGATCTGGTAGAATTCTGCACTGAAACCATCTGGTCCTCGGCTTTTTTTTTGTTGGGAGACTTTTAATGACTGTTTTCCTTATGTGCCTCTAGAAAATTTTAAATTTCCAATTAAATATTTTCTTGAGTATCTGTGCATGTTTAAAAGAGAAGGATTGATTTACATCCTTCTATCCATTTTATTTACGATGAAAATATTCCATGTAAGTTCCCAGGAATCCATAAGGATGACCACAGCTTAGACTACTAGCAATAATGGGGAGGGTGCCTGAACTGGCCTACCCCAGTAATCAGATTGGGGAATACCCTAACAGTCATCATAGAGCCTTCATACAGTAACTGATGGAAGTAGATGCAGAGACCCACAGTCAAGCACCAGGTTAAGCTCGAGCTCCATGATTCCAGTCAAAGAGTGATAAGAGGGATTATATGAGTGGGGGGGAGGGTGGATCAAGATCATGATGGGGAAATCTACAGAGACAACTGAACCAAGCTCATAGGAACTTTAGACCAACAACTGTGGAACCTGTATGGGATCAGACTAGGCTAGACTATGGGATTAGAGTATGGGAGACAAATGTGTTGCTGTGGGATATCTTTCTGTACACTGTGAATATGTGTTGCTCCCATTGGCTAATAAATAAAGCTGTTTTGGCCTATGGCAAGGCAGCTTAGAAGCAGGTGGAAAATCCAAGGAGAGACAGGAAGGAAAAATGCAGAGGCAGAGAGAGATGGCAGCCACCGCCTAAGGAATAGCAAGATGCCAGCAGACCAGTAATGCCACAGCCACATGGCAACTTAGAGATGAATAGAAATGGGTTGAGTTATAAGAGCTAGCTAGCGAGAAGCCTGAGCCATTAGGCCATACAGTTTATAAGTAATATAAGCTTCTGTGTATTTACTTGGGTCTGAGTAGCAGGACACAGGAAAACTTCTGACTACATTATGTAGCTTGGTCTGTTTCAGAGGTCCCTGGCAGTGGGATCGGGATCTATACTTGGTGCATGAGCTGGCTTTTTGGAGCCCATTATATATGGTGAGATGCCTTGCTCAGGCATAATGCAGTGGGGAAGGACTTGGTCCTGTCTCAACTGAATGTACCAGGGTTTGCTGACTCCTCATGGGAGGCCTTACCCTTTTGGAGGAAGGGATGGAGGTGGACAGGTGGAAGGGGGAGTGGGAAGAGGGATGAGAGGGAAATGTGTGCTTGGAATGTAAAATGATTTTAAAAAAATTTTAAGAAAATATTCCATGTATATCTCAAATGTTACTTCCTTTATTTTTCTTACTGTCCTCTTAGTGTATTTCTCATCTTTTTATGTCAGTATTTTAAATTATTCTATCTGCTTTATTATTTCCATCATTTATTGAGATTGAAAAGAGGAACAATATAATATACATTAATGAAATACTAAGAATGATTTGAGATGCTTTGAAAGTTTATTATATATAATAAACTGGAAAATCTAGAATAAATAGGATAATTTCAAGACATGCAATATCAAAATTAATTCAGGAAGTATCATCTTATACTAGATATTAGAGGCTACTGCTCTATACATATTGAATATAGTACTTGAAGTTCTAGCTAGAGCAATAAGACAACAAAAGGAGATTAAAGGGATACAAATTGGAAAGGAAGAAGTAAAATTTCACTATTTGCAGATAATATAATAGTATACATAAGTGACCCTATAAATCCTACCAGGGAACTCCTAACAGCTGATAAACACCTTCAGTAATTGGTGGGATACAAGATTAACTCAAAAAAAGCAGTAGCCCACCTATATACAAATGATAAGGGGTTGGGGATTAAGCTCAGTTGTAGAGCACTTGCCTAGCAAGCATAAGGCCCTGGGTTTGGTCCTCAGCTCCCCCTGCAAAAAAAAAAAAAAAAGATAAATGAGTAAGAAAAAATCAGGGAAACATCACCCTTTACAATATCCACAAATAATATTAAATACCTTGGGGTAAGTCTAACCAAACAAGTGAAAGACCTATATGGCAAGAATTTTAAGTCTTTGAAGAAAGAAATTGAAGAAGATATCAGGAAATAGAAAGATCTACCATGTTCATGGATAGGTAGGGTCAGCATAATAAAAATGGCAATCTTACCAAAAGCAATCTAAAGATTCAATGCAATCCCAATCAAAATCCCAACACAATTCTTCACAGTCCTCAAAAGAACAATACTCAACATCATATGAAAAAACAAAAAAACAGGATAGCTAAAACAATCCTATACAATAAAGGAATTTCTGGAGGCATCACCATTCCTGACTTCAAGCTCTACTATAGAGTGATAGTAATAAGAACAGCTTGGTATTGGCATAAAAACTGACAAGTGGATCAATGGAATCAAATTGAAGACCCTGACATTAACCCACACACCTATGAACACCTGATTTTTGACAAAGAAGCTAAAAATGTACAATGGAAAAAAGAAAGCATCTTCAACAAATGGTGCTGGCATAACTGTATGTCAACAAGTAGAAGATTGTAAATAGATCCATATCTATCACCATGTCCAAAACTCAAATCTAAATGGATCAAAGACCTCAACATAAATCCAGCTATACTGAACCTGATAAAGGAGAAAGTAGGAAGTAGCCTAGAATGCATTGGCACAGGGACCACTTCCTAAATATAACACCAGTAGCACAGACACTGAAAACAACAATTAATAAATGGGACCTCTTGAAACTGAGAAGCTTTTGTAAGGCAGAGGACACAGTAAATAAGACAAAACAACAGGCTACAGAATGGGAAAAGATCTTCACCAACCCCACATCTGACAGAGGGCTGTTCTCCAAATTTTATAGAGCTCAAGAAATTAGACATCAAAATACCAAATAATCTGATTAAAAAATGGGGTACAGATATAAACGGAGAATTCTCAACAGAAGAATCCCAAGTGGCTGAAAGACATTTAAGGAATTACTCACCATCCTTAGTCATCAGGGAAATGAAATCAAAATGACTCTGAGATATCATCTTAACACCTGTCAGAATCGCTAAGATCAAAAACACTCAGGATAGCTTACATTGGAGAGGGATGTGGAGCAAGGGGAACACTCCTCCACTGTTGGTGGGAATGCAAACTTGTACAGCCACTTTGTAAATCAGTATGGCAGTTTCTCAGAAAATTGGGAATCAATCTACCTCAAGACCCAATTGTGGTGATATATTGTGTACCCTAATAAACCTTGCCTTGAGGATCAGAGGACAGAACCAGCCACTAGACTAAACACAGAGGCCAGATAGTAGTGATACACACCCTTAATCCTGTCACTCAGGAGGCAGAGATCCATCTGATTCTCTGTGAGTTCAAGGCCACACTAGAAACAGAGCCAGGCAATGGTGGCACACACCTTTAATCCCAGTACTTGGAAGCACACAGGAAGTGATGGCAGGGTGAAGAAAGTTATATAAGGTGTTAGGAAACAGGATCTAAAGCAGTTCAGCTGAGATTGAGTGTGGACTCAGAGACTTACAGTCTGAGGAAACAGGATTGGCTGAAGAGTTGATGAGGTGAGGTTAGCTGTAGCTTGCTCTGCTTCTCTGATCCTTCAGCTTTCATCCCAATATCTGGCTCTGGGTTTTTTTTATTATAAGACCTTTTAAGATTCATTTTACATCAGCTTTGAGGCAGGGGGAGGGGCTTAAACCTGCCCCTACTGAATGTACCAGGCTCTGCTGACTCCCCATGGGAGGCCTTACCTTGTTGTAGGAGGGAATGGGGGCGGGAGGGACAGGAGGAAGGAAGAGGGGGATCTGTGGTTGGTATGTAAAATAAATTTTAAATTTTCTTAAGAAAAAAAATAAATGGATAAAAAAATTAAAAAAAAAAAAAAACAAGATTCTGATGATACTATTCTTGGGCATATACCCAAGGAATGCTCAATGATACCACAAGGACACTTGCTCAACTATGTTCATAGCAGCATTATTCATAATAGCCAGAACCTGGAAACAACCGAAGAATGGATAAAGAAAACATAGTACATTTACACATTACTCAGCTGTAAAAAAACAATGACATCATGAAATTTGCAGGCAAATGGATGGAGCTAGAAAAATATCATCCTGAGTGAGGTAACCCAGACTCAGAAAGACAAACATGGTATGTACTCTCTCATAAGTGGATACTAGATGTAAAGGAAAGAATAACCAGACTATAATCCACAGCTCCTGAGAAGCTAGTTAACAAGTAGGACACTAAGAGGGATGCATGGATTGCCCTGGAAATAGGAAATAGATGAGGTCTCCTGGATAAATTGGGTGCACGAGTGGGTAAAGAGTAGAGGGGAGAACGTAGGGGATGGGAAAATGAGTGATTGGGATGGCTGAGTTGGGGGAAAGACGGTTACGGAGAGCAATGAAAGTGATATCTTGATAGAGGGAGCCATTATGAGGTTAGAGAGAAACCTGGTGCTAGGGAAATTCCCAGGAATCCACAAAGATGACCCCAGCTAAAACTCCTATAAATACTGAAGAGGATGATTGAACTGGCCTTCCCCTGTAATCAGATTGGTGAATATGCTAACTGTCACCATAGAGCCTTTATCCAGTAACTGATGGAAGCAGACACAGAGATCCATAGCCAGGCACCAGGCTGAGCTCCAGGAGTCTAGTCGAAAAGAGAGAGGAGGGATTACATGAGCGGGGGAGGGGGGGTCGAGATCTTGATGGGGAAATCTACAGAGACAACTGAACCAAGCTTGTGGAGCTTGTGACAGCTGTGGAGCCTCCATGGGACCACCAGGCACTCTGCATGTGGGATAGAGTTGTGTAGCTTGGTCTGTTTGAGGAGCCCCTGGAAGTGTGACCAGGATCTATCTCTGGTGCATGAGCTGGCTTTCTGGATCCCATTCCCTATGGTGGAATGCCTTGCTCAGCCTTGATGTGTGCGGGGGTGAAGTGTGTGCTTATCTTGCCTCAACTGAATGTACCAGGCTATGTTGACTCCCATGGAAAGTCTTACCCTTTTAGGGGAGTAGATAGGGAGGCAAGGTGGGAGGGGCAGGTAGCAGGAGGAGGAATGGGAGGAGGAATTGTGGTTGGTAAGTAAAATGAAAAAAATTTAAAGAAATTAAAGAACTAAGACAAGATGATAGAGACCATAATAGTGTGTGTGTGTGTGTGTGTGTGTGTGTGTGTGTGTGTGTGTGTGTGTGTTTTCCCTCTCTCGACAGCCTCAGAGAATTAAGTTTTGTTCCCTCAGATAGAAAACTCAGAGGTCCACCAACTCAAGCCGAGCTCTGGAGACTGGCCCTCAAGGCAGCAATACAAAAATATCAATGCCCCCAGACAACAGGAAGCAGTCTAAAGAGCACAGCATTCCCCATTCCTGCCTCGCCAGTCACACCTTCCTATTTCTTCACATTTTATGATATATAAGAGGAGGAATGTTGGCAAACCAATGACCACCCAGCCTGCCTTCAGTCACCCAGCACCAGAGGTCACAGCCACCAAATATTCTCCCTATAGTGCACACACTATACCTGTTTAAAAGGTCCCTGCCATCACAGCCTGCTGTCTCCCTTTCTGTCTGTCTCTGTATGTCTGTGTCTGTCTCTGTCTCTTTATCCACCACCACCACCCCCACTTTCTCTCTTGTCCCTGGTCCGAGGTAGCCTTTCACTCCCTCTCCCTCAATAAATCTCTTATGTGAAATCTGTTGCATGATGACTTTGTGGCATTCCTTGGCTCTGACCTGCTAAGGTACTCTGCTGAAAAATACTAACATCCTCCCCAAAATCAAACATGAGAAATAGCCTCTTGGTACCTGCCTCTACCTTGGTGTGGCAGGAAGACTAGGAGAAGGCTCAGAGGGTAGCAGAATCTGGGGACTGTCTAGCTCCAGGTCCCTTAGTAATGAGTGTCAGTCTCTTCCACTGGAAACTGGAAACAATAGTACAGAGGCTCATGGGAACATAGTGAAGATCAAATGAATTACAGCTAAACCAGCCTTGGCTAGGCAAGCAACAGAGCTTTTCAATTCCAAGGAGTCTCTAATTTAGTAAGGAAGCTAAACAACTGATAGCATGAGCTGCTGGGATCCTCCTTGGGAGCCAGATTTTCCTGATATTCTCATACTTCAGACATACCATTTCAAAGTTTGGGTTATTTCATAATTTTTTGTTGGTGTATGGTAAGAAGTCATGTGGAGATAATCTTCCCAGGGTGATTGGGCCTGCTAACCATCATAATGTGTGTAAAATTCCAAAATGTCCATTTCCTTCTAAGGAAACAGAAATACCATTCCAACTCAGGAAATAACAAAAACTAGTAAGACCACCTAGGGGATGAGAAAAGTCTTCTGAATTATTTTTATTTTAAATTTTTATTTAAATATGTAAAGGTTTTTTTGCCTGCATATATGTCTGTGCATCATGGGTGTACCTGGTGCCTGAGGTCAGAAGAGAGTGTCAGATATCCTGGAACTGGAAAACTGGAATAACTTGTGGTTATGAGGCACCATATACATGCTGGGACCTGAGCTAGATCCTCTGCAAGAAAAACAAGTCCTCTTAACCACTGACTTAACTCTCCTTACCATTAAATGTAAAACACAAATTTAATACAGCCAACGTTCAGAATTGTCAATGCTATTTTACACAAATGTCTACAGCTAGTGTATCTATCTATCTATCTATCTATCTATCTATCTATCTGTCTGTCTGTCTGTCTGTCTGTCTGTCTGTCTGTCTGTCTGTCTGTCTGTCTGTCTATCTATCTATCTATAGATATAGGTATATAATGTTTTGATTACATTTCCTTTGGTTTTAATTTTTGCTCAGTTTTCTATGTATCACTGATTCATCTAAATGTGTGTGTGTGTGTGTGTGTGTGTGTGTGTGTGTGTGTGTGTGTGTGTGTGTGTAAAACTCCACATATATAGCATTTAACAACTGTGACCCTAGCTCTCAGTCTTCCTGGTCTAAAATTAACTCATATGTTGTTAGGGGTCTCTCTTTACATTGGTGTATCCAGATTCTTAGCATCTTGTTCAAAATATTGAAGAAGCACACAGAATAGAAAGAAGCTTAGGATTTTATTCAGAAGCAAACAGAGTACAGGCCAGATAGACCACCAGAGAGCATCAAGAGCCACTGATTGCTTCCTAAGGTTTCTTTTCCATTCCAAAAGTAGTTGTTTGCTAAGGGTAATCTACAATGTAAGTAGTTTTCTGATTCTCTCTTCATGTTAAAATTATATATATTCATTCATTTATTCAGTGCATACATATATGCAAGTGTGTAAAGCCTAGAAGGCAGCTTGAGGTTTCTTTTCTCTCCTTCTGTTATGGAGTCCAGGGATCAGACTACACCAAGTTTCAGGATGTATTTGGCCATAAAGAGGGAGTTAACAAGGCAATGGAACTTAAAGGTCAGAGTGACCCAACTGCCTGTTTGGCAAGAGGTTAATGTGCAGCTCAGTGCAGGTCGAGTTCCCAGGTTGGTGAGTGCATTGTTTGTGAAAAGGTGCATGTGTGCATGTTGTGGTGATATATTGTGTACCCTAATAAAGCTTGCCTGAGGATCAGAGGACAGAGCCAGCCACTAGATTAGACATAGTGGTCAGGCAATGGTAGCATACACCCTTATTCCCAGGACTTGAGATCTCATGCCTTTGCTTGGGAAGCATACATGTCTTTAATCCTAGGAAGTGATGTCGGACACAGAAAGGTACACAAGGCATGAGGAAACAGGAACTCACTCTCCTCAGACTAAGAATTTCACAGAGGTAAGAACTAATAGCTGGCTGTTCTGCTTCATCTTTCCGCTTTCACCCTGATATGTGGCTCTGATTTTTTATTAAAAGACCATCTAAGATTCAAATAACATCTGGTGTCCAACTTGTGGGGCATGAATTCATAAAAAAGAAGCTTGCTTTGCAGACCCTGGCTAGGTCCAAGCAACATACGGCCAGAGTCTCAACCCGTGAGCTGGAGTCCCTAATCCACTGGCTAAGGTTTTGTTGTAGCCTCCCTAAAGCAAACTCCGTAGGTTTCTGGGCTCCAAAAACCATAGGAGTTAGCCATTTTCTTCTGTTCCCCTGTGCAGATGGCTGGATCTTTCACTTTTTTCCTCTCCCAGTGGGTTTTGGCTTTCTCTGGGCCACCTTACCTTGGGCTGCTGCCACACCATCATCTGAATCTTATTGTCAGCAGATGTGGTGAGTCAACTGGGATTTCTTAAAGACAGGAATTAGTTAAAAGAAAGTTTTTTCCCACATCAAAAAATGGGAAACATTTTTACAATGGAGGGTATTTGGTCCCTGTTTGATAATACATTAGACAGTCTGAAAAATGGAACACTTAAGTGAGAGGATAGTTAATGTAGATGGGATTTATATAATGTCAATTATAAATTATGTTTGATCATTTTTGTCTTACATTTAAAAAGTTGATTAATATGAGTGTCAAGATAAAAATTTTAGAAAAACTTGTTAAAACAGATCATAGACTTCTGCCATGACTGTCTCATTATTTTTGGAAAATAGATTGGATTTTCTGCTTTTAAAATCAGTTCAATAGAAGAGCCTGTTGATCCAGAGCACTGCTTCTATGTTAGACATAAACATGCTACCTCGTCAGAAGACTGAGTCTGTCTAAGACTGTCTCTGTTCCCTGTGTTTTAGCTGGCTCGCTTCTTCCCTGCATCATGCTGTCCCATCTTTCTGGTTTCCATCTGTGTCTGAAAATTAGATCTGGGAACCTAAAAAAAAAAAACCCCAGGTCCAGTCTCCAGGCTGTGACACTCAGCCCTCTGATGTAGAGCACTGCTGAGTTCAGTTACATAAGTGCTGTAGTTGAGTTTCATGGGAGACTGAATCCTCAGTGACTGGCACAGTACTTTGAACATAGGCATCTAACTCTTAAGTGACTATTTCTACTTATGACATAGTTTAATTTCATACAATAATGAATTTCAAGTATTTATTTGCAAAAAAAAAAAAGAAACTTTAATCTCTCTTTAGGAACAGCTGAGAATCTTGAAGTTAATAGAACACTATTAACCTTTCTTTACTGACATCATGATAGTAGACTACTCTGGCAGAGGCTGCTTATCATGTGTGCAGTATAAAGGTCAGTGTAACCTACAGAGTAAGGCTACTCCATAACTTCTCCAGTTGAAAATAATTCTTCGTAAATTTTCATTTCTTCTCTCATTCTCACTTTTCCAGCCCTAAAACACTTGGGTCTGTGTGCTGCAGGTGAAGTTTTAAATAATGTACATTTACTAACTGGATAAACTCAGGGACAAAGAATAAGCTCTTTAGATTTTAATAACATGGTATGATTTTGAAGTATTAATACCAAACACAGGAAGTACCACTCCCCTTTCTTGTTTAGTATATGTGGATGTGTGTGTGTGCATGTGTGTGTGTGTATGCTATGTGTGCATGCATGGCCATGGCACACGTGTGGAGGTCACAGCGATTTCAGGTGTCAGTTTTCACCTCCCACCTTGTCTTTGTTGTGTGCTGCTGTGCTGTGTACCCCATGTTAGCTAGCTCACAACCTTACAGGATTCTCCATCTCCACCTCGCACCTTGTTGTAGAAGCAGAGCCCACCCTACTGTGTCCAGCTTTACATGGGTTCTGAGGATTCAAATTCAGGTCCTCACACTTATACAGCAAGCACTTTACCCTACTAAGCCATCTCTCCACTCAACACCCATTACCTTTTGGGTGAAATATTTCATTTCCTTCAACTTTCAGTAACTACAAAGAGAAAGCAGGGAAAACTCACCCTAACGAAAGAGAGGAGTAATGATCGAGTTAGAGAGGAAGTTATAGAGGTGGCCTTATTCCTTTTCATTAAGAAACCTCATTGGGCTGGAGAGATGGCTCAGAGGTTAAGAGCACTGACTTCTTTTCCAGAGGTCCTGAGTTCAATTCCCAGCAACCACATGATGGCTCACAACCATCTGTAATGAGATCTGGTGCCCTCTTCTGGCCGGCAGTCATATATGCTGTATACAAAATAAATAAATAAATCTTTAAAAAAAAAAAAAAAGAAAAAGAAACCTCATCAATGTGGGGCATATTGGAGTATGCCTTTAATCCCAGCACTCAGAACTCTGTGATTTCAAAGACAGCCTGATCTATATTGTGAGTTCCACGATAGGCAGGGTTATGTAGAGAGATCCTGTCAAAAAAGAAAAAAAAAAAAGAAAAAGAAACCTCATCAATTCGCAGACATGAAGTGAGGAAGTCCAGTCTGCTAATCAACACAGTAGTTGGAAAAATATCTGTATATAATATAGAGTAGGGCCAGTGAGAAGGCTGAGTGAGTAAAGTGATTCCTGTGAAAGCCAGGAATCCAGTTTGATCCTTAGGACTCACATAAAGGCAGAAAGGGAGAACTGATGACACAAAGTTGTCCTCTGATGTCCACATGCATGATGACACTCCCTCACTCACTTCATACAGATATACACAATCATATATATGAATTAATAGGACTTTAAATAGATAATAGCAGGCAAGATGATACATGCTTAGAATCCTAGTACTTTCTGGGGGTGGAGGGGTGACAGGAGGATCATGAGTTCAACCACAGCCTGAGCTATAAAGCAAGTCAGTCAGTCTCTGTCTCTGTCTCTGTCTCTGTCTCTCTCTCTCTCTCTCTCTCTCTCTCTCTCTCTCTCTCTCTCCCAGAAAATAGAACAGAAAGTATCTTAAAGTATTTTCTCAAAATTATTTTCTGTGAAGTAAATACCAACAATGTAGGCTAGCTGCAAGCCTATTAATTTTTTTGATATTTTATTTATTTTTATTTTAAGTGTATGAGTGTTTGTCTGTGCACCACATGCATGCAATGCCCTCAGAGGCAAAAGACGGCATTGTATTCCATGGGACTGGAGTTATAGCCTGTTGTGAGAGACTACTGTGTGCTAGGCACTAAGCCAGGGTCCTCTGGAAGAGTAGTTTCTTAACAGCTGAGCCATCTCTCCTGCTCTTAGCCCAACAATTTTAAATTGAGATAATATAGCACTGAGAGTACTAAATAAATTACTGTATTGGGGAGAAAACTAGAATAAAATTTTATAGATATAGAAACCTTCTGGCTAATTAAGGTCAATTTGTGTAAAAGCTTTCCTCTCTGAGGATTTATTAAACATGGGATCATTGCTTGGGCTGGGGATATTGGTGGAGGACTTGGCTTCATGAGCAAAGCTCCAGGTTTGATCTCTAATACCACACATAAAACATAGCCCAAGACCAAGGAAATGTTAAGAGGAAAAACAAAGTTTAAGATTTTTGTCTCAGGTCAGGGAGATGGCTCAGCTGGTAAAGGCCTTGTTGAACAAGTGTAAGGACCTGACTTCAAATCCCCAGCTCACATGTAAAAGCCGGGCATAGCTGCTCATGTCTATAACCCCAGCACTGGGAAAAGAAGGTGGAGCCCTAGAACTCACTGGCCATCCAGTCTAGCTAAATCAATGAGCTCCAGGTTCACTGAAACCTTGCCTCAAAAAATAAGGTGGGAAGCAATTGAGGAAGACATTCAACATCAACCTCTGGCCTCCACTTGCACAGAATCAAATACATACATACACATACACACATACCACACACACCACACACACCACACCACACACACACACACACACACACACACACACACACACACACACACGATTTTTATCTCATCAGCTACATAATTATTACCACAGGCAATGACTAAAGTAGTATCTAGACTATAAATTGTTTCTACCAGAGGAGAAAGAATTGCCATCGTCACAAGAAATGGAACCAGGAAGGGCAGAGGAGTTGCTTAGTGGTAAAGAGCAAAATATTTGCCATTGACAAGCAAGCATAAAGAGCTCATTCCCTAGAACCCATGTAAAACTTGACATGATGATTTACAATTGTAATGGCTGTCTAGGGGAGGCAAGAGAAACTCTGGGGCTTGCCCAAAGTCCCAGTGAGAGACCCTATCTCCAAAACAAGGTGGATATCTTGAGGAACAATACCCCAGGTTGACCTCTAACCTCCACAGGCACACACACACACACACATGTGTATCCCACAAATGCACAAATACACACACACACACACACACACACCTGCACATGAATGCACACACAAATACAACTAGGAAATACTTTAATAGAAGGACATGAGAATTGAATAACAGGAACAACCATAGCTTAACCACTATCTCATAAAACCCGCTATGTTGTTGGTTTGGGGGCAGTTTTGTTTTGTTTCATTTCTTTCTCTAGCGAGACAGAATCTCACTATGTTGCCCAGGTGAGTCTTAAACCCACAGTGATCCTTCTGCCCCGGCCTTCAGCGTTCTGGGATTATAAATTCTTCCACCACTCCCATCACACTATGCATTTATATAAATATAGTGAAATCCAAAACTGAATAAAGGAACCTCAATTATCAACATACGTTTAGAGTGTATTGGCTGTGTTCATCTTTCTACAACAGCTCCCCTTGATTAGCAAAATGGAGGTCAGTTATAGCTGACTTTTGCTTTCTCACTGTCTTCAGATGTCTACATTCCTATTTGTAATCCTAAACATGTAATTACTCTGCTTCTCTTGGTTGAGTTTTCTGTTCTTTGTTTTCTTAGGAACAGAAGGATGGAGGAAGCATGGTCATTATTTTAGTGACATCCTAACTCAAGATAACAAATGATTCTACCAAGTTTTCGTTTGTCTAGTTTCATTAATTCAGAAGTTTATCAGGCAACTTCAATACAACTGTCTTCTTTGCTAAACAACCCTTTTCTCAACCCTTATTTCCCAGTGTTAGGCCAGTTTGTCCTCAAGTTAAGCAGAATCTCAACATCTTGCTGAGCTAGTTTGTAAATTCCAACTTCATTTAAGGCTGCTGTGGCAGGAAGGTGCTCAGAAGCTGACTGTAGGACATCTTTCAGGAGTAATGCAGAACCAGTGTTCAAATTCAGAACGATGCAAGCTTCTTTTACACTGTTTAGGAAGACAAGAACGAAGGGAAGGAGAGATCCTTTATGGCACCATCCATAGGACAACAATGACCTATGGAGAGTCTACACAGTCATTTCGACTATCTATAGACTTACTTACCATTTAGCTCTTTAAATATGCTGAGATTACAGAAGTTGTACAGGGTTAATAGAACACTAGAGTTTGTCTTAGTACACTTTTTGATGTTAACAGATTATTAAATATAGCAATGATTTTAGGTAGAATTGGGACATAGGAAAAAAGAAAAGGAATAAAAATGAACATAGCAGAAAAGACAAAAAAGCTAAACAAACCAAAACCATAAATAGGCTGGAGATGGTGGCACACTTTTAATCTCAGCACTCAGAAAGCCAAAGTAGGAGTATCTCTCTGAGTTCCAGGACAGTCTGATCAAAACTGTGAGCTCCATACTAGTCAAGGCTAAACAGTGAGACTTTGCCTCAGAAAACTAAAACCACGACAGAAATAGAAAGGCTGGTAAGATGGCCCAGTGGTAAAGTGCCTACTGGAAAGGTTGATGACCTGGATTCAATTATTGGGTTTTTACATGGTAGAAAGGAGAGAACCATTCCCCACAAGTTGTCATTTCGTCTCCACATACAAGAACACAAAATTTAAAAATTTAAATAATAATAAAAACAGCTGGGTGTGGTGGTGCATGCCTTTAATCCTAGCACTCTGGAGGCAGAGGCAGGAGAATCTCTGTGAGTTGGAGGCCAGCTTGGTCTACAGAGCAAGTTCTAGGGCATCCATGGCTCCACAAAGAAACCCTGTCTTGAAAAACCTATTAATAATAACAACAATAATAATAACAAATAAGTGCTGGAGATTTAATGCACTAAGTAGAGTGCTCGCCTAGCATGAATGAAGCATGGAAGAGGACTTGGGGGTATAGAGTCTTACCCACCTGTAATCACAGCACTCAGGACAGGGAGGAAGGAGGATCAGAAGGTTGGGGTCATCCTCTGCTACTATGTACAAAGTTCAAGGCCAGCTTGGGATACCTGAAACCCCATTTCAAAAAAGGAAAAGCAAACCAGAAGCAATCATAGCTTCCTGAAATAAGCAAACATAAGTTTTTATGTTTTTAAAGGAATGTTTCCAGATTGCACATACCCTATACATAATGTAAATTTTAAATCACCAAAATTTTTACTAGAATTCTAGTAATTCTTCTCATGTTTATAACTAAACTTAGAACTAAAACTAATATTAAATCTATAAGAAAACTAATTTTCCTTTGGTCTGGGCACTAAACCTAGCTGTAATTTCTTTTTTTTTTTTTTTTTTTTTTTTTTTGGTTTTTCGAGACAGGGTTTCTCTGCGTAGCTTTGCGCCTTTTCTGGAGCTCACTTGGTAGCCCAGGCTGGCCTCGAACTCACAGAGATCCGCCTGGCTCTGCCTCCCGAGTGCTGGGATTAAAGGCGTGCGCCACCACCGCCCGGCAATTTCTTATTTTCTATGGGTGGCAGAATTATAATTGCATTCATTTTCTATTTACTCTCCTAGTAATAAGTAAAGAGAGTTGAACCAAATGCTAGGAAGCAAGTCCAACATGTAATTTTACCTGATTCTGGTCAACTTTCTGAGGATATGGGTCACACAAATTATCTGGGTTTCCCTATTCTGTTTTGAAAATAAAATAGATATACAATGAATGTTTTAAGGTTTTAATTAATTTTTATAAATTTTGTTAATTTTATTTTATGTGCCTGTTCTGCCTGTATGTGTCTGTGCACCCTGTATGTGCCTGGTGCCTGTGGAGGCCTGAAGAGGGTGTCAGAACTGGAGTTATGGGTGTTTGTAAGCCATTATGTGAGTTGTAAGAATCAAATCTCAGTCTTCTACAAGAGGATCAAGTGCTCTTAACTTATGAGCCATCTCTCCAGCTCCAGATTTTAACTGATGTTATTGTAACAAGTATCAATGAAACTGAAACTGTTAAAAAGAAGTCAACTCACTGGGCCATGGTGACACACGCCTTTATTCCTAGGACTCTGGAGGCAGAACCAGGCAGATCTCTGTGAGTTTGAGACCAGCCTGGTCTACAAAGCGAGTTCCAGGACAGGCTCCAAAGCTACACAGAGAAACCCTATCTCGAGAAAACCCAAAAGACCCAAAAAAAAAAAAAAAAAAAAAAAAAAAAAGTCAACTCCTCTAACATTTGTATTCACCAGTGTTTAAGGTAACACATTAGGCTTACTGTTTAAAATAGTTTTCCGGTCTCTTGCAATAGTGAGAAAACAAAGGGAAAAGATTCCGTGTCATATCAAACTGCAACTGAGCTGCTCCTCCTTCATTGAAATGATTAGCAAGGATTATCTGAAACAAAAAGCAATCCATGTAACGTCTGCCTTCATCAGGACAGCCCCTCCCCACAGCACCCACTGACTTACCTCCTGATAGATGTATACATCCAGCTTCTCTACAAGCATTTGCCAGAAGATTCTGAATAAGGAGAAACAAAGCTGTTGCTCCAGCTGAAGCAGACGGTCCCGTAAGGTCAGCAGAAGTGGGCAGGCTGAGCTGGACAGGGACATCACTGCCTGTTCAGACTGAGACGGCAGGGACAGCCATCTGAAAAATAAACAACCTTTACCAGAATGACCCTTATCACTCTGTATTCTTAAGGTTTCAACAAATCTTTAACTTTGAGGAGATGTTACTGTCCTGGGGGAATTGTGATGTTTGTTTAAAAAAAAAAAAAAGTAATCTAATAATATTAAAGTAATAATATTAAAAGCTCTCCCAGAAAAAAAAGATATCTATTTAGATTTTAACTTTTAATTATTAAATATTTCCTTGAAAAGTCCCTAAATTCTAAATTTTATCTTTACCTAAAGTTTCTCTTTAGAATTAAAGACACCAGTTAATCTTCTGATTTTAGCAAACAAATACTACTTCCAAATTGATTTCACTACTCTGTGTGCAGGTAACACACTCGAGCATAAAGGCAAGAGAATAAACTGTGAGATGCAAGCATCCACAGGACACTTTACTTTGTATAGTGAGCAAGTCAACCCCAGATCACATGCTACTTCTTTATGAGATCCACATTATCACTTGTTTATTCTGAGTAAATTCTTCAAAGGAACAGATTTTAGAAAGATTTACATCAAAACCAAAGTTTGGACCTACCATACAAAACCCCAAGTTTAATCTCCAAAACTCGGGGTGGGGTTCTACAAAATCTAAAATTTGGAGTGTACATGCCATCTTCAACTCTGACTAATTTGTGTAAAGGGCACACAGGACATACCTTTCTTTCTTATACAATTTTGCAGCATCTTTCACTTCTCTAAAAACGTGGTCTACTTGGCGAGTCAACATATCAAGCTTTAAACGCTCTAAGAGATTAATCATGTCATCGAAGACAGAGCTTTCCATGGAGGCTAGTTGGCCCAGCTGAAGCTTACTGAGGACATTATTCTCTGCAAAGACCTCCAGTGCTGCCTGTTGAAGTTGTAGAAAGAACTGAAAGCAAACATCCATTATTAACACAGTGCTGGGCATCTTGAAATAGGACTTTATCATACAATTCCCTAATTTAAGGTATACAGTTCAGTACCACTGAGATGCTCAATCAGTAAAGTCACTTGCTGCCAAGCCTGATGACCTGAGTTCAAGGTGGACGGAAAACAGTGGGAGGAAACAACTGTAGCCTGCACACGTGTGCCATGGTGAATTCTCTGTCACACACACATACAGAGAGAGAGAGAGAGAGAGAGAGAGAGAGAGAGAGAGAGAGAGAGAGAGGAGAGGAGGGGAGGGGAGGGGAGGGGGGGAGGGGAGGGGAGGGGAGGGGAGGGGAGGGGAGGGGAGGGGAGGGGAGGAGGAGAGGAGAGGAGAGGAGAGGAGAGGAGAGGAGAGGAGAGGAGAGGAGAGGAGAGGAGAGGAGAGGAGAGGAGAGGAGAGGAGAGGAGAGGAGAGGAGAGGAGAGGGAGAGAGATATTAGCACAGTAACACATATCTGCAATTCCACATTCAGGAGGCTGACACCAGATTACCACGAGTTCAAAGCCAGTATGGGCTACATGAGTCCCTGTCCAAAGGCAAACAAGCATAAAAGCCTTTGTCCTCTCCCCCAAAATAAAACGTTACTAGATGGCTCACTGGGTACAGGCACCTGTCACCAAGCCTGATGACCTCAAGTTTGTTTCCTGGGTAGCCCATGGTAGAATGACAGAACCAACCCCAGTAAGTTGTCCTCTGAATTCCACATGTGCTATGACATACACACATATGCATGCACAAAATAAATCTTTATTACAATTCAATAGTTTTAGTAATTCAGAGTTGTGCATCCATTACAATTCTAGAATACTGTCATTACTTCCAGCAACAAAATCCATCATTCATTTTCTGTATCTCTATTTTCTTCACACTCCGTCCAACTCTAGGCAATCACTAATTTACTCTCTATGGTTTTGACGACTTTGGACATTTCAAGTAAATGTAACCAAAGGAAGTATTATTCTTCATGACCAACTTCTTTCACATAGTTCCATAGCATGTACTATGTACTTCATCTGTTTTATTGCCCTCAATTACTCAATCATATCAGCATACTACATTTTATCCATTCACTAGCTGATGGATGTTTAGATTTGTTTCCATTTTGTATCTATTATGCATAATGCTGCTGAAAACAAAAGTGTGTATGTTTTTCTGTAAGAAGTGTTTCCCTTTGTCTTTGCCTGTCTGGAGGAGTGGAACTGCTGGATTTATAATATCATCTCACTGCCTAAAGAGCTGCCAGGATGTCTTCCTCAGCAGCTGCAGCAGGTTATATCACCATCTGCCATATACCGAGGTTTAAAGCTCTTACATGCACACTGGTAACAGTTTTGTGTGGGTTTGTGGTTTGCGTTTGGTTTGGGTTTTGGTGTTTGTGAAGGTTTTGTTTGTTTTCTGTTTCGCATTGGTTTAAGACTAGATCTTGCTATGTAGTTCAGGCTGGCTTCAAATTAGCAGTCCAGGGTAGCTTCAAACTCATACTGTCCTGCCTCAGCCTCCCAAGTGTTTGGTTTACAGTGTTTACCATGATATTATGTAGTCTCAGCTGACCTGCAACTCTCTGTGCAGGTGAAGTTACCCTTGACGGTGTGGCAACCCTTTTGCCTATGCCCCTCAGTGCTAGATGAAAGGGGTGTGCCTCCCCTGACAGTTTCTTTTTCTCACTACAGTGGTTTCTATGTGTGATATTGTATTTCCTGCTAGTGATCATGCTCCTTTAAGTACTCAGTTTTTCTAGACACATACTGAAGGTTTCCATAAACCTGGAATTATAACAGTCAGAGAACTAAACTGTCATTTTTTCAGTAGTAACCCTAGAGTCATTTCTGACCACATATCCAGGGAATGAAACCAGAGATGAACTGTAGAGCAGGCATACCTAATGTAATGAACACATTTACACAACTCCCTCACTTACCCCTCCCCGACTCCCACACTTAGGACAGTTGGAAATTGATTTCTGTCACCTATAACTGAAAAGAAAATTCTGAATGGTTGGATATTTCAGGTTTGGCATGACCCAACAACAAATGGTTATCAACAGACAGTCAGAAATAAATGGAAGGTGAGCTGTCATTACTTTCTTCTTCTGATTATGGAATTATGCAATATAAGAACTTTGATGATATTCACTTAAAGCATTTACAGTCTGGCCGGGTGGTGGTGGCACACGCCTTTAATCCCAGCACTCGGGAGGCAGAGGCAGGTGGATCTCTGTGAGTTCAAGGCCAGCCTGGTCTACAAAGCAAGTTCCAGGAAAGGTGCAAAGCTACAACGAGAAACCCTGTCTCAAAAAAAAAAAAAAAAAAAAAAAGCATTTACAGTCTGAAGCATTGTGAAAATAACTGAAGAACTTTTGATGTGAAAATAAAATCAGCACCATGAAAGCCAGAATCCATTTATATGCAGAGCCAACTCTTAAATTTTGTTCTTTCTCTTGCTCTGAGAAACAGAGTTTAATCTTCTTCAGGTAAAGATGATAGCTAATTCATCTGCATTAACAGACAGCAGCACCAAAGAGTTGTGATGATCTACAAAGAATTTCACTGATACTAAAAATCTGTCCCTGTATGAGTCTCTCACTGGATCACCTAGCATAAGAATGACAATTTGTTTCATGCTATGAATAAGTCTTAGCAGTAAGTGGATCAGTGTGGGAGCTGAACATGAAGTACTCTCTGCAAGCAGAACATGACACAAAAGCACAATATGCTGTCTGTCTTTATGAAGATAACTGTACTTCATTGCACTCTGTATTATATTCATTTCCTTGCTCCAGCAAATGTCATTATGCACATATATTTCAGAGGTGTGTGTGTGTGTGTGTGTGTGTGTGTGTGTGTGTGTGTGAGTCTGAGAGAGAGAGAGAGAGAGAGAGAGAGAGAGAGAGAGAGAGAGAGAGAGAGAGCGAGAGCGAGAGAGAGATAGTGCTGGAAACTGAACCTACAGCCTCACACATATTGGGCAAGTACTCTACTACCACTGAACTACACTCCCAGTCCTTGGCTAACTTGTTTTTGTTTTTGGCGGAGCTGGAGATTGAACCTAGGGCTTTGTGCATGGTAGAAAAGGACTCTACCAACTGAGCTAAATTATCAACTTTACATAGAATCTTCTACTTTGTGCAAGAGATCAAATCTAGGGCTTCATTTGTACTATGCAAGGAGATCTCCAATCTCAACTTTATAATTCTTTAATTCCCCTTCACATACTATATTTTTAAAGTGGTATATTTGCCTATTGGGGTTTTTTTTTTCTATTTTGTTTTTATGATAATATATAACAGTTTACATGTATAATGTGCCTATTTGTTCATCATAGTTTTTACAGTTTAATATATATTTCACCATCTTATTGGTTAGCTAAGGTTACTGTCATAAAATGTACTTTATGAAGCACATAGTATAAAGCCAAATACAAAGCTTTATCTTCATAGATGTTCTTAAGGCACTGAATCCCAGCTGTACAGTACTCTGCCCAAGAAGTCAACCAAGAAGGCCCTTGAAAATCACTTTGGTACTAGACCTAAAATATCTAAAGAAAATAACCAATGTTGAGACTAAAAGGCTCTTTTTTATTTTTGAGGCAGGATTTCATGTACCCCAGGCTGACCTTGAACTTGCTACGTAGCTAAGGATAATCTAGAACTTCTGATCTTCCTGCCTCCACCCCCCCATGTACTGGATCACAGACTTCTGTACATGCCCAGTGTATGCTGTGTGGAATCAAACCAAGGGCTTATGCATAGGGACAATGATTCTACCAACTGAGCTACAGCTCCAGTCCCTAAAGGCATATTTGAGTAGAAGTGTATACCAGAAAATCTGTTACCTTTACTTAGCTAAGAGCTGATATATTTTGTTTAGATTAGTAACAAGATTAAAACTTAAATCTATGAACATATACTATTGTGATTTGAATAAGAATGACCCCTATAGGCTCACATATTTGAATGTTTAGACCAGGGAGTGGAACTGTTTGAAATGATAAGAATCAGGAGGTGTAGTCTTCTTGGAGTAGGTGTGGCCTTGTTGGAGGAGGAGTGCTACTAGGGATGGACTTTGAAATTTCAAAAGTCCATGTTAGGCCCTCCCTCCCCCGCCCCCTTGCCTCTCCCCTCCACTCCCCTTCTCGTCTCTCTCTGCCTATGAATCAAGATGTAGCTCTCAGCTACTGCTCCAGTGTCTGCCTGTATGCTGCCATGAACCCCCTCATGATAATAGACTAAACTTCTGAAACTGTAAGCAAGACCCCCAATTAAATGCTTTCTCTTATACCAGTTGCATTGGTTGTGGTGTCTCTTCACAGCAAAAGAACAGCAACTAAGACACATACAACCTTCAAGGAGAGGGAAGGATAGGTAGAACCCTTGAAGGATTAAAGTGCTACTAACTAGATCCAAGTTTGGATTGTTTAGATTGCTGTTGATTTTGCGTTTGTGACAGTGCAGGATAGCCTAGAACTCATAGCAATCCCCACTTCAGCCCCTTGAGTGCTGCAGTTACAGTTGTAGACCTCCTAGTCACACTTACTTTAAAATACACTTTGCAATACAAGAAGTTACTTCTTTTCAATGTAATTGTGGTATGTGGTTGTTTTTGTTTTTTGCTTTTTCTGAAGTAGTGCTTTAGATCCGTGGGTAAAGTTCCTGCTGCTCAAACACAAAGACTTCCCTTGAGCCAAGTAAACATTGATGTGTTGATGTGCACCTGTAATTGCAGCACTAGCAGGCAAAGCTGAGTGGATCCCAGGGTTTAGCGGCCTGCCAGCCTTGCCAAAAGGACAATCTCTAGGTTCACCAAAAGACTGCCTCAAAAAATAAGTTGGAAATGGAGAGAGGAAAAACACCCAACATTAACCTATGGTCTACACATACAACCACACACCCACACACACCCACAGGGAGAGGGGGGAGGAAGAATTCTTGTCTTTCAAGTTAGTTGAGGCAAAAAGAAGTTATAATAACATAAAGGTAACGTAAGTAGCAGAGTGAGGGTCTGGAGTTAAAAGCACTACTGCTCTTTCAGAGGATCCAGGTTCAGTGACCAGCACCCACATGGTGGCTTACAACCCTCTTTAACTCCAGTTTTTGGGGATCTTCCAGCCTCTGTGGTCACTGCACATATTTGTTACATACACTTACATGCAGGCAAAACACTTAGACACATAGTTTTAAAAAAATCTTTAAAAAAAAAACCAGTAAGAATGGCAGATACATAATGCACTCACCAGATGGGCCTGTGGGCAAGCTTGTAGCACATTTTCTTAATTACTGATTGATATAAGAAGGCCCAGCCCTTTGCGGGTAGTGTCACCCTTGGCCTGGTGGTCCTGGGTGCTATAAAAAAGCAGACTGAGCAAGCGATGCAGAGCAATCCAATAAACAACACTCCTCCATGACTTCTGCATCAGCTTGCTCTGACTCACTGGATGATGAACTACAAGTTGCTTTTGGCCACAGTGTTTTTATCACAGCAACTGGAACCATAACTAAGATAGTCCTGCTTTGAAGATATTCAAAAGAGTTGAGTCTTGGAGTTTGTTTTCTTTGCAGTGCTGGGAAATGAAACTCGGTCTTTCCACTATGCTCTGCCACTGAACTATACCACCAATTTAAATGTATTGATTTTGACATTTTTGTAAAATAATGAGTTTTCTGTGTTAGCATTTAGTGGATTATTACATCCAGAGTATATAGTTGGAAGAAAAATATGGTTCATGCTATACAGACAGCTATTCATGGAAGTCTGTGTGTCTATCTTTGTTTTCTTACTTTCTTTCCTTTTGTTTGTTTTTGAAGTAGGATCTCAAGTAACTCAGGCTGGCCTGGAACTCACTCTATCACCAAGAATGACCTTGAGGCTCCTGATCCATATTGCCAAGTGCTGGGATTACAGGCTATACTACCGTGCCTGATTGTTTTCTTCTTTCTCTTATTTTATGGTCCTGGGGATCAAACAAAGACTTTGCTCATGTTTGGGCTCATATACTCCCACTGAGCTATACCCCCAGTCCTCTTATGAGTAAAGTTATTAAATAATTAGTATTATTTAACTGTTTTAGATTTGATTGAGAAAAATCTTTACTTACATCTCCTAAATTTGGCATCATTATGCTTTTTACCTAATGTAATTTTTTTTGCTTGCAACAGAGTCAACGTTTCAAAAGTTAAAGAAGATCAAGGTACTAATATATTATTTAATATAAAAGCACATTAACTCACAACATTGTCAGCCCAATCTGCCAGTACTGTTGAGATGTAGTTCACGGCATTAAGAATTGCACAGTATCGAAAGTCAAGTGAAGCTCTAGTCTCTTCTTTCATCACCTGTGTTAATCGTATCCTAAAATCATCTACTAGGTCCTTCTGTAACTCCAGGAACTGCAGCTTTCGAGGAGCTGTGGGGAGATTTTTATACCTGTCTGTGGAGAAAGTTAACAAAACACATGAAGAGACTTGGTACTGTCATGACAGTTTTCCCTAAAGCTCTACTTTACTGAATTTATGAAAAATCTTAATTGACCATTTCTAAATTCTTTAGATTACAAAGGTAAAATGTGTCAGGACTCATTCAATAGTATACTTCAGAATACTTAAGATCTAGATCTGTGCATTTTGCTATGTATAAATCATGTCTCATTTACAAAAAGCAAATTGTGTTCTAAAATAACTGTTCCTTAAGTTAGTTTAGTTCCTCTGGTGAGGAAGGCTTGAGACAGTTCTCATTCAGCCCAGGCTGGTCTCAAATTTCCTATGCAGCTAAGTATTACTTTGAATACTTGATCCTCCAGCCTCTACCTCTAAAATCCTGATATTTGAAATTAAAGGTATGCACTACCATGTCTGGCTATCCTTTTCTTTTTCCAACATAATATTTTTATTGATTATTTGGGAATTTCATATAATGCACCCAAAGTCTGCTCCTACCACCTTTGTGACCCCCCCAAAAGAAATAAAAACACAAAAGTCCAATTTGTGTTGCCCATATACTCACTGGAGGATGGTCAAACTCCCAGTCGCCAGCCCCTTAAAGAAAACTAAGTCCTTCCTTACCACACCCCTGCCAGAAGCCATCAATTATGTAAAACTATACTTCAGCATCCTTACCACAATTTTGTTTGTTTTCAGAATACAACAATTTTATTTTCATTAACTCACAAAAAACAATATAGTTGGTTCAATAAGGCCATCACTTGCTCAGTCCCCAACACTACAAGCCTCAGTGAATATCCTTACAGTTAGAACTTTTTCATGGCTATTCTGAAGCAATGGAGCTATTAGAAATAATTAGTCAGGGTCCACTAGCACTATCAATTACGTAGAGCCCACTTCAATTTCTTCAGTTTGAACTTCTTGAATAGATTAAACAATTTGCAATACTGCACTGCTACAACACCTCACTGAAGTCCTTGAAGAACTTGACATCACTCTGGTTCTGGGCACACTCCAGAAACTGATCTCAAGAGAACAAGGCCCATGAGACTGCTGGTCCAGCAGCTGGGCCCCCTAGGGCTCCTGTTAAGTGTTGTCAGGCCTTGCAGGTTCAGCATTACCTCCACTGAAGCCCCCAGTGATGGCATGACCCAGGGTGTGCCCCAGTGCCCCACTGCATACCCCGGACAGCGGGGTGTCAACGGGGGGCAACCCACTTGCAGGAGAGAATTAAAGGGATGGGGGAGACATGAGAGAAGACAGCAAGACAGTGTTCTGATCAAGCTGCAAATTTTATTCTCCTCAGCAAGGCTTATATAGCATGAGAGGGGGCAGGAAGGAGGGAAGGGGTGCACAACGTGCCGTACGTGCAGGTGAAAGACTATGTGCAAGTCGTGAGGCTGCTAGATGGTAAGGGCCCTTTGTTCTGTTGTTATGCTACCTGACCTGCCTTACCTGTTCTTTATCTTTGGGGGCATCTGGTTTAGGGCAGGGGCTTGTTCTTTGGCCTAGCTAGTACTTTTCCATGGTCCATGTTTGGTCCCTGACAACTGCAGAGTCCACAGCCAGACCAGCTACAGTGGTTGCCATCTGGGCCATCAGGCCTGGCTGCCTGGGTGCAGCAGCAGGTGAGCCAACTGCAGATGATGCAGCTGCTGCTGGAGGATGAGCTGCAGGTGCTTGTCTGGAAGCATCCCTCATCTTAGGGACCCAGCTAGCCAGAGGGGCCATCCGGGAAGAGTAGCTTTGGCTTCCATGTGGCATCCTGGGTACTCAACACATCTGGAGTCCAAAAACAACAAACTGCCCCTTACCACAATTTTTAAGAGTTCTCTTTGATGGCTGGCTGTCTAGGCTGTTGCTCTGTTAGGGGTAGTGTAGGGTGTGGGTAGGTGTTGTCACAAGCCTTCTATAACTCTCTCAACTGTGTGTTTGCCATCATTGATACCACTCCAAAAGTAGCTTCCCTGCCCCTTACAGTCAGTGGGAGCATGGATTACGGACTTCTACATGGTCTCTGGCAACAGCATGGACCACAGACATCAACATGGCCTAGGGTGGCAACACAGGCCACTCATGTCAACATGGCCCCCAGCGGCTACACGGCCCACGGACATCAACACGGTTCCCAGTTGCAGCAGGACCACAGACCCAAACAAGACCCCTGGTGGCAGCATAGACCATGGGCATCAACATGGCCTCAGGTGGCAGTACAAGCCACACATCAACATCAAACACAGGCTTCCAGTGGAAACCTGGACCACAGACACTAACATGGCCTCTGTGTTAGTTAGTACAGACTATTAGACATACATCTGGCCTCCAGGGGTAACATGGACCTCAGACATAAAAATGGCCTCCACTGGCAGCCCAGTCCATAGACATTCACATGAACCTTGGGCTTCAACATAGCCTGGGGCCACAGTATGGACAACGGATACCAACATAGCCTCTGGGGACAGTATGGACCATCAAAGTCTTTCAAGATAGTCCAATCCAGAATATGAACCATTCTTTATCTCAGACATGCTGTTGTTGCTCAAAACTAGAGGGATCGTGCAGCTGGGCAGCATGTTTGCAGGCTGAGTCTGAGCAAGCTCCAGGTTGCTGCACATCACCCTGCCAACCCTACTGAGCAACAACATGTTCAACCGAGGTCTTCTGTCACACCTGCCATTTCCATGACATCTCTAGTTCTGCCTCTCTCCACCACACATACACATTTCTCCATTCCTCCATTTATGCTGCCACCAAGGGTTTCTATTGCTGTGAAGAGACACCATGACAATGGCAACTCTTATAAAGGAACACATTTAATTGGGGCAACTCCCTTAGAGATTTAGAGGTTCAGTCCATTATCATCATGGTGGGGGGGGAGATCTGGTGGCATGCAGGCAGACATGGTGCTGAAGCTGAGAGACCTACATCTTGCAGGCAACAGGAAATTGACTGAGACACTGGGTGGTATGCTGAGCATAGGAAACCTCAAAACCCAGCCCACAGTAACACACTTGCTCCAATAAGACCATACCTACTCCAACAAAACCACACTTCCAAATAGTGCCACTTCCTTTGGGGGTCATTTCCTTTCAAACCACAAGATTCCACTCTCTGGCCCCTGTAGTGGTATTTGCTCTGCCCATGACCTTGGGCTATACAGCCCAAAGAAGGTGATGCTTCCTGCCTGTTGCATGTGACCTCTTATAAGAAAAGGGAAAGGGGTCATGTGGGTCCTTCTTTTTTTTTTTTTTTTTTAATCTTGGTGTAATCAGACACCAGACGGCCTGGGAATTGAACCTGGGTTCTCTAGAACATCAGTCAATGTTCTTAACCACTGAGCCATCTCTCTTCCCCTTTCTCTTATAAGAGGCCATGTACAATGGCAGAAAGCACCACCTCCTTTGGGCCATATAGTCCAAGGTCATGGGCAGAGCAAATACCACTACAGGCACCCAAAGGCTTGTAGCTATACCTTAATGCAAAAATGCATTCAGTCCAATTTCAAATGTTCCCATAGTCTGTAACAGTCTCAAATTTGTTTTAAAGTCCAAAGTCTCTTCTGAGACTCATGGCAATCTCTTAACTGCAATCCCCTTATAAAATTAAAATCAAAAAGCAAATCACATACTTCCAACATATAATGGCACAGGATATATATTACTTTTCCAAAACAGAGAGAAGGGAGCATAGCAAGGAAATACTGGACCAAAGCAAGACCAAAAACCAGCTGGGTAAACTCTAAACTCTGCATTTCTATGTCTGATGTCAAAACACTCTTCAGATCTCCAACTCTGTTCAGCTTTGTTGACTGCAACATACTTCTTTCTCTTGAGCTGGTTCCACTCCCTGTTAGCAGTCTCCTCAGCAAGTATCCCATGACTCTGGCATCTCTAACATCTTGAGTTCTCCAAGGTAAGCCAGGCTTCAACTTCACAGATTCACAAAATGGCATCTCTACTAGGCCTGCACTGAGACACACACTTGACACATGCCTGGCCTCAGCAGCTTTCTTTAGGCTGAGGCAAATTCCATAACCCATTTCTTCTATCCTTAACTCTAAAGCACAACCATGTGGCCAAAGCTGCCAAGTTCTGCTGCTTATTGGAGCTGGAAATGGCATCCTTGTTCAATTATATCTTCACCAGCTTTCTGTCCTTCACAGCCTAAGCTTAGCTGTCCTGATATTTGCTCTGTAGACCAGGCTGGCCTCAAACTCAGATCTGCCAGCCTCTGCCTTCCCAGTGCTGGGATTAAAGATGTGCCCCACCACATCTGGCTCTAAGCTTTTCTTTAGTTCCTTTTCACAAGTTGGAAACTTAGCTGGGTGGGATCTTGCCTTGAGGTCACCACTCCCTTTATTCCATTTCTTAATTGTTTATCTCCTTTAACACTGGCCTTAGCTTCATTCTACTTCCTAAAAAGGGGTTTTCTCTTCAAATTGTTCTCCATTTTGTAATTTTCCTTGCTCAGCTTCTCCTTTTCATTATAAATCTTTATAAGCACAAACACTAGTAACCACACAACAGAATCTATACTAGGCTGTTTTGAGATTTACTCTGCCAACAGAATTAATCCAAAATTATTTACTTTAGCCTCAAGCTGACTCTTCAGACAAGGGCAAAAGCCAGCCACTTTTTTCACCAAAATATCACAAGAACAATCTCTAGGCAACATACTAACATTCTTCTCTGAAATCTCTTGAGTGAGCCCTCGACAGTTCAAATAACTCTTAGCACCTCTGTCTTCGATGCTCCTACTAGTATGACCTATTAAGCAGTGCTTAAAGCATAACCCAAAGTACCAATGTCCAAATTCCTCCAAACAAAACCATGGTCAGACCTATCACAGCAATATCCCAATCCCTTGTAACCTCTCTTAATTGGGGTTTTTATTGCTGTGAAGGGACTCCTTGACCACAGCAACTCTCATAAATAAAAACCTTTAATTGGGGGTGGCTTACTTACAGTTTCAGAGATTCAGTCCATTATCATCATGGTAGGGAGCATGGTGGTGTGCAGGCAGACATGGTGCTGGAGTAAATGAGAATTCTACATCTTGCAGACAACAGGAAGTCAACAGAGACACTGGTATCCTAAGCATAGGAAACCTCAAAGCCTGTCACCACAGTGACATATTTCCTCCAACAAGGCCACACTCCACTCTACTACAACAAAGCCACACCTCCTAATAGTGCCACTTCCTTTGTGGGCCATTTCCTTTCAAACCAAAACAATTGCCATAAGAGGACGGGAGCAAAGAGGGCGTAGGATGACAGCAATGAGGAGTTACTGGCATCTAGAGAACCAGCAGTCTACAATAGGAATTTGGATGTTGCACACCAACAGAACTTAAGTACACTAGTCACCTCTCTGGCCAGAATAACACTGCATGAGAAGAATCCCTATACTATTTCAATTCTAAAACTACTTCATTATTCTACTCTCTTCTTCAATTCCAAGAAAGTTTAGGTTTCCACTGAACATAGTAGAGTGTACCTAGTCTCAGCTATCTGGGAAGCCAAGGCAAAAAGATCATCTGAGAATAGGAGCTCAAGCCAGCCCAGGCAATGCAGTAAGACTCTGTCTCTTAAAAAAATAATAAATGAGGGCTAGAGAGATGGTTCAGTGGAAAGAGCACTGGCTGTTCTTAGAAAGGATCCTGGTTCAGTTCCCAGCACCCACATGATAACTTACAACCAACTGTAACTCCCATTCTAGGGGATCCAACACTCTCTTCTGAACTATACAGGCACTAGGCATGCATGTGGTACATATACATCTGGGCAGGCAAAAATCTCATACATGAAACTAAAGAATTTAAATAAAATAAAAGGAGCTGGAGAGAAGCTCACCAGTTAAGAGCACTTACTATTCTTATAGAGGGCACAGGTTTGGTTCCCAGCACCTACATGGCAGCTCAACCATCTGTAACTCCAGTTTCAGGGAATCCAACATTTTCTTCTGGCCTCCATAGGCACTACTAGGCATGCACATGGTACAAATACATTCATACAGGTATATACTCATACACATAAAGTCTTTAAAATAACAGCAATAAAATGAAATCTGAAGACATGTAAAAAGAATGGCAATGAGTTAAAAAAAATTAAGAAATTTTTATTTGTTTCTGCTCAAGACTTTTTTGTTTGTTTTCTGTTTTGTTTTTCGAGACAGAATTTCTCTCTGTTGCCCTAGAACTCACTCTGTAGATCAGCCTGCCTCTGCTCCTGAGTCCTAGGATTAAAGGCATGTGCCACTGCTGCTTGGCCTTGTTCAAGACTTTTTCCCTTTTTTACATGCTAAGTTGTTGTTATTTTGAAACAGGATCTCACTATACATCTAGGTGGCCTGATTGTTGGTACTATTAATTTTATTATTAATATTTATTGTTATTTTATTATTTTGAGCCAGGATTTCACTATACATCTGGGGTGGCCTGGAACTCATAAACCAGAATGATCTCAAAGCCACAAATCCTCCAGCCTCTTCTTCCAGAGTGCTGAGATGAAAGATGAGTGCTGCCACACATGGCTCAGTCCTAAATTATTATAAAGCCAAAAGTAAGACTACTGTCCCAGATTTTTATGAGAGTAGGAAAAACATGAAGTTACTACACTGCTATTTATTAACTACAGAAAAAAAAAAAAGCATGTGAAACACAATACTTTTTTGCTTGTTTGGTTTTGGTTTTTGGAGACAAGAGTTTCTCTGTGTAGCTTTGGATGTCCTAGAATTCGCTCTATAGACCAGGCTGGCCTTGAACTCAAAGATCTGCCTGCCTCTGCCTCCTGAGTTAAGGGATTAAAGGTGGGCACCACTACCTCCCTGTGAAACATAAGACTTTAAAGACTTAGTATTTCTATTTTATGCTTATGAATATGTTCCTGCACGTATATATGTGCACCACATGCATACCTGGTGCCTGAGGAGGCCAAAGAGGGCATTGGGTCCCCTAGAGCTGGAGTTACAGTGGATTATAAACTGGAAGCTGAACTGGGTCTTCTGTAAGAGCACCAAGAATTCTTCCCTGCTGAGCTATCTCTCAAGCCCCAAACTTACAAAACTAAAATTAGTTTTGTTGTTTGTTTGCTTCTTGGTTTGTTTTAGTTTTTTTAAGATAGTCTCATATATCCCAGGCTGACCTCAAACTTGCTTCGTAGCTTAAGACTGGCCTTGAGCTCTTGATACTCCTACCTCTCCTTCCCGAGATGGAATTACAAGTGTGAGCCCCCATACCCAGCTTAAAAACTTAATTTTAAACTAACATCATGCATTAAAAGGCCAATACTTACCAGTTATAACCAAGAGTAAAGTCATAAAAACTTCTGCACAGTTCGGAACCTTCATTTCATCCACATCAGTGATGTCTTTATACTGGGATACCCAGGCAGCCTCTGATGAAAGCATTGAGTCCATTTTTTGAAGAGCAACTAACATGAAGAATGGATCATGTCAAGGAATTATAGTCATTCTTAAATTATCAACTTATATTTTTTAGCAATGATTTTTTTTCATACAAAATAAATTTGCAATCTCCCAGTAACTAATCGTACTAAATTTAAAATCTTCAACTTTAGAGTTAAATAAGATACCTTATTCTCCCTCCTCTCAAATCCTCAAAATAGTAATTCTGACAATGTGGTACAACCAAAAATACTCAATTAGCCAGGCGGTAGTGACACACGCCTTTAATCCCAGCACTCGAGAGGCAGAAGTAGGCAGATCTCTGAGTTCGGGGCCAGCCTGGTCTACAGAGAGAGTTCCAGGACAGGCTCCAAAGCTACACAGAGAAACCTATGGTGATACTTTATTTGTGCTGAAATGTGATTTTATTTGTATGTTAATAAATAAAGTTGCCTGGGGATCAGAGCTAAGAAAGAGCAAGCCATTTAGCAGAAGTCTGGTGGTGGTGACATACACCCTTAATCCGTATTCACATGGCAGGCAGAATCTCTGTGTGTTCAAGAACACAGCCAAGTAGTGACCCGAACCTTTAATCTCAATATGAACCATAGAGACATGGAGGTCTATACAGACAGGCAGTGACGAAGTCATGTGGTTAGGTTTAGAAACAATGAGAAGTCAGAACAGAAAGGCAATAAAAAGACAGGACACAGGAAGAAGGTCTCTCAGGGGAAGGACAGCAGCGAGTGGTAAGATAAGATGGTCTTAGCTCTTGGCTACTGTTCGATCTCTGGGCTTTTAACTCTTAATTGGCTCTGTGCTTCTTATTTAATAAGACCGTTTAGATTACATCTACAGAAACCCTCTCTCGAAAAACCAGAAAAAAAAAAAAACTAGAGTAGAAATAGTATAAGGCAAAAATCTATAAAACTGCAATATCCTCTACTGACTCAATATTCCAACATGTAGACTGTAATTCCAGGAATAAAACTAAAGTTTCACGGAAAGAAATGAAGACTGTCTTTGAAGGTAATTCAGTAGACCCTGCCCAGGAAAGCTTAGGCTCCCATGCTTCCTACTCAGAGCTGTAAGAGAGAAAAGCTCCAAAACTTTACACACACAAAACAGACAGATTGCCAGGCAGTGTTGCTATGTGCTTTTAATCCTAGGACTCCGGAGGCAAAGGCACATAGATCTCAATGAGTTTGAGGCCAACTTGTTCTATACAGAGAGTTCCAGGCCAGCCAATGTTACACAGTGAGACCCAGTCTAAAAATAAAATGAAAAGCAAGCAAACAAAAAAACTGAGATACCCTCCCAACTTGATGGCTTCATGAGCACTTACATTTTCTCTCCACAGTCAACCATCTCTGAAAACAGGTTTCCTCTGACAGAATATGCATACAACTAGCAAAAGTGCTAGGATAGCCATGAACACTGTGCAGCTCCCTTTCAAACAACAGCACCTCATCCACCAAATGACAGAAGAGATTGTCATCATAGAGCAGGCAAGGTATATCGGAAGCCAACTTCTCAAGTATTAGCATCATAAGGCCCCGAGAAAACTCAAGCTGAAAGAAACAAACAGGTATGAGGGATTATGTCCGTCAGGTACATAAACAACTCTAATGAAACTGAATGCATAGGCCTCAGCCTCCTACCCTTGCATTGACTGCAGAGTCTGCTTTCTCCAATATTGGCTGAATCTTCTCATCCAGAAAGTGAGCATGGTTTCCAATCCACATAAGTACCTGAGCCAAGTACCATTCAGGCTAAGGAGAAGGGAAACAGTTTCCATTCCTTATTTATTCTTTAGTCATAGAAAATTCTAATTAAATGCATTCAATTATAAACAGACAAAAATTGGTCAATAATTCCTATATCTAAGACAATAATTCTTACCCTGCACTTCAAACTCACAAAAGACTTTATAATCAAATGTTTCCCAACATACTCTCAACAAATTCCAATAATGTGGCTTAAGTCAGCAAACTCAAATTTAAAATACGATATTGGGGTTAGGCATTTTGCTAGTATAACATTTGCTTAGATGCAAAAAGCCTTGATTTCAATACCCAGCACCATAAAAAAATAAAATAAAATAAAAAAAGAGGAAGAAGGGGGCATAATCACAACAATAATGAAGAAAAGACAGTTGTATATATTTAAAAATTAACACCTGTCCAGCACACACAAAGCCCTAGGTTCTAGAGCAAAACATAACAACAGAGCCAAGACAGCAGGGTGGCTCCATGGGTAAAGGGACCTGCCAACAAGCCTAACAGCCTGAGTTGGTTCCCTGGAATCTACATGGTGGAGAGAAAGGACCAACTCGCACAGGTTGTTCCTCTGACCTACACACACAAAGAGATATAAAATGCTGGTTTATTTTAAAGCCCTCCAAACCTAGCATGATGAGGTATTATAAGCAACTGATATCTTTGGAATTGTTCTTGGAAATAGCATTCTGAAAAAAGTATTTTGAGATAAGATCTCATTGTAGCTCATGCTAGCCTCAAACTCTTTATGTAACTGAGGATGATGAACTTCTGATCTTCCTGCCTCTACCTTCCTAGTTTGAGGATTTCAAATATGCACCATCACATGTGGTTTATGTGGTGCTGGGGATTAAACCTAGGTCTTCATTAACTATGGAAGCACTCCACTTAGACTGAGCTACATCCCCAAATCATTTTTAAACATGATTTTCTTCTTTTTTCTTTTCAAAAGGTAAAGGAAAAAGCCAGCAGGTCTACATTACAAATATATCCAAGCCTTAAAATGGATATAATTATGGAAAGGAAATGTAAGCACAAAGAATTTAAAACTTCTTATTACTTTTTTTTCTGTGTGTATATGTACATTTGAGTGTATGTGTATGTGGGGGTGCACAATACACAGTGTACAAGTGGCAATAAAAAGACAACTTTCAGGAGTCAATTCTCTCTTGCCACCCAGTGGTCAGGCTTAGCGGTATATATGGCTTCACCCACTGGGCCATCTCACCAGCCCCACATAAAGCACTTTAAATTGTCTTTAGAAAGGATTCTGCAAACATTTCAAGTTTTTCTACTCAAAAACATACTAGGCTGGAATATAACTCAGGGATGGAACACTTGACCAGCATGTGCAAGGCCCTGGGTTAAACCCCCAGCACTGAGAAAAAAAAAAAAATGACTGACTGGTAAATCCCTATGGTATTCGAAAGATTGGGAATACAAATAAGGGCAACATCTAATCTCAAAGACTGTCTCACTTTAGGTCTTGAGACAGTGTACTAAATTCATTAGGATCACGCTTTTAAACTGAGCTAACACAACTCAAAATTTCCTTACACCAAATTATATTATTGCCTTTCTATATGTTCAGTTTATATTCTGCCTCATTTACTACTGAGTACTAAATGATTCTGCTCTTCCAACAAGACTCTACCCAAAAAGGAAACCCATAAATACAAACAGGAATCTACTGCCACTATGTTCATCCATATGACATGTATAATACCTGGTGTGATTTTGCACTAAATTTAGAATACTTACTGACCCTGTTCCATGCACTGCATTGACTGAAGCAAACAACAAGAACAAATAAGATAGTGCCCACATCCATGTAGATAATTACAGAAAAATGCCAATAGGATCCCTCAGTTCAAATATTGGTAACAATTTCCTTTAAATTATTCCATCACTTACTGCCATGGTATGTCTTCTGCAGCTATGTGTCACTTTGGCATTGACAACTCTAGTCAACATCCAATGCTCTAGCTTGTGGATCTTTCACATCTTTTTCACTCTATTCATATATATCTACAGGAGTGGTCTGTATAGTGAAGCCTGGGCATAGATTTGATTGTAAAGCCTGCATGCTCAAACATAAATGTGAGAAATTGCTCAGACGATGTCCCAAGGAGCGTACCAATTCTGACAACCTGTCAATCTAAATCCCAGTTACGTCTACAAAGAGCTGTTATAAGGCAGGAATTTAGCCTTTTAGGGAAAACAGAAACATGAATAAAGACAGGTTTTTAACTTAAACACACAAAAGCCCTGGCACAGGTAACATTTACTGAAACCTCAGGGTAAATTGGACATCGTGGCACATACATGTAATCCCAGCACTCAGGAGGCAGATGCAAAGGGAGCTCAAGTTTGAGGCCAGCTTGGGGTTCTTCTTAGAACCTGTCTCAAAAAACAATAAGTGAGAGAGAAAGAGAGAGAGAGAATAGTGAAGCACACCTTACTGATAACATTCGTCTGCCGGTTGCCTCTGAAGTGGTACTTGAATCTCTTCTGAAGGGGAGTCAGCATGATCTGGATGGGCAGGATCACAGAAGGGCATGCAGGAAGAGAATATTTTTCTGGGAGTTGTTTGGGCTCAGTTAGCAATTCATCTCTGACACAGTCAAGTCAAGGAAAAAGAATCAAAATCATATTTACACACACACACACACACACACTCTCAATTTTTACAACAAATGTATTAATACTTAGCAAAAGGTTTAATATAAATAATGTGAAACCTAACTTTATACTGAATTTAAATTCACTAAAAAGGTTTTTAGGGACTGGAAAGATGACTCTGTGGTTAAGAATACTTGTTTCTCTTGCAGAGAATCCAGGTTTGATTCCCAGCTCCCACATCATGACTCACAATCATCCTTAACTATAGTACCAGGAGATCTGATGCCCTCTTCTGACTTCAACAGGCACAAGTCATGCACATGGTGCACAGACACACATACAGGCAAAACAGGTATGCTCACAAAATAAAAAATAAATGAAAATATAAAAGGTTTTTAGAATCAATCAGTAGTAAGGAAATCAACTTACACAATCATTTGATTAATACTTTGGTTTTTTATTTGTTTGTTTGTTGTTTTTGAGACAGGGTTTCTCTGTGTAGCTTTGCACCTTTCATGGAACTCACTTGGTAGTCCAGGCTGGCCTCGAACTCAGAGATCTGCCTGGCTCTGCCTCCCGAGTGCTGGGATTAAAGGCGTGAGCCACCATGGCCCGGCTGATTAATACTTTGTTACTAAGGTTTCTTCCCATTGCCTATTTATTTTCTTGTCCCTTTTAAGACCTGTAATACCAACATTGGTCAGTTACCATGGGGGTTTGAAAAAGAATGGACAACGTAGGCTCATGCATTTAAATGTTTGGTCCTTAGGAAAAGGCACTACTTGACAGGGATTAGGAGGTGTGGCCTTATTGGAATAGCTGTGACTTTGTTGGAAGAAGTTTGCCACTAGGGAAATGCTCAAGACTGGCCCAGTGTCTCTCCCTTCCTGTCGTCTGCTAATCCAGATGTAGAACTCTAAGCTACCTCTCCAGCACCATGTCTGCCTGCATTCGGCAATGATTCCCACCATGACAATAATGGACAACACCTCTAAAACTATGTCAGACCCAGTTAAATGTTTTCCTTTATATGTTCTTGTAGTCACGGTGTCTCTTCACAGCAATAGAACACTGACTAAGACAGCTGTTTATCTCAGAACTCTTTTTTTTACAGCCTTCCCACTCCCAGACAATTCATTTTTTAAAAATAAATATATACTTTCCAATAGAAAATTACACATCAAGTCTAACTTAGGACCCTCAATTTTGCTTCATGGTCATTTGAAAACTTTCTCCTCTGGTATAGAAGATCAATTCCAATGCCTCATTCATACTCTACCACTCTATCACTAGCCCAAAATATTTTAATCACTAACCACAAATACACTGTAGGAAGTAGTCTTAGTAACTTTTCCACTCCAACAAAGATACGAGGCTTGTAGTTTCAACAGCTGACAAAACAGTGTCTCCAAGGTAGCATACACCTCAGGGGCACTAGCAGACCGGCTTATGCCAACAGTTTGAGACTGGGTGTGTGTGATGAATGGCCAATGAAGCTGTGCTAAAATTTCCTCAAAATCACTGTAACAGAAAAGAAACAGTATTTCATATGATGCCATTAAATTACCAAATATCCATCAGAAAGCAATCACTATGAAATATTTCCTGCCTGGTAAGCTTGTCCTTGAGAATTTTATGCCAGAATTTAACCGTGGCTCTCATGAAACTAAGAAGATGAGTACAAGATGACTCCTGAAGCTTGATGTCAAGTTCTGTCATGGTCACCAGGATAGAGGCAGCCTCTGGCACATTATTGGTCATCAGGTATTGCTGAATGTTATCACTGTAAGACAAAGCAGAACACACATTAATGAGTGTTTCTTGTGGAGTGAGTGAGTATGTGTGTGGACATGTGTGTGTGTGTGTGTGTGTGTGTGTGTGTGTGTGTGTGTGTGTGTGTGTGAGTGAGAGAGTGAGAGAGAGAGAGAGAGAGAGAGAGAGAGAGAGAGAGAGAGAGAGAGAGAATGTGTACCTGTGTAGAGACCCTGAGGTCAATAGCAGGTTAGCAGGTGTCTTTCTCAATCATTCTCCACCTTATTTTTGAGACATGTTCTCTTCATTGAACCTGAATTCACCAACTCATCTGGAATCTAGACTCTACACTGTCTGTCTGGTCAGCTCCAGGAATCCTCCTGTCTGCCTCCCCAACACCTGGCTCTTTAATGCAGTTGCTAGAGACTGAACTCAGATATTTATGCCTGCATAGCAAGCACTTTACTGACTAATCCATCACCAAATCCCCCTTAGAACAAAATTAAGCTCTGAAAAATTTCTCAGTAAGGCGGTGGTGGCCTTTAATCCCAGTCCTCAGGAGGCAGAGGCAGGTGGCTCTCTGTAAATTTGAGGCCAGCCTGGTCTACAGAGCTAGTTCTAGGACAGCCAGGACTACAGAGAGAAACCCTGCCTCAAAAAAAGAAAGAAAGAAAAAGAAAAACATTCTCCCTTATCTAAGGAAGAATGAAGTATGACTATGAGTTGGCAACGTATTTTATCAGACACTCACATCTGAAGGAACCTGGAGACATACCTCCCCTGTCCGCCTCTTTTTACATCCTCCTAAGAGCAGCAGCCTGTGTTTCAGATGTCTTCTTCTACCTGTCCCTCCCCACTCCTCCTGAGAGGACAGATGTGTCACATTTCTGCAGACAACACTCATTTCTGGTAGGACTTCTTTCATAGAAGTTGTGATCCACGGGATAATGTAAATAGCATATGGGACACTCAAGTACAGTAACCTTCAGTTTTTATCTACTTTGCATCATAGTTACCATTTCTGCATCAAAAAAAAGTATATTCCAAGTTTAGTATTTCATTAAAATAAAGACCATCATGCTTAAGAAATGTATAAATGTAGCCAGGTAGAGTGACATAGAATGTAATCCTTGCACTGTACACTGGGGAAACAGAGGCAGAAAGATCAAGAATTCATGAGCCATGAGACTTGCCTAGACTCTCCAATAAAAAAATGAGGCAGGCACAAGGATGCATACCTTTAATCTTAGCACTCAGGATGTGGAGATCAGCAGATTGTTGTGAAATATTAGTTGAGGATGGGTTACATTTGTTTATGCTGAGGAACTCATTTAATAGTGAAAAGACATGTTGCATTCTTTTATGTTGCATTTGTTTAACGCTGTGAAGCTGTGTTACTTAGCCTGTCTAAAACACCTGGTGGTCTAATAAAGAGCTGAACAGCCAATAGCGAGGCAGGAGACAGGATAAGCAGGGCTAGCAGGCAGAAAGAATAAATAGGAGGAGAAATCTGAGAAGAGAAGATCAAGGAACAAGAAAAGAAGAAGAACCGGGCGGTAGTGGTGCACACCTTTAATCCCAGCACTCAGGAGGCAGAGCCAGGTGGATCTCTGAGTTCAAGGCCATCCTGGTCTACAGATCCAGGAAAGGCGCAAAGCTACACAGAGAAACTCTGTCTTGGAAAAAAAAAAAAAGAAAGAAAAAAGAGGACACAAAGGGCCAGCACCCAGCTACATAGCAAGCCATGGAGTAAGAAGTAAAGAAAGGTATACAGAATAGAGAAAGATAAAAGCTCAGAGGCAAAAGGTAGACAGGATAATTTAAGAAAAGCTGGCTAGAAACAAGCAAAGCTAATACTGGGCATTCAAAAGAAAGAATAAGCCTCCACATATATTTATTTGGGAGCTGGGTAGCAGGCCCCCAAAAGAGTTAAAGGGTTAAAAAAAAAAAAAACTAAAGCAGATCTCTGTGAGTTTGATGTCAGCCTGATACAGGCTTACCTACATGGTAAGTTCCAGGCCAGCCAAGGTTACATAGTAAGACCCTGATTCAAAAATGAAAGAGTCCAGCAGTGGTGGCCCACGCCTTTAATCCCAGCACTCAAGAAGCTGAGACAGGTGGAGATCTGTGAATTGAAGACCCAGTCTACAAATCGAGTTCCAGGCCAGCCATAGCTGTTACACATAGAAACCCAGTCTCAAAAACAAAACAAAAAAAGAAAGAAAAAAAAAAAGATATCTTACAAAAGAACAGAAAACATACAAGTAACCACAGAATATAAAATTTCCAGTATTGCATAACACTGAAACGTAAAGGACACTTACAGCACAGGAAAAGCCAGAATAACAATGTTCATGCTATGACACTGCTCACTATAATGTTCCCAAAACACTGCCAAGATGCTAGTTCAAGCAAGAAGAGAGAAGGAGAGAAAAAGAGAGACAGAATACAGAATAAAAACAAGCCATTACAGGGGAATTTAGAGATGAAAAAATAGGCTTAGAGGTTTGAAAGAAAATTGGAACTAGAGATGTTATCACAAAGGCCCTAAGGGAAAAACTATATTATTAAGAGAGTGAAATAACTGTGTGGTACTCATTATTTATTTGATTCTTTTTTTTTTTTAAATCTTCTTTTTTTAATAATTTATTTACCTTTATTTTATGTGCATTGGTATAACAGTGTCAGATCTCCAGGAACTGGAGTTACAGACAGTTGTGAGCTGTCATGTGGGTGCTGAGAATTGAACCCGGGTCCTCTGGAAGAGCAGTCAGTCCTCCTAACCACTGAGCCATCTCTCTAGCCCCTATTTATTTGATTCTCATTCAATGATTCCTGAATTAAAATTCTCTTTTAAACAATTCAGATACCACAAAAGTTACTGATAGTCTTGTTTTGGTTAATTTCTTTCTTTGAAAGGGAAACTTTCAAACAAAGAGAAATGAAGTAAAGCAAGATTTAAAACTCCTTTACTAAAGGTTCTAGGAAGATGGCTCAGGGGGTAAAGTATTTGCTGTGCAAGCATGAAGACTTGGGATTTAGATCCTTTAACAGCCATATAAAAAGTAAGGCATGGTAATGCACCTGTAATCCCAGCAAAGGAAGAAGAGACAGAGGGTGGCTAGGGAGACACTAGCCAGCCAGTCTAGCCAATCTGTGAGCCAAGGGTTTAGTGAGAGACTGTCTCAAAAAATAAAGGAAGACAACCAATGTACAATTTGGAGGAGGTAAGGAACCATACCATAAAACAAAAATATTTTCCCCATTTAGGCAGAAATGTTACTCTGACTTGAGAGGCAAGACCAGATATAATTAACCTGTAGTGTTCACAAAACAGATGTAAACTTTATTTCTCTTTTGATCAAAATAACTTTCTTATTTTTCCCTACTCATTGGTATTTCAACTCTATTATTCATCAAAGAATACTGTATAGTTTTGGGAGAGTTTTTTGTCTGTCTGTCTGTCTATTTTTAGACAAAGTCTAGCCATGTAGCCATAAGCTGATTTTGAACTTACTATCCTCCTGCCTTGGCCTCCCAAGCATTGAGATTACAGGTTTGAACCATCACATTAACCTAACTATGTAGTTCTTTTTGTTTGCTGCTGTTTTGGAGACCAAGTCTCAATTAGTAGCCTGGGTTTTCCTGGAATTCACTCTGTAAACAAAGCTGGCCTAAAACACGCAGCAATCCTCCTGCTTCAGCCCACCAAGTGCTAGGATTACATCATGACAGGTCACAATTCTTTCTTAAGCAATTATTTATTTATTTATTTTTGGTTTTGGTTTTTCAAGACAGTACAGGACATCCCTGGCTATCCTCGAATTCATTCTGTAGATCAGGCTGGCCTCCAGCTTACAGAGATCTGCCTGCCTGTGCCTCCTGAGTGCTGGGATTAAAGGTGTACAGTACTACTGTCCAGCCAATTATCTATTTATTTTTATTTTATGTGTATGAGTGCTTGGCCTGCATGTACATTATGAGCGCCATATGAATATAGTGCCCAGGGAGGCCAGAAAAGGTCATCAGATCTTCTGGAACTGAAGTTACAGAAGTTGTGAGCTGCTATGTGAGTTCCAAAAATTGAAACCTGGTCCTCTGGAAGAACAGCAAGTGCTTCTAACTGCTGAGCCATCTCTCAGCCTCTTACAATGCATTTCTTACTAGATGATGATAACCACTAAAGAAATTCAAATACTAGGTGAAACAATGCAGCTCAACATGTGACAATCTCTAAATATGAATGGGACAATGATGATCATACTTGAAGAAATATGGCATTAGAAACACTAGTTTTAAGTTAAATCAAGATGAGATAAACTATTTAAATAGACCAATAATCTTTAAGGAAATAGAAACAGTCATTAAAAGTCTCCCAACCAAAAAACGCCCAGGACCAGATGGTTTCAGCGCAGAATTCTACCAGATCTTTAAAGAAGCGCTAATTCCAATATTCTTCAAATTGTTCCACACAATAAAAACAGAAGGAACATTACCAAACTCTTTTTATAAGGCTACAGTTACCCTGATACCCAAACCACACCAAGATGCAATAAAGAAAGAGAATTATAGACCAATCTACCTCATAAACATTGAAGAAAAAATACTCAACAAAATATTTGTAAACCGAATCCAAGAACACATCAAAAAATTATCTACCATGACCAAGTAGGCTTCATCCCAGGAATGCAAAGATGGTTCAACATACGAAAATCTGTCAATGTAATGCACCATATAAACAAACTGAAAAGAAAAAAAAAACACTTGATCATCTCATTAGATGCTGAAAAAGCCTTTGACAAAATCCAACACCCCTTCAGGATAAAGGTCCTAGAGAGATCAGGAACACAAGGAACATTCCTAAACATAATAAAGGCAATTCTACAGCAAGCCAACAACCAACATCAAATTAAATGGAGAGAAACACAAAGGGATTCCACTAAAATTAGGAATATGACAAGGCCATCCACTCTCCCCATATTTATTCAACATAGTACTTTGAAGTCCTAGCAAGAGCAGTAAGACAACAAAAGAAGATCAAAGGGATACAAATTGAAAAGGAAGAAGTCAAACTTTCACTATTTGCAGATGATATGATAGTATGCATAAGTGACCCCAAAAACTCTACCCGGGAACTCCTATAGCTGATAAAACTCCTTCAGTAAGGTGGCAGGATACAAGATCAACGAAAAAAAAAAAAAAAAAAAATCAGTAGCCCTCCTATATACAAATGATAAAAGGGATGAGAAAGAAATCAGAGAAACATCATTCATCCTTTACAATAGCCACAAATAATATAAAATACCTTGGGGTGGCTCTAACTAAGCAAGTGAAAGACCTTTTTGATAAGAACTTTAAATCTCTGAAGAAAGAAATTGAAGAAGACATCAGAAAATGGGAAGATCTCCCATGCTCATGGATAGGTAGGATTAACATAGTAAAAATGGCAATCTTACCAAAAGCAATCTACAGATTCAATGCAATCCCCATCAAAATCCCAACACAATTCTTTACAGACTTGGAAAGAACAATACTCAACTTCATATGGAAAAACAAAAAACCCAGGATAGCTAAAAGAATCCTGTATAATAAAGCAACCTCTGGAGGCATCACCATCCCTGACCTCAAGCTCTACTATAGAGCTATAGTAGTAATAAAAACAGCTTGGTATTGGCATAAAAACCGACATATGGACCAATGGAATCGAATTGAAGACCCTGACATTAATCTGCACACCTATGAACACCTGATTTTTGACAAAGAAGCCAAAAACTATACAATGGAAAAAAGAAAGCCTCTTCAAAAAATGGTGCTGACATAACTGGATATCAACATGTAGAAGATTACAAATAGATCCAGATCTGTCACCATGCACAAAACTCAAATCCAAGTGGATCAAAGACTTCAACACAAATCCAGTTACACTGAACTTGACAGAAGAGAAAGTAGGAAGTACTCTTGAACACATTGGCACAGGAGATCTCTTCCTAAATATAACACCAGTAACACAGACACTGAGAACAACAATTAATAAATGGGACCTCCTGAAACTGAGATGCTTTTGTAGGATACACAATGGAGTACTACTCAGCAGTAAGAAACAATCACATCATGAAAATTTGCAGGCAAATGGATGGAACTAGAAAATATCATCCTGAGTGAGGTAACCCAGACTCAGAAGGACAAACATGGTATGTACTCACTCATAAGTGGATGCTAAATGTAAAGCAAAGGATAACCAGACTACAACCCATAGTTCCAGAGAAACTAGCTAAAGAGGAGAACCCTAAAGAGGGTCACATAGACATCCCAGTAAAGCAGAAATAGATGAGATTTACATAAACAAACTGGGGGTGAGGAGAGGTGATGGAGGGAAAGGAATTGGGGATGAGAACATAAGGAAATGGGAGGTTTGAGCTGGAACAGAAACAGAGTTGAAGAGTAAGGAAAGAGATACCATGATAAATGAAGACATTATGGGAATAGGGAGAAAAGGGGTGCTAGGGAAGTGTGGGGTAAAAAATGATGAACTGACTAATTTGTTCAAAACCTTAGAAGGTGACAAGGACTTAAATAGTCCAAGAGAATTATCACCTGAAGCTGAGAAAGAATTGGCCTTGGTAGAAAAGAAAGTGCATGAAGGACACGTGGATCGTATTGATCCAAAGCTGGATTGCATTTTGGTTATTTTACCTTCTAGGCGTTCTCCTACTGGAATATTAATGCAGAGGGAAGATATTATATTGGAATGGATATTTTTACCAAATAAACCAAATAAAAAATTAAAAACTTATGTGGAAAAAATCTCTGACTTGATTTACAAAGGAAAATTGAGACTTCGTCAATTAGCAGGCATACACCCAGCAGAAATTGTCGTACCATTAACTAAGGAGGACATTGAAAAATTATGGACAGAAAGTGAACCTTGGCAAAGAGCTTGCAGTAATTTTTTGGGAGAAATTAACAGCAAATATCCCAAAAGCAATAGAATTGATATTATAAAGAGAGCTGATTGGATCTTGCCTCGAATTGTATGGCAAAAACCCATATCTGGAGTTCGTACATTTTATACAGATGCCAACAAAGAAGGAAAGGCAAGTTACAAATCAGAAAATTTAAGTAAAGTGGTTCAAAGTCCATATAATTCAGTTCAAAAATCAGAATTATATGCTATTATGTTGGTATTAATGGATTTTTCAGAACCTCTCAACATAGTAACTGACTCTCAGTATGCTCAAAGAGTGGTGTTACATATTGAGACTGCAGAATTTATCCCTGATGCTTCAGAATTAACTTCACTATTTATTCAATTACAAGATACAATCAGGAAAAGGAATCATCCTTTATATATAACTCACATTCGATCCCATACTGGTCTGCCAGGCACTCTAGCACAAGGCAATGATGAGATTGATAAATTATTGATAGGAAATGTGCTGGAGGCCTCAGAATTTCATAAAAAACATCACGTCAATAGTAAAGGTTTAAAAAAGGATTTTTCCATAACCTGGCAACAAGCCAAAGAAATAGTAAAGAAATGTCCTACTTGTTCCTTCTACAATCAAACGCCATTACCAGCAGGATATAACCCAAAGGGTACTCAGAGAAATGAAATCTGGCAGATGGACGTGTTTCACTTTGCAGAATTTGGAAAATTGAAATATGTACACCACACTATCGATACTTATTCAGGATTTCAATGGGCAACTGCTTTGAGTTCTGAAAAAGCTGATTCTGTAATCACTCATTTGCTAGAAGTTATGGCCATCATGGGTATACCTGCACAAATCAAAACTGACAATGCTCCATCATATGTCTCTGTTAAAATGAAACAGTTTTTTGCTTATTACAATATAAAGCATATTACAGGCATACCACATAATCCTACAGGTCAAGCAGTTATAGAAAGATCAAACAGAACTCTAAAGGATATGCTAAATAAACAGAAATGGGTAACAAAACCCCCCAGAAATAGACTGCATAATGCTCTTCTAACTTTGAATTTTCTGAATGCCAATGAGAAAGGAACAACAGCTGCAGAGAGACATTGGATAATAGAAAAAACTACAGAATTAAATCAGCCTATATACTTTAAGGATGTGCTGACCTCAGAATGGAAACCAGGGTATGTATTACATTTGGGACGAGGTTTTGCTTTTGTTTCTACAGGAGAAGATAAGCTGTGGGTACCATCAAAATTGATAAAGGTTCGATTTGAACAAGAGAGACCTCTTAATTAGAGGAGGTGATAGTTCATCAACCAGTATGAACATCCAATTTAAACTAACTTGTATCAATAACACATGCCTTTTCATTTAATCAGATAATAACTTGCCAAAAGGAAACATTCCCAAAATTAGTCTTGGGGAAAGGTTTTTGTTTTTGTCTTTAAGGAGAATGAAGGTTAAGGAATCTGAAGAACACTAGACAAATGAGACAACTGAAGAAAAGGGACAAATCATCTATCCCAAGAAACAGAATGAAACAGTGTATGGGTATATATTATCTAAAAAATTTTATGTCTTTCTAAATGTTTGTTTCTGCTTTTCTCTAAAGATTTAACACTATTGGTCTTCTAATAGTCCCAGTTCAATTAAAATTTAAAGCTGACTTTGGAGTTGGAGAATGGCTCTCTCCTTCTTTAAACTCAAGCATGTTGTTAAAAGGAAAATACAAACTCCCTGTATCATGCCAGAATAAAAGAGCCGTCTTCTGCTATGGTACAGGACAAAGGCAAAATTAATTAAGGGACTATTCTATTACTAATCTCAACTCTTTTGATTCTATTCTGATTCTTTAAACTTTTCTTAAAGTATAAATTTTATATCAAAATTTACAAGATTAATATATATATATACATTTTAAACTTTGTTAAGATATGAATGGTCATATAGAGTACTAGCTAATTCTAGAAAAAAGGCTAGCTGCATATATATGTTTTTGTGTTCGAGTCTCTTATCAGTTTTCTGCAGGAAATCACGGCCAGGCCTAACATCAACTGAAGTCTCCAGAAAGAAGATGGGGCCCCACAACAATAACAATTCCACGTGGACAATAATAATATCATTAAGCTGACAAACATCATCCACAGATAAGCTTTGAACTACAAGGTGCTCAGAGCAATTTTGAGATGACTAACTAAGATGATCCAGTCTCAAAGACTACTTGAATAAGGACTTGAGATAAACCCTGAACTTTGGCATTATACACAGACTGGATAATGAAGGATATAGTTACCTTTCCTAGAATTTGAAAATTAACCTAAAATTTTTCTTTCAGGATAAAGAAAACTTCGCCCATACCCAGCAGAAAGCAATTTTAAGAATACGACGCTCACATTCCCAAAGAGGTGGTGTGGGGAGGGTGGTTTTTTGGTCTTTTTAATGGGTTTTGGGTCTGGGATAATTTTCAGTATTTAGGGGGGTTGGTTACAAGTTATTGTAAAGGGTTAGGAAAAAGGCTAAGCAAAGGAGATTAGATTTAAGGTTCTTGTTTAGAAAAAAGAAAAGAAAAGAAAAGAAAAAGACAATTACTAGTTTTAAATACTTTACATTGGATTGGATTGTTTTATATTGTATACAAATTTGAAATTGATATTTTTAGAAAACGCTATATGTATATTTCTAATTGTATTCATACCATTCATTTAACAATGTAATGCAAATTTCTGATCCTTGAATGTTATTATTAGCAACTACTAGGATATAAAGAAATGAAAGTTAGTAGTTAGACATTACAGTAGAACTTGTAGTCATATTAGATATGTTTTAAAAATTGAGCAGAGATGTTTTAGACAGGTCATCTTCAAACCCTTCAGAGATCTACAGAATATGGCATTTAAAATGTTTTAATAACTTAGAAAATGTTTCTTTTTTGAGACATGTCGGCTCCTGGCAGTACCAATCTACTTCAGAGAAAATATGGGCATTGAAGAAACTGCATATGGAGTCAACTTTCATTGTGGCAAAAGTTAACCACTGGACAACAAAGTATCCTCGAATCAACAGGACAAAATGGACAGACAGAACATGAAACAAAGGACTACTGATTCTTGCCAAAACAAGTATGGCTATGGCTTTATCAAAAGGCATCATCTGAGGCCAGGACAATATGGCCCCATCCCTGAAGTGGCCTTCACAATCCGGAAAAGGTACAGTGCCCTTTTCTTTGAAGGCAGCTTAACAGGCAGAGGGCCGATGGCTTCTGTTGTGCAATGGAACAGCAGCTGAAAGCTCATGCCTCTCAAAAGTAGACTGGCATTTAATAGAGGGATGTGGAGAAGGGGATGCTGAGATGAAGCCACATATACACAGCCAAGAAGAATGGACAGCTGAATTTAAAAACTGTCAACAATTTCCAGAATTTAAAATCCTGAATCATGACAGGACACTAGTGGAATTCAGGTGTTTCTGGTACATGGACTGCTCTCACCCAATGTGAGGTTGAACTGTTGACCTTGTGTACATCCTACATCACAAATGAGTCTGTCAGATACCCTAAGCCTATAGGCTGAAGATGATGCCCCAACACTGCAGAGAAACCTCAGGTGACTGCCCAGGCAGCTGGCTATTTCTGTCAACTCACAAATTTTTTGGAAGTTGCTTGCATGCACTTCCTGTTTTTATTTTGTTAGCTAATATTATTCCCTTCTTGGGTCTCTGAGGGAGTTGAAGATTAGTTAGTTATGGTTGAAGATTAGTTAGTTACAGTTGAAAATTAATTAGGATAGAAAGTACATTAGATACATCTTGGATTTACCAAAATAGGATAGATAATGGAATTATTTTTTCTGATTTGTCAAATACCTGTTTAGGTATTTATTACTTGTATATATTGTATATAGTTATTGTACTTTTGTATCCTTTTGCTTTTTTTTTTCTTTTTATTAAAATAGAAAAGGGGAAATGTGGTGGTAATCTAATTGTACTGAAATGTGATTTTGACTGTATGTTAATAAATAAAGTTGCCCGGGGGTCAGAGCTATTAGAGCCATAGACAGAGTGTGGCGGTGGTGGCACACACCTTTAATCCCATAGATCTCTCTGTGTTCAGGGATACAGCCAGCATTGGAGACATATGCCTTTAAGACCTAGGGGGCTGTACATTCAGACAGTGACGAGGCAGTCACGTGTTTGGGTTTACAACCAATGAGAAGGCAGAACAAAATACTATAAATAGACGAACAGACAGGAAATAGGTCTTTTTCGGGAAGCTGGGACACCGCAGGCGGAAGGGTGAGATTTTAGCTCTGAGCTCTGACCTCTCGGCTTTCTCTTTTACATTGTTTCTGTGTTTCTTATTTAATAAGACGGTTGGTTACATCTACAGGGAAGTTTCCAGGAATCCACAAGGATGACCCCACCTTAGACTACTAGCAATGGTTGAGAAAGAGGGTGCCTGAACTGGTCTACTCCGATAAGTGAATACCCTAACTGTCATCATAGAGCCTTCATCCAGTTACTGATGGAAACAGATGCAGAGATCCATGGCCAGGTGCCAGGACAAGCTCCAAGAGTCCAATTGATGAGAGAGAGGAGGGATTCTATAAGCAAGGGACATTGAGATCATGATGGGAAAACGTAGAGAGACAGCCAGCCAAACTAGTGTAAATCCATGAACTGTGCACCAATAACTGTAGAGCCCCCATGGGACTGGACTAGCCCTATGGATACGTGAGACAGTTGTTTAGCTTGAACTGTTTGGGGGAGGCCCCAGGCAGGGGGATCAGGACCTGTCCCTGGTGCATGAGCAGGCTTTTTGGTGTTCAAGTGTGACACCTTACACAGACTTGATGCAGGGGATAGGGGCTTAGATCTGCCTCAACTGAATACACCAGTCTCTGCTGACTCCCCATGGAAGACCTTGACTTGAAGGAGGTGGGAATGGGTGGAGTATTAGGGGGAAGCCAGGGGGTAGTGGAGGGAGGAGGGGGGTCTGTGGTTGGTATTTAAATGAACAGAAAATTTCTTAATAATAAAAAAAAAAGGGAGGAAAAAAAAGAAACAGTAGTTTTGGCTGGGCAGTGGTGGTGCATGCCTTTAGATTTGAGGCCAGCCGGGTCTACAAAGTGAGTTCCAGGACAGCCAGACCTATACAGAGAAACTCCTGTCTTGAAAAACCAAAAAAAATAAAATAAAATAAAATAAAGAAAGTAGTTTTGACCATGTGTTCAAAACACAACTGCTTAAGCCTTAAATTTTTAACTTACTTAGATTAGTTTCTTTCAAATGCAAATTAAGCTACCTGAAAAGTTTATTTTCATTCACAATAGAGCAGAATAATCATTACCATAATGTTATTTTCCTAACACTTGGTAAAAAAATTATAATCTTTAATTAACTCAATTATTTAATAGCATACATATATTCTCTGAGACAGAGGACTCAAAGGAAACAATAATTATGAGAACAATACCTGCCCTACCTTAGCTCTTCGATCTGTGAAACCCATTTAAGGTATGTGAGATGCTGCTCAATCTCTTCTATCTGGTTGATCATGGCCCCAAGATCATCCATCCAGGGCTGTGCAGTCAGCAAATGGCTAGTGATGGAGCTGAAGAGAGAAGTTTCCTGCTCCAGAAACTGATTAAGAACTTGTTGGGATTCCTCTGCATCTTTTAAAGCACTTTGAATTCTTTTAGGGATTTCTGATGAAATTGTAAGTACCTAACAACATACAAAAATATTAGTAATGAGGTAAAATTTTGTAAAAGTTTGTTAGTCCTTTCAAAAACATGTTCCAACAGAACTGAAAGTTTTCCATTAAAATTTTCAAGCTAGCTGGGCATAGAAGGTAGGTGCAGGAGTAACTTTGTAAGTTCAAGCTATATCTGAGTTTCAGGGCAGCTACAATTATGTAATCAGACCTTCTCTTAAAAACAAACATAAAAACCGTTCAAACAAAAGGTTTGGCTAGGTGTGGTGGCACACACCTTCAGTCCCAACACTTGGGAGGTGGAAGCAGAAGAATCAGGAATTCAAGGTCAGCCTTGGCTATTTATTGAGTTCTAGGCCAGCCTAGGCTACATAAGACTATCTCAAAAAGAAAGAAAGAAAGAGAGAGAGAGAGAGAGAGAGAGAGAGAGAGAGAGAGAGAGGAAGGAAGGAAGGAAGGAAGGAAGGAAGGAAGGAAGGAAGGAAGGAAGGAAGGAAGGAAGGAAGGAAGGAAGGAAGGAAGGAAGAAAGAAAGAAAGAAAGAAAGTTAGTTACACTGAACTTGACAGAAGAGAAAGTAGGAAGTACTCTTGAACACATTGGCACAGGAGATCTCTTCCTAAATGTAACACCAGTAGCACAGACACTGAGAACAACAATTAATAAATGGGACCTCTTGAAACTGAGAAGCTTTTGAAGGGCAAAAGACATGGTCAATAAGACAAAAAGACAGCTTACAGAATGGGAAAAGACCTTCACCAACCCCACTCTGTCAGAGGACTGAACTCCAAAGTATATAAAGAACTCAAGAAACTAGACATTAAAATACTGAACAATCCAATTAAAAAAGGGACTACAGAGCTAAACAGAGAATTCTCAACAGAAGAATCTCAAATGTCTGAAAGACATCTAAGGGATTGCTCAACATCCTTAGTCATCAAAGAAATGAAATCAAAATGACTCTGAGATACCACCTTACACCTGTCAGAATGGCTATGATCAAAAACACTAATGACAGTCTATGTTGGAAAGGATGCAGAGCAAAGGAGGTGGGAATGCAAACTTGTACAACCACTGTGGAAATCAGTATGGCGGTTTCTCAGAAAATTGGGAGTAGATCTACCTCAAGACCCAGCCATACCACTCTTGGGCATATACCCAAGGAATGCTCAGTCATACCACAAAGATACATGCTCAACTATGTTCATAGCATTATTCGTAATAGCCAGAACCTAGAAACAACCTAGATGCCCTTCAACCAAAGAATGGATAAAGAAAATGTGGTACATATACACAATGGAATACTACTCAGCAGAGAAAAACAAGACTGCATAAAATTTGCAGGCAAATGGATGGAACTAGAAAATATCATCCTGAGTGAGGTAACCCAGACTCAGAAGGACAAACATGGTATGTACTCACTCATAAGTGGATGCTAGATATAAAGCAAAGAACAATCAGACTGCAACCCACAGAACCAGAGAGGCTATATAACAGGGGGGACCCTAGGATGACTGTGGCTTATGATAAGTTTTGGTTTTATTCAATCACTGGGCAAGCTTTAGTGAAACATTTCACTATTAGGATAAGAATCTGTACTGTATCAAGCTGATAATAGAAAAAATAAAATAATTAAAAATTAAAAAAAAAAAGAAATCAGAGAAACATCACCCTTTACAATAGCCACAAATAATACCTTGGGGTAACTCTAACCAAACAAGTAAAAGACCTGTATGACAAGAACATTATGTCCTTGAAGAAAGAAATTGAAAATATCAGAAGATAGAAAGATCTCCCATGTTCATGGATAGGTAGAACCAACATAAAATGGCAATCTTAGCAAAAAGCAATCTACAGATTCAATGCAATCCCCATCAAAATCCATACACAATTCTTCATAGACCTCAAAAGAACAATACCCAACTTCATTTGGAAAAACACAAAACCTAAGATAACTAAAACAATACTTTACAATAAAGCAACTTCTGGAGGCGTCACCATCCCTGACCTCAAGCTCTATTATAGAGCTATAGTAATAAAAACAGCTTAGTACTGGCATAAAAACTGACATGTGGACCAATGGAATACAATTGAAGACCCTAACATTAATCCACACACCTATGAACACCTGATTTTTGACAAAGAAGCCAAAGCTATACAATGGAAAAAAGAAAACCTCTTCAACAAATGGTGCTGGCATCACTGCATGTTGACATGCAGAAGATGGCAAATAGATCTGTCACCATGCACAAAACTCAAGTCTAAGTGGATCAAAGACCTCAACATAAATCCAGCAGTTCATATACACAATGGAGTATTACTCAGCAGTAAAAAACAGTGACATCATGAAATTTACAGGCAAACGGATGAACTAGAAAATATCATCTTGAGTGAGGTAACTCAGACTCAGAAAGACAACCATGGTATGTACTCACTCATAAGTGGATACTAGAAGTAAAGCAAAGGATAATCAGACTATAATGCACCAGAGACGCTAGGAAACAAGGAAGACCCTAAGAGGGATGTACAGATCACCTTGGGAAGGGGAAATTGAGGAGATTCAAATGAGTAAACTAGGGATGAGGGGGTCAGTAGATAGGAGGGTATGGGGGATGAAAACATGAGGGAATGGGATGGTCTAGCTGGAGAAGAGATGGAGTGGGAGAGCAATGAAAGATATCTTGATAGAAGGAGACATTATGGGATAAGGGAGAAACCTAGTGCTAGGGAAATTACCAGGAATCTACAAGGATGACCCCAGATTAGACTACTAGCAATAGTGGAGAGGGTGCCTGAACTGGCCTTCCCCCGTAATCAGATTGCTGACTACCCTAACTGTTGTCATCATAGAGCCTTCATCCAGTAACTGATGGAAACATGCAGAGATCCACAATGAAGCCCCAGGTCAAGCTCCAGGAAGCTAGTCAAAGGGAGCAAGGGTGGGGGTGTCAAGATCATGATGGGGGAATCTACAGAGACAACTGAACCAAGATCAAAGGAACTCATGAACTTTAGATTGACAGCTGTGGAATCTGCTTGGGACCAGACTAGACCCTCTGTATATGGGAGGTAGTTGTGTAGCTGGGTCTGTTTGAGGGGCCCCTGACAGTGTGATCAGGATCTATCTCTGGTGCATGAGCTGACTTTCTGGATCCCATTACCTATGGTTGGACACCTTGCTCACCTTTGATGAAGCAGGGAGGGGCTTGGTCCTGCCTCAACTGAATGTACCAGGCTTAGCTGTCCCATGGCACAACTTACCCTGTTGGAGGAAGAGATGAGGGGTAGGTTGGAGGTAGGGGGAAGATGGGGGTGAGCGAAGTAAGAGGAGGGATGAGAGGGGGATCTGTGATTGGTATGTAAAGTGAATTTTTAAAATTAAAAAATAAGTATGTTCTAAGATAAAAAATCAAGGAAAAAAAATTTCATCAAGGAAAAAAAAATTCCAAAAGCAAACTAAGACCACTGGTTGGTTGCCAAGGTGCTAGGAAGGAGTTAGAGTGTAAGCCTGCATTGATATTAGCTACTACTAGAAAGCTTATGTGGGCTAGGGACGGTACCACTGACTGACAGACTGGAGAGATGGAGAGAGCAAGAATGGGGGGTGGGGGAATATATGCAAAGTACAATGCTATTTATGTATGAAAATGTCATAGTGAAACCTATTTATACACTGTGGTGGTTTGAATAGGTATAACCCCCATGGACTCGTATTTTTGAATGCTTGGCCCATAGGGAGTGGCACTATTAGGAGGTATGGCCTTGTTGGAGTAGGTGTCGCCTTGTTGTTGTCACTGTTGGGGTGGGCTTTGAGGTCTTATATGCTCAAGCTATTCCCAGTGTGATACACAGTTGCTTCTGCTACCTGCAGATCAAGATGTAGAACTCTCAGCTCCTTCTGCAGTACCATGTCTGCCTGCACAACACCATGTCTCACCATGATAATAATGGACTAAACCGCTGAAACTATAAGCCATCCCATTAAATGTTTTCCTTTATAAGAGTTGCCATGGCCATGGTGTCTCTTCACAGCAATAGAAACCCTAACTAAGACATACACTAAGAATATTAATGATGTATTTTCCAAGACCAGAGGTAGCAGCTAGTAGGGTGACTCAGCAGTTAAAAAACATTTGCAGAATAAGCCTGATCACCCAAGTCTGACCTGTGCAACCCATGTAAAGGTACCATGGTCTCTGCATCAATTCCTGTTTCCAAGGTTCAGACTTGAGTTCCAGCTTGGGAGACTGCTTGCCTAGCATGCATGAAGCCCCAAGTTTGAACACTGGGAACACAATGTGGTGGTACATATTGAAAATCCTAGCACTCTAGAGGTGGAAGGAGGAAGATCATAAGTTTAAGGCCATTCTGTGCTACACAATTAAAGGCTCACCTAGAACCCTTCAATGGTAAACAAAAAATTAGTTTACCTCTGAAAAGGTAAAAATGATTATAAATAATTTTGGAAATATGGAATAGACTTAAAAATACTCATGCTAGATGCTTCAATTTTTTTGTTAGAGAAAAAGAAATGGCAGAATAACCACATAGGGTAGTCACTTAGGGAAAATTCAGAAGGATGAGTGAGGCTGGTAGCAATAAAAAACTGCAAGGTGAGGCTGAAAATAGTTATGGCAGCAGGCCACAAATTGGGCTGTCCTTGGGTGACTCAGCAGTGTGATAGTCTCCAACAGAACCTTGAAGGAATGGAAAAGCTGACAAACAGGCAACATATAAAAAACAGGTGGTAGTTGTAACAGAAAAGCAGGAAGGTGTGGAGGCCTAACTCAATTCATGGGGCTGGAAGAACATAAGCCATACCACACCCACATATCCAGAGTCTGCTTAACCTAATTAATTTCTTACTTAGATTATAAAATCTTTCCTCTTTGACAGAGTACTACAACTATAAAGACATACGAATCTTTAGTTTAAGATTATTTTCATTGGGTTTTTTAAAATAAAATACATGTTCATAGTAAAATAAAACCTTGAAAATACATAAAAGCATGAAGAAAATCACCTTTCAAGCAACACTCAGAAACATTGTTAAAATTCTCTTTCAGTTTTTGTTTTGTTTTGTTTTGTGAACATTTTTGTGATAAGGTTTCATGGAATCCAAAGTGGTCTATATTCATTACATAACTGTGGCTGGCCTGGAACTCTTGATAAAATTGTCTCCTACCTCCATGTGTTGAGGTTATAAGCATGTGCCACCACACCCAGCAACCACTGTAAATTAGACATGTTTCCTTCCTATGTGTGCATTTATAGAAACTTGGAATGATAGTGTTTAACTATTTTTGTACATTCTGACTTATTCACAAATCTGTTCTAGAAGTTATTAAATAAAAATGATATAAAATTAGCTATCATTTTGTTTTCAGAGATACAAATCAGTAGGAACTCTATTACTTAATTTATAAAATGTGGAGCAGGAGTCTTTAAAGGTAGTTAAATGACTATCTGTCATGCTCTACATCTTCAAAGGCATGACATCTAGTACATATAATGCTGTTTATGTTCACTTTCAATGAATACAGCTGATAGAATTTCACTGAGCTTAATACTTACCTGTTCTTCTAACTTCATTTTGTTTTCTGTCATCTGTTCTATGAGTTTGCCAAGTTTCTTTAAAGATTTAAGGTCATTTCCCACTTCCTTTTCTATAAACGCAGACACATTCAGGGGAAGCTGATCATCATCTCTATCTTGCATGAGCTGCTCCCTTCCAACAAGAGCTGCAATGTTCATGTCACCTACAGGTAGGGAAAGCAACTACTCACACCACTGTGTTACAGGAAGTATAAAAGCACACAGGGCTATAAAACAGATACACAAGTTAGTATACTAGACTTAAAGTTTTAACTGAAGGCTGAAGATAAAGCTCAGTGGTACAGCACTTGTCTCTTATATACCAGGCCATGGGCACCTCCTGATAATTTAAAGAGTACACATCCATACTGTATCTCTTTTTTTTTTTTTTTTTTTTTTTTTTTTTTTTTTTTTTTTGGTTTTTTGAGACAGGGTTTCTCTGTGTAGCTTTGCGCCTTTCCTGGGACTCACTTGGTAGTCCAGGCTGGCCTCGAACTCACAGAGATCCGCCTGCCTCTGCCTCCCGAGTGCTGGGATTAAAGGCGTGCGCCACCACCGCCCGGCCTCCATACTGTATCTCTTAATACATACACATGTATCTGAATGTACACAAATAATACCCGAATGATAAAACCAAAGCAGTAAATGAACCAATTACCACAAGATGCTCACAGGCAAAGAAAAAATTCCTAGAGCTTTCAAGAGTCATGGGTATGACAATACATAACTTTCAAAGTTGGTAAGGAACCAAAACTATGATCTAAAATAATATAAGATTACTACTCTGGCTTTAATGTATGTGAAAAACAGTACTGAAATATGTTATTGAAACATAGTAAAAAAAAAAAATAAAAAAAACTGAGATGGTAACCCATACATAAAAATCCCTTACTGATAAAACTTTTAAATATTTTTATGTATTGTGAAGAGAGTGGTAATGGAGGACAAAATTTATTAAACTTTAAAACAAGTAATTTGGGGACTAAAGAGATGGCTCAGCAGTTAAGAGTATTGGTGCTCTTCTAGAGGACTTGGCTTCAATTCCCATCACCCACATGGCAGTTCACCACTGTCTGTATGTCCAGTTATAGAGTATCTGACACCCTCCTACAGACATATATGCAGACAAGCACCAATGCACATAAAATAAAAATAATATTTAAAGAAAAGTAATTAAGAGTAGAATAAGAGATGGCTGTGAGCTTTGCTTTTGTTTTGGTTTGTTTGTTTGTTTGTTTTTGTTTTTCAAGACAGGGTTTCTCTGTGTAGTTTTGAAGCCTGTCCTGATTCTCACTCTGTAGCCCAGGCTGGCCTCGAACTCACAGAGATCCACCTGCCTCTGCCTCCCGAGTACTGGGATTAAAGGCGTGCACCACCACTGCCTGGTACCCCAGTCTATTAAGGTTAAAAATAAGGGGGTTGGAGAAATGGCTCAGAGGTTAAGAGCACTGGCTGTTCTTCCAGAGGTCCTGAGTTCAATTCCCAGCAACCACATGGTGGCTCACAACCATCTGTAATGAGATCTGGTGTCCTTTTCTGGCCTGAAGCGATACATGCAGGCAGAACACTGTATACATAATAAATAAATAAATATTTTTAAAAAAGGTTAAAAATAAGACTAAAATTCAGGTTTCCTGGCTTTTAATCCAAAACTATTTTTATTCTTTTCTCCACATACAGAGTTTTTTCTATATCTAAACTTGAATAATATCTAATATATATGTTAATCACAATAATAACTGTCATATACTAAAATATAATTATCTGTGGCTAGGGATGTGACTCAATTGGTAAAGTGCTTGCCAAGCATACATTAAGCTCTGGATTCATCTCCTGGACTGGAGATACCAAATGTGATGGCACATACCCATAATGCCAGTCCTAGGGAAGTAGAAGTTCAGAGTCATCCTCAGCTACATAGCAAATTTGAAACCAGCCTGGGACACCAAGACGTGGTATCTTAAAGAATAAAATAATCCAACTGCAATCATGTCCTGAACTCTTAATATCTTTTTAAGAACCTTTCATAAATATAACAAATGAGTTGTGTGGAGTATATTTGGGTGTCTGTATCTTGGATAGTCAATTCTACCTTCACTTTAAACAACAAAAATTACAACCACTACATGTAAATATTTAAATGTGGCATACTACATGCTTAAGCACATGATATCCTTCAAAATTATAAGTAGGTTTGTATTATCTATTTATGTTTGTTTATTTGCTTTTGAGAAAGATCTCATGTATCCCAAGCTGGTCTCAACTTGCTATGTAGCAGTCAAGGATGACGTTGACTTTCAATTTCTAATCCTGTCTTCACCTCTTAGGTGCTGGGATTAGAAGCATGCAACACCGTACTTGTTTTCATTTTTTGGTTTCTTAAGATAGGATCTATGGCCAGTGGCACATGCCTTTAATCCTAGTGCTCCGGAGGCAGAGCCAGGTGGATCTCTGTGAGTTTGAGGCCAGGCTGGTCTACAGAGTGAGATCCAGGACAGGCAACAAAACTACACAGAGAAACCCTAGCTCAAAACAAAACAAAACAAAACAAAAAAGATAGGATCTATGGACTGGATCCTATCCTAAGCTCTTGTTGCTTTTACAGATCAGGGTTTGATTCCCAGCATCCACACAACACTTTAGAACCATCTTAACTCCAGTTTCAGGTATCTGAAGCCTCTTCTGGCCTCCTCTAGCACCAGACATGCATATGGTGCACAGACATACATGCAAGCAAAACACCATAAAAATAAAAAAATTAATTTAAATTTAAAAAAGGGGACAGTCTAGGCTTATTTATTATACTGCACAAACTAAAAAATAAGGATCTAAAAAAATAAAAAGATAAGCTCTAATTCTATGACCTAAACTAGTCTCCAAATCATGGCAATTCTCCTGCCTCTGCCTCCTAAGGACTGGAATTTCAGACATGAGCCACTACACCTAGCTTGGGAGGTTTCTGTCTCTCCCTTTTTATTTTTTTATAAAGAGTATTCAGCACTGCAGAGCAGTTGACTGAGCCACTGGATACACAAGGACAAAGTCCTTACCGCAGCAGTTTGTACCTGACATTCTAAATGACAGATCAGCTGATGTCCAGAGTCATGGCATCTAAGTGGGACAAAGGTAGAGAAGGTAGAGAAGGAATGCTTTGTTTGTGTTTCTTTTCTTTTAACTTGAGGAGATTTTATTTTTATGTGTATAGATGCATTGCCGTCATGAATGTCTGTGAACCACATTCATTCAATGTACACAAAGGCCAGACACTGGCCAGAAGCCAACACTGGATCCCCTACAACTATATTTACAAGTGTTTGTTAGCCAGCCTGTGGCTGTTCGGAATTGAACCCAGATCCTCTGGAAGAACAGCGAATTCTCTTAACAGCTAAGCCCATTTTCTGTTTGTTTGGTAGTGCTTGAGTTCAAACCCATGGCTTCCAAAGTGCTAGCCAAGAACTCTGCCCCTGTAATAAATACCTACCAGCCCATTTCTGCTTTTTTTTCTTTTAAGGATTTGTTGGCTGAATTTATGTGCACATGTGTTTGCATCCATGAGTTTATGTGTACCAGGTGTAAGCAAGAGCCCTAAGAGACGAGAACAGGGCATTTATACTCCTGAAACTAGAGTACTGAGCTGTCACCCTGGGTTCTAGGAACTGAACCCAGGTTATCTGTAAAAGCAGCAAGCACTCTTAACCACCAAGCCATATTTCCAACTCCAAGAAGCTTATCAGTAGCAGTAAGGGCAGCCCTTACTCCTAAGAGCCACATGGTGAACGTGGCTCTTAGCTTCTCTTACTGCTAACTTTTATCAGTCCGCTTGTCAAAGTCATTGAACTGAACTCTTAACACACAAAAGAGCTATTACATGTTCTTCTCTTTCCTCTTAAAAAAGGAGAAAAAAAAGTCCTTCAAAAGCTCCTGTAGAGGTTGGGCATGTAGCACCTGGGAGATAGAGGCATAAAGATCAGGAATTCAAGGTCATCCTTAGTCACATAGTCTGAGGCCAACCTGGGCTACATTTGAGCTTATTTAAAAAAATTTTATAATAAAAAAAACACAAAATAACAAAAACAGCTCTGAAAAATACTGGATTTCTAATAACTTGCTATGTTTATCTCATTAAAGTAAAATGACAAATATCCACATTCCTGACATATTTTCCTGTCCTAGGTAGGAAATGGAGGTACCAGATATTTCCTTTGTCCCCTATCCAGACCAAGATCCAGGACTACCTGCAGCAAATTTTAATTGCAAATTCACTGAAGGTAAAACTATAATTAAGCAATTGTCAAACCTCTTCCTTGAACCCAGTAACAGTGACCAGCATCACTCCCTCCAAATACCTAATAACAAGCTGATGTTTCATTAAAATGACAGGCCCCAGTGAAGTCATACTTACTAGTCGGGGCACTAGGTAGGAGTCTCAAAGTGCTCTTTCTGTATTTTACAATCTTAGACAAAAGCCCACGTGCAAAGATAACTAGTATTTATTACTATTTAAACATTTTACAGAAAAAAATACTTTAAAAGGTAGCAGGCAAAGAAACTTCTTCTGCAGACCCTGAAAGAGGGAAGGATAGCTAGGCAAAAACAACTAAGGGTTTGGAGTCTGCTTACTTTTCTCCTCTGTGTTCTTCATTTCGTCACCGCTTTCAGGGCAGCACTGGCAGAAAAACAGGTATAGCAAACAAGTTAGATTTAAATAAGTGGAGTTCATGCAGGGCTCCAAAAGGCCCCCTATGTCAGCTGGAGAGGTGCTAGGCGCCTCTCCCAGGGGCATTCCTGACCCAGGGCCACTACCGCCACCTTCTCAGAAATCTGAACCACCTCCCCAGGCTCTGAATTACCCTGCCAGGACACTGAGGCCACCGCCAACTTCCAATACTGTCATCTTCCTGGCACAAGGAAAAACACTCCACTGTGACTACTTCCCCTGGGAAGTCCTTGACTGCCTCGGACCGAGGGAACCACCTCCACACGCTTCCAGGTTAACCAGGCGGGGACAATCTCCCCAGGGTCTGTGCCACCTCACAGGGTCACCTCACAGGGTCACCAGTGTTCCTTCCCCGGGTTTCCAGGGACACCTCACCGAGGCTGCCCGCACCTTGCCTATCTCGCCAGCCGGAAGCATTGTGCCTGCGCGCAAGTCCTCGATTCCATACGCCGCCAGCCTAGCCTACCGCCAGCCTAGCCTACAGAAACCTGCAACCGCAGCCACAGCCTTCAGAGACGCTAGATCGAGGGCCACCTCGACTTCCTTTCACCATCTCTCTGGTTCCGTTCTCTCAGCTAGAGAGACCTATCTGCGTCGCCGCTGTCCTGTTCCATGGCGCCCCCTCCTGGTTGGCTGTCAGATCGGCCGCTCAGGGAATCCGGTGGCCCTCCTATTTATCAGCCCGGTGGGGGCTCGCGTCCTCCGCTGTGACAGAGCTCCCTCTATTTCTTTGGAGTTAAAAAAAATAGAATTCGGCCCTGGCATGGCAACTCACATTTGTAATCCCACCATTGGGAGGGATTACAAATCCCTCCTGGGAGGTCAAGGAAGGCATGAGGATCAGAAGTTCAAAGTCAGCTCCAGCTACAAACTGAGTTCAAGGCTGCCCTTGACTACTTGTAACTTTGTCTCAAAAAAAGAAAATACTTTGGCTTTGGCCCCCTAATGATGGGCAAGTCTCTTGATTTGGAAGCAGAAGCAGGAGGATTGCTACTAGTTCCTGTATAGCTATAAAGAGAGTTTGGTATCAACTAGGGCAACGTAGAGAATGCCTATTGCAAGATGGCTCAGCCTATAAATACTTTTACCACCAAGACATCTGAGTTCCACACCTGGTGGAAAGAGAGAAGGAATTCCTACAAGTTGTCCTCTGACCTCCACTCGTCTGCTCATCGCCCCATCAATAAATAAAAATTTAAAAATTATAATAGTAACAATGAAACATAAAGATAGTTCTCCTTCCATGCTATAGATTTTATGTGAATCTGTATGTTTAAATAAATATTTATACAATATCCTGATGTTCTGAAAATGAGAATGAGCATGGTGATCAGAAGAGTCAGGGTAGGTTATTTGGCTTGGCATGAATTTACCAACGAATGCTGATTTTCTAGATCTTTATTCAATGCTGGTCAGGTTGTCTAGAGATGACCTTCATATTTTCCAATTGGAGAGTACAGATCAGTTTGCAAGAGGGTTGAAACATTCTGGAAGCATAATAGAAGAAAAGCACTCAAAATCTAACATGCACTTTGCCTAGCAGAACCCCCTAAACCTCTACCGTTTTCCAAGGAGGAAGAACTGGAGTTACTTAGAAGCAAGGGATAGGTAGAGAATCCAGAAATTTGACAACCTCACAAGCAAATCTGGGAAGGCAGTGCCTTTGAACCAAAACAAAAGAGGACCCAGTAGAAAAAAATCTTTAGAGAGAACAGGAACTGGGCTTGGGGATTTAGCTCAGTGGTAGAGCACTTGCCTAGCAAGCACAAGGCTCTGGGTTCAATCCTCAGCTCTAAAAAAAAAAAAAAAAAAAGAGGGAACAGAAACTACTCAGTGAGAAGAAAACTCACTATGGTGTAGACATATATGCAGACAAAACACCCACACACATAAAATGAAAATAAAAGTTAGGAGCCGGGAGTGGTGGCTCATGCCTTTTAGCCCAGAACACAGAAGGCAGAGGCAGGTGAATCTATGAGTTCAAGGCAAACCTAATCTACATAGTGAGTTCCAGGACAGCCAGAGACACATAGTGAGACTATGTCTCAATAAACATTAGGGTCTGGAGAAATACCTTCAGCAATTTAGAGTACTAGCTGCTCTCCCAGAGAATCCAGGTTCACCTCCTAGCACACCCAGCAGCTGACAACTGGCTATAACTCTAATTCCAATGGTGTAACTTCTGGACTTCAGACAACAGGAACACAGTTGGTATACCAGCAAAACATCTAGATGCTTTAAAAATAAAAATAATAAAATAAATAAAATTTTTAAAAATTAAAATAGAGCTGGGCAGTGGTGGCACATGCCTTTAATCCCAGCACTTGGGAGGCAGAGGCAGATCTCTGAGTTTGAGGCGAGCTTAGTCTACAGAGTGAGTTTGAGGACAGCCAAGGCTACACAGAGAAATCTGCTTGGAAAAAAAAAATTAAAATCGAGTCTGGGCTAAATTATACCACATGGTTGTATTTGAATCTGCTGACCATGGGGCATTAATTTATTAATTTACCATAGCCCAAGAGTATGAGATTGTACAAGAACTAGTGAAATGAGCCAGGCATGGTGCCATATGCCTATAACTGAAGTACTTGGGAGACTGAGGGAGGAAGATCTTGAATTTGGGGCCAGCCTGGGCTATATACTGAGCACCAATCTAAAAAAGAAAAAAGTGAATGAATGAATTAAGGACAAAGGAAAGAATTCAGGTATGTAACTGAGGTGAATAATCTTAGAGGAAAGCAAGTCTAGGCTAATTATATATGACATAGTGATTTCAATGAGAATGGTTACCATAGGCTCATATGTTCATATACTTGGTCTCCAGTTAGTAGACCTGTTTGGGAAGGAGTGGGAGGTGTGGCCTTGTTGGAGAAGGTGTGTCACTAGCAGCTGGCTCTGAGGTTTCAAAAGTCCACACCATTCCTGATGTTCTCTACCTCGTTCTTGCAGATCAGATGTAAGCTCTCAGCTACTGCTCCAGTGTCTTGCCTAGCTGCCTGCTGCCATGTTTCCCATGATGATCGTCAAGTACTCACCCTCTGAAACTTTAAGCCCTCAATAAATTCTTTTTCCTGTGAGTTGCCTTGGAGATGGTTTATCATTATAGCAGTAGAAAAGTATTTAAGACAATGACTCAATTAGCTGAATCTTCACATTAAATCCATATTTTAAGAAGATATCTTGGGTTGGGGAGATGGTTTAGTTGATACAGCATTAGCTGTGCAAGCATGAGACCTGAATTCAGATCTTAACACTCATGTAAAAAGTTGGGCACATCAGATAGCTCTAATACAAGCATTAGGAAGCAGGATCCTTAAGCTCTCCTGTCAACCAGTCTAGTTAAATAGAAGAGCTCTAGTATCAGCGAAAAACTTTATCAAAAAGTAAGATAGAGGGGCCATGAAGCTGGCTCAGATGGGGAAGGCACTTAACAAGCAAGCCTGATTACTTGAGTTCTATCCCCAGAAACCATGTAAAGGTAGAAGGAGAGAACCAACTTCTACAGAATTGCTTTCTGGCTTCCACATGTATACATGCACACACATACACACATATCATAAACACACAATGATAAAATTCAATAAATAAATAAGATGGAAAGTGATAGAGGAAGCACTCAATATGGGCCTGTGGTCTCCATGAACTCAGAATTGAACATAGTTTTGGTTTCTTTCCTGTGATGAAACCAACTTAAGGTAGAATGGGTTTATGATGACTCACAGTTCAAGAGTACAGTCCATTATGGAAGGAAAGCTAAGGCACCAGGACCTTGAAACAGCTGGTCATATCATGTCCACTACTGGAAACAGAACAGTGAATGATGATGCTCAGCTCTCTCTTTCCATTCACACCAGTTCTCAAGCTTCCTAATGATGCAAACTTTTAATACAGTTCCTCGTGCAGTTCCCAGCCATAAAATTATTTTTGTTGCTACTTCAAAACTGGAATTTTGCTGCTGTTATGAATCATAATTTAAATATCTAATGTTTCCCATGGTGTTAGATAATCCCTGTGAAAAGGTCATTCACCCCCTCAATAGGGGTCACAACTCACAGGTTGAGAACCACTGATTTACATGCTCCAGCATCCCAGTCAGGGAATTATGCTATTCATAGAATGTGGGTCCTCCCATTTCAATTAACTCAATAGGGATAATTCTGCATAGGCAGGTAATTCTAGATTCTGTCAAATTGACAAGTAAGACTAATCATCACATATGTGAACATATACACAGAAATACAACAAACACAAGTCTAAGAGAAATACAAAGGTTTGAAATAAATTTTAATTTGAGACAAGTTCTTCTCCCCCCCCCCCCCCCCCAGGGTTTCCCTGTGTAGCTTTGCACCTTTCCTGGAACTTGCTTGGTAGCCCAGGCTGGCCTTGAATTTACAGAGATCCGCCTGGTTCTGCCTCCCACGTGCTGGGATTAAAGGCATGCGCCACCACCGCCCGGCTTGAGACAAGTTCTTACCTAACCTATGTTTACCTGGGATTCCTTAAATAGCCCAAAATGACCTTAAGCCTCTGGTCCTTCTGCCCCCATCATGGCCTTAGTGCTGGGATAAGAGGCTCGTGACACTCGGTGTCTAAGTTGGGGTTTCTATTGCTGTGGAGAGACACCATGACCACAGCAACTCCTATAAAGGAAAACACTTCATTGGAGTGGCTCGCTTACAGTTCAGAGGTTCAATCCATTATCATCGGAGGGACATGGCAGTGTACAGGCAAACATGGTGCTCGAGCTGGAGCTGAGAGTTCTACATCCGGCAGGCAACAGCAAGTGGTCTGAGATACTGGGTAGAATCTCGAGCATACATGAAACCTCAAAACCCACCTTCACGGTGACACACTTCCTCCAACAAGGCCATATCCAATCCAACAAAGCCACATCTCCTAATAGTGTCACTCCCTTTGAGGGCCATTTTCTTTCAAAGCACCTCTCCACACATCTTGAGTTGGTTTTTTTTTTCTTTTTGCCAAGTTGAAGTCTGGCAAAAAATTACATCTGAAATGTTATGAGGTGCTTTGAATTGATCAGTTTGCTACTTGAAGAGCATGAGAAGAAAAATACATTTTACTTTTCTTTACCTCAAAGCATAAACCAGCAATGATGATTTTCTTCAAGATAGTCCTACTGGGGAATTGTCAAAACTAAGAAGTGGCAAAAACAGACTGAAGCAGTAGATTGCCCTGACTTCTAGGCCACCCTGGGTAACAGAGTCACAAGTCCTGTCTTAAAGAGGAATTGGGGAGACTGGCATTCTTAGCTCTTGTTATATTTGCAAGTACCAAGTTGTATAAAAGAAACAAAGTAATTCTTTTTTCATTATTGTTCCCTGGATGCAACAAGAAATGGTCATATTGTCTGAACAGGATCAAAACACACAATACAAGCATGGAATTATTGATAGGAAACCCATTCAATTAATATGCGCTATTAACTATAATAAAAGGCTGTAACTGTGAGAGAAGCTCTCACTCAAGCGCAATTAATAACTAAAAAGGCAGTCTCTGCTTTTGAAGCCCTAAACGTGTTCAGAATCCTTTGCATGTGGCAAGAGGTTTCCCGTGCGCAGGTGGGCGGAGCGTCCTCCCCGGACCGGGGGCTGGTGAGACGGGCTCCGCCCCAGGGCGTGGTCTGCGCCGCGCCGCGCCGCGCCGCACGTGTGCAAGCTCGGCGGCTGGTGGGAGATCTTGTACGTGTGGGTTTCCTTGCGGTGTACCCTATGTGGGTTGGCCCTGGCCTCTGTCTCCTCCGAGTGGCCGCCGCCCTTCTGCGTCCCGAGCCGAGCGCCTTCTTCGCCGCTTAGCTGGCGCCCGCAGGCTCCGGGTAAGTGCGCGGCCAGGCGGCGCGGCCCCAGGCCTTCGGAGACGCGCGCGGCCGGCCGTGGTCGCAGCTTGCGCCGCCCCCATTTTTTCCGCATCTTCTCCACATTCCTCGCTCTCCGGTATCTGCTCCATACTCCTCGATCCAGGATCCCAGATCCCTAATTCCCGATCCGTGCTCCCGGATCCCGGCTCTTTGCCCTGATTCCCGGCCGGTCGTTAGGCGGCGCTGCGTCCAGATCCTCTCTTTGGCCGCGGTTCTGTGGACCGGAACTTTTTCCTCTCCTTCCTTGCTTGGAGGTGCCTCAGGCCTCCCCAAACTCATTTCCCCAGCCCTGCTCAATCCCCGAGATCGTCCGACTACCCTGCACCGGTCTGAGCCTGGTGCTGGTACTGGCCGCAAACGTCTTACGTACTGGGCAGGCCTTGGGGGCCGCTGCTCTTCTCACACCAGCGGAAGCAATCAGGCTGGCATCAGGGGTCTTTTTCTCCAGCCTCTGCTGGATGACTGTGCAGGCTACTTACCCTTTGGTCCTTACCACCAGCCTAAACTGAGGGAGGGGACTTTAAAAAGCACAGGATTATTGCTGTTAATTAGCCCTGTAGGGATGGAAGAGAGTTCAAGGCCACTTCTTTAATTAAAAAAAAAAAAATCACTAAAATATAGGTGGTGTTTTGGTTTGTTCCCACTCTAAAACACCATCAGCAGCAACAACAACAAAATCTGTGGCCGTCTGTAAATTGGTATGCCCCAGTGGCAGGGCAATGTTTTTATTATTGAAGGAACTGTCAAAAATCAGACAATTCACTATAGTGAAAAAGAGTGAAATAATGTCCAATAATTAGCAAATAGCCAACAGGCAGAATTTGTAAATTTACTAAGTTCATTTGAACACATAGTTTTGAGACGGGACTTACTAAATTGAGGTGGAGTCTCTCTGTCCTGACTGTCCTGGAACTCAAAGGCGTGGACCATCACACTCAGCTGTTCCAGCACTTTTGTTGGAGGCAATACAAGGCACTAATGAAACTGAGATTTTGTATCCTGGAAAGAAATAACAGACCCGATGGTCTGTCAACCTAATTTCTAGCTGGGATCTTTACGGGTTCTGTTCTGCCCCTGTGGGACTCTCACACATTTTTCAGGTCTGCTTTCTTCAAGTCTTTAAAACATCTTTATGGAGGCTTCACCCAAAATGACCCCTCTCTGCTCATCTTTCTCTGCTTCTAAATGGCTTGTATGTCCTCATACAGGGTTTGTTTAGCTTTTTGCAGTACTGAGGATTGAACCTAGGGCATGCTAGGCAAATGTTCTTCTGAGCATAAACCGAGCCAATCATCTGTTTCATTGCAAGAAGTCTTCCATTTTTCTCTAGTGCCTACACAGGATAATTTATACTTAATAAATGTTACAGTAAATGATTCTAATAGACTTAGTGGCTTTTTTCAGAAGAGGATATAGATAGAGTATGCTCTGCCTTTAAAGAAAGTGTTTCTAAGTCATGCCTGCTGCCTAGGCAGGAGAACCACAAGTTCAGAGCTGCCTGGGCTGCATTGTAAGGGCATTCTAAGCAATTTTAGAAGACCCTGTCTCAAAGTAAAGACAGAGGGCAATGTAGTTCATTGTTAGCACACTTGCTCATCATGCACAACACTTCATGAGACCCTGTCTCAAAAAGCAAAAGTATTTAAAAGAGCAAACCATGCTTAAGCATTAACAATAGCTCAGGAATTAAAAAGTGAATAAGAAGTGTCTTAGGGACCGGGCCTAGTGACCTTGAATCCCAACACTTGGGAGGCAGAGACAGTCAGCCAGCCTGGTCTATATAGTGTATTCCAGGACATCCAGGGCTATGTGGTAAGACCTTGTCACAAACAAACAAACAAAAGGGGGGCGGGGGTAAAAAAAAAGTCTTAGTTATTTTTCATGTCCCCTCTCCTGGGGACATAATAAATGTCACTGAACAGGGCTGTGGTAGCAACGGTGTTGGTGGGGCTTTAATCCCAGCACTAGGGAGGCAGAGGCAGAGGCAGAGGCAGGTGGATCTCTGTGAGTTCAAGGCCAGCCTGGTCTACAGAACGAGATCTAGGACAGGCTCCAAAGTTAAAAGAAAAAAAATTTTTCAATGAACAAAGTTGAATGGGGAGAGATATTAGATATCTGTCCAAAGCATCATATTTTAGTTTTCCAACAACTCAGAAGATGGTAAGTGACCCACTTACTAAATTGCAAGACCTGGAATCTTGCTCTGAGTTATAGAGGAGATCTGGTGTTCCTTCTAAATCTGGGAGAGAGGTGGACGGTCTGACTATAAAGTCCCTGAGCCAGGCTGCATGCATGGCTTTTTCTGGCTGTGCTTGCCTCTCTGCTGAGTGTTGTGGCCTGTGAACAGGTGTCAGGATCTCCTCCTGTAACGAATTCCCCTCAAGTGCCTGCCTTGAGATTTCTATCAGGGTCCAGAACAGATGCTACAAGTGCCTAAGGATACTAATCTAAGGGATATCAAATGAATCTAAGCACACTGAGTTAATCTTTAGTCCATTCACTTTATTCTTCTCAGTCAATTCTGTCTACATAGTTTCAGCCCTGTCATCACATACAGCTCCTCTCTGTGCTCAGTTTTCCTGTCCTTGTAGTTTTAGTAAGCTCCTATGTGTTTGACCTGATCTATCTATGCCCTCTGTCCCTTTGTCCTCCATCTCACCTTCCTCGCTCCTTATTCCTAGCTTTCAGAAAACTCTACCCGTGATCTGCTTTAACCTCTACAGAACCTGTCTTCCTCTTCTCTCTCTGACCACACTATTCTGTGTCTGCTATTCCTGCCTCAGGGTTCACTCCTCCCCTCTCCCTGGCCATGGTTATGTAAAACACCCTATTGTCCTCAATCTCTCTGTCATGCCCCTAGGCTGAGGGAAGGGGATGGTCTGAGCTTCATTTGCACAAGAAACAAAGCTATACATCTAGGAGCCTGCTTGTCTCCTAGGCTCAGCAGGGGAGTTAGTTACCTAGAAGTTAAGCAGATCTGAGAAGCTTATCTGTTTGCCAAATGGTGCTTGGCTGAGGAGCCAATGGGGTGAAGCTACCATCTGTGGGATTATGACTGAACGCCTCTAAGTCAGAATCCCGCAGAATTTGGGCATGCAAGAATTTCATAGCAGAACACAGAATATTAAAAACTGGATAACACCAAATATTCCATAGTAAATGGCTTGCCTTTTGACAGACCCTTGGCTGGTCAAAGTATAGCTTTAATACACAGCTGAATCTCTATAATATATTCTTGCAGCCTGCATGATTTCTGACCAGTACTTTGACAGCCCATTATTGTAATTACTCTCAATGATTGCTCAGGTGGTCATGTCTATGACATGAAGCAAAATCTGCCAATTCTTAGAATTTCCTTGATTTTTAATATCTAACCATGGCTATTTCTGGTTTCTCATTAACCATACTTAGAGGACTAGAGTATTTTTGGAGCTCATTTATGGTTTATATGGGTATGTTTGCTAAGTTGGTTGGTAAGTTCACTTTTCTGTCTTTCTGTGTAACAAAAATAGGAAAAACGTAACATCCTTATTTTAGTTTCTGTAGCGAGCACATACCCTGGTTATGGGGGAGGAATAATCACTCTTGATTCAGACTTGGTATAACACTCATTTATTCACACAGTAAGATTACAAGCATTATTCATCCTGTCTTCCAAATGGAAGCAGAAGTACCTCTCCAGGTATACAGGTCCGGTCTCGCCACGTCTGTTCCTCTGGATCTTGGGGACAGGATCTCACGTCTCTGGCAGAGGAGAGTCGTCTCACGCGCGCGAGGGCCTGATGAGCTCTGTTGGTTGGGTCTGGGGCTTCATCTTTTATATTCTTTCCTGACTGGGTTTCTAGTCTTATCCCTACTTCCACACATAGCTTATAGCTTATCACTACTCCATTCATGGTTACTATTGCTTATCACTCCTGACCAGGGTTGTTCACCCTAGGCCTTACTTGTGTTCCTTACAGTTTCAAGTAAGATCAAGTAGATAAGTACACACTATCCAGAATATCTTTATTTTGATTGCTCTGTGTTTGCCCCTCTCCTGAGTTCCTCTTCACTGGGGAAGTATGTGTGATGTCTTAGATTTTGCTCTGTTCATTGCAGATGGTCCAATTAAATAATAATCTGTTGGGGGGCTGTTTCTTTTTAAATTGTGGTCAAATACATAACATAGCTGTCATAGTGGAGCACATCTACAGTCTCAGCACTCAAGAAGCTGAGGTTGGAGAGTTAAGAGTTAAAGATCAACCTGGTATATTTACAATTTGTGGTTTGGTTTGGTTTGGTTTGGTTTCATTTTGTTTTGTTTTACTTTTGTCTTGTGTCCGTATGTTTTGAGAGAAATGCAGAGGGGGGCCAGAGGCCAATGTCAGATGTCTTCTATCTTTCTCCACATTAGTATTTTTTTTTATTTTTTAATTACATTTGTTTATATTTAATTGTATGTGTGTGTGTGTTTGTGGTGTACTTGTGGAGGTCAGAGGACCACTATGGGAATCTATTCTCCCCTTTTACCTGAAGATCTAACTCAAGCCAGGCCAGGCATTCACACTTCCTTACCACTAAGCTGTCTTGTTGGCTTTGCTCTTTGAGAAGAGGTCTCTCACTGAATATGAAGCTCAGCAATTGGCTAGATTGCCTAGCAGTGAGCCCCAGAGAATCCTTCTGTCTACACCTTGCCAGGCTCCAGCTTCAAAAAAAAAGAAAATTAGTGCTAGGGATAAAGTTGAGATCCTCCTGACTAAGCCACCATTGTAGTTATTTTCCTGCCTTGACTACAGTCAGGACAAATCTTTGTCACCCGCCAGTCCCACAGCCGCTCAGACCCAACCAAATAAACACAGAGACAACTGTATGGCCGTGGCAGGCTTCTTGCTAACTGTCCTTATAGCTTAAATTAATCCATTTCTATAAATCTATACCTTGCCATGTGGCTTGTGGCTTACCAGTGTCTTCACATGCTGCTTGTCATGGCAGCAGCTGGCTGTGACTCCTTCTGCCTTCCTGTTCTTTCTTTTCTCCTCTCTGTTAGTCCCGCCTATACTTCCTGCCTAGCCACTGGCCAATCAGTGTTTTATTTATTGACCAATCAGAGCAATTTGACATACAGACCATCCCATAGCACACCATCCCTATCTCTTATATCCCAGGCTGGCCTTGAACTCCTGGTGCTTCAATTTCTACTTCTCAAGTGCTGAGGTTACAGGTGTATACCATCATACCCGGCTGACTTTATAGGTACTATACAACAGTACCCCATAACTGTTGGTATGGTGTGGGTATGCTTTCATTTATATACTACTGTATTTTATCAGTTTTGAAAAGATGATACACATGCCTGGAACAAAGTTATAATAGAACAGTGGTGATATTCAATGAAAACACAATTCTAGCACTTAACCACCTCAGTCCTCACCTAGAAGTAATCACCTTTTGCAGTTCCTAGTCAGTTGTAATAATGTGTAATAATCTACACATTATTCAACTTATTTTTAATTTGTTTTATGTGTATACATGTGCGTCTGTTTATGTATATGTGTGTATACAGGTAGCTTCAGACACCAGAACAGAGCATTGGATCCCCAAGAACTCAAATTACAGGCAGTTCTACGCCCACTACATGTGGGTGCTAGGAACTGAACATGGATCCTCTGAAAGAGCAACAAGTACCTTTGACTTCTGAGACATCCCTTCACCCCCTGAATTTATATTCTGTTTGGTTTGGGTTTGTTTTGTTTTAGTTTTTAAATGTTTATATATGAGAGTTTGACTTGCATGTATATATGTGCACCACGTGCATGTCTAGTTTCTGCAGAGGCCAAAAGAAAGCGTCAGATCCCTTGAAACAAATTAGGGATGGTTGTGAGCCACCATGTGAGTGGGTATTAGGAACCAAACCCAGGTCCTCTGCAAGAGCAACAAATACTATTAACTACTAAACCATCTTGCCAACCCCTCTCTAAATCATTTTCTTAAGCTAAATCCCTAAAAAACATATTTCTGCCTTAAAACTACATATATACTTTTTTAAGTTTTTTATTTGTTGGTTTGTTGAGGTAGGGTTTTTCTGTAGCCCTGACTGGCCTGAAATTCACAGAAATCCACCTGATCTGCCTTCCAAATACTAGGCATGTGCCACTCCACCTGGTTATATTCGTGAGACTGTTGGTACCAACTGTTGTACCGTGTTTTCTGTTTCTAGACTTTTGAGTGTATGCCAATATCAGAATTACTTATTTTCTCATTAAAAAGATACTTTCATTTTTTATTTATATGAATGTGTGTCAGTGAATGCCATGTGTATGTGATGGCCTTAGAAGGCCAGAAGAGAGCATTTAATCCCCTAGAGCTAGACTGGCAGGTCCAGTGAGCTACCTGATATAGGTGTTAGGATCCAAACTTGGGTTCTCTGAAAGATCAGCAAGCTTCTTAAACTATTAAGCCATCTTTCCACACCCCTGATAATTATTGTAATAAATGATTTTTTAAGGATCCTCTGAACAAAGGTTCACTGTGCCTCTGTTTACCAAAACTAGCTTCTTTATGGGATATTGTTAACTTCTACACTTTTCTCCTCTCTGAAAGGTCCTCTTAAATGTTCTCTTGGAGCCTTAAAGATGGAAATGACAAGCGTGTCCCTGAAACGTGGGTGCCTTGTTGTGGAAGATAATGATGGTGTGGCCCTGCAGGAGGAGACAAAGAAACAGAAGGTCTCAGAGTGCTATCTGACCAACAGTCAGGATGGGGTAGAAAATGACAGTCTACACAGCAGTGAGGATGAGCCTGGACCTCCAGAAGGTGAAGATGCCAAGAAAGATGAAAAGAATTCCAGTGCTCAGGTGCAAGAGGAGGAAGAGGAGGAAGATGGCCTTTCAGAGACAGGGGAAGAGGAGGAGCCTGAGAGTTTTGCAGACATGATGAAGCATGGGCTCACAGAACTTGATGTAGGCATCACGAAGTTTGTGAGCCCTCATGAGGGCTTCTCAGGGATCTTAAAAGAAAGGTGAGTTTAGTAAACATGTTTGTTTTAGTTGTGTTAATACTTTTCCTTCAGAAAGAGATCAGCAATATAGTCTTTAAAAAAATCTTTTGCTGTTTGTTTTTTTTTTGTTTTTTTTTTTTGAGGCAGTGTCTCTAAGTAGCCCAGGTTAACCCAGAAGTTGTCATGAACTCTCAATCCTCAGACTCTTGAGTGTTAGAAATTTAGGGATATGCCTTCACACCCAACTTTCCATGTAGTTTTCTTTCTTTTTTTTTTTTTGTATAATTTATTTATTTTTATTTTGTGTGCATTGGTGTTTTGCCTGCATGAATATCTATATGAGGATGTCCCCTAGAAATGAAGTTAGAGACAGTTGTAAGCTGCCTTAGGGTGCTGGTCCTTTGGAAGAGCAGCTCATGCTCTTAACTGCTGAGCCATCTCTCCAGCCCCTCAATTTAGTTTTCTAAACCTAAGGATTGTTTACATTTCTGATCAAAAAGGGACAGAGTGTGGGAGAGCTGCCTAAGTAAATAGTCTTGGATTTTGAACATGTTTGCTTTCTATGATCCTATGCTTTGAACCTAAAGCCTCATGCACACTAGGCAAACACTCTTACTATACTGTACCCATTATAGTTCTTGCGTTCTTCCTGTTTCTCCTGTTTCTTTTGCCTTTTCTCTTGTTCTTTCTTGACAGAATTTTGCTCCTTAACCAGTTTGGCCTTTTTTTTTTTTTTTTTTTTTTTTTTTGGTTTTTTGAGACAGGGTTTCTCTGTGTAGCTTTGCGCCTTTCCTGGAACTCACTTGGTAGCCCAGGCTGGCCTCGAACTCACAAAGATCCGCCTGCCTCTGCCTCCCGAGTGCTGGGATTAAAGGCGTGCGCCACCACCGCCCGGCCCAGTTTGGCCTTTAATTCACAATCTGGCTTATGATGAATTCTTATTTCTTATCAAGGAGAGATTTTTCCTAGAACTGTTTAAATAAACGTAATTTCCCAGTGATGCATATTGTTAGGTGTGGGGGTATGGTATTTGTTTTGTTAAATTCTTTTAGACATTTTCAAGGTATTTTTTTTCTTGCTGAATTCATCTTATAATCTTAAGTTGTTTTTTCTGAATAGACCATATTTTTCAGTAGGAACTAGAAGTTGTTTGGAGCCAGGAAAATTTGGATATGACTCTGTTCAGCTACTTAATAGTGAGCTGAGGCTCCTGAGCCTCAGTATCCACATCTACAAGATGGATACCAGTGTCACTGTGGAAGTTGTTAAGAGGATGTTAAGTGTGATGATAGAAAAAAAGCTTTCACAGTAGCTTATGACAGACTTAGTGGGTTCTGATTTTACTATTTAGTTTTAATTAATTGACTATTTATGACTTAATTTAAGATAGACTGTATAACCTTAGATGTGTATATATGCATGTATATGTGGAAGCCCTCCTCAGTTACTCCCTACATGATTATTTTTAAAGATTGATTTTATGTGTATGGTGTGAGTGTCTGCATGTGTTTATCTGCACCACATGTGTGCAGTGTCCAAGGAGGCTAGAAAAGGGCATCAGGTCCACTGGAACTGATGTTACAGTTGTAAGCACTTGTGGACTGCCATGTGGTTACTGGGAACCAAACCCATGTTCTCCGCAAGGGCAGCCAGTACGCTTAACCATTGAGCTATCTCTTCAGTTCTTCTGCAGTCGTTTTCTGAAACAGTCTCAAAACCTGGGACTTGCCAATTTATATAGACTGGCAGGTCAGCAGGCTCCAGGGATCCTCTTGTCTCTGCCTTCCCAACAGATTACAAACATGTGCACCCACATGTGGCTTTTTCACATGGGTGCTAAGGATCAAACTCAAGTCTTCATCCATGCTTGCCACTCAAGCACTATACTGATGGAGCCATAAACATTGAAGGCTTTCATTCTGCATTTGTTAATATTTTTTATAATAATATTTTAGAAACTTCTAGGATGAAACTGTATGTGTTTCAGTGTTCATTAAAATAAGAGAAGATTTTCTTTAAATCTCTTATTTAGAATGAGTAAAGTTTGTCCTAAAATTAGTAGAAAGTAAAATGCTCACTTCTTAAAAACTTTGGTTTTCTCTTCAATAGATACTCTGACTTTGTTGTTCATGAAATTGGAAAAGACGGACGGATCAGCCATTTGGATGACTTATCTGTTCCAATGGACAAGGAGGTAGAAATCTTTCTAGAAAAATCCATCTGTTGTATATAATAGCTCTTCCTAAAGACCCTAGAAAGGTAGTTTTACTGTCTCTGTGTGACTTACTTGCTTTCTGTGGTTAAAGGACCCTCCAGAAGAAGCGCTCACTGTTTTGACAGCTGAGGACAAGCAGCAGTTGGAGGAGCTCCAGCTTTTCAAAAATAAAGAAACCAGTGTTGCCATTGAGGTAAGCAGTGCAAGTGGGAGCTTGGGTTTGTGTGCTTCCTTCAGGGTGCATGTTCATAAGTGACCACAGAAGAGCTAGCTGTGTTTAACAAAAAGGTAGCTTGTCTACTTTGTCTCAAAGGGCAGTCTACTAGTTTTTGGTTTTACTTAAATCAGGACAAATAATCAATTTCAAGATAAATATGTCAAGGAAAGGTTTGTTTGTCCTGTTCTTATTGAAACAGGATCTCATAGTCTAGGCTGAACTTGAGTCTCCTCCTGTCTCCATCTTGCAAATGCTGAGATTACAATGTATGCTGGCACACCCGGCTTTTGTGTTTTGAGACCTGGTATCTCTCTATAGCCCCAACTGGTCTTAAATTCTGCCTCAGCATCCACCATGCCCGGCTAGCAAAGCTATGTTTTTCTGTAAAAAGAAATTCTGTGACCACAATGTAACAAAGAGATCTCCTGAACACTGGGATTATAGAGATGAACTACCATGCCAGGTTTATAAGGTGCTAGAGATCAAACTCAGGACTCTGTGCATGCTAGGCTAGATAGAATTTTACCACTGAGCTACACCCCCAACCCTTTACCACATTGTAATAAACTAATAAATTTTAGATTGTCTAAAATTTCTCCTCTTATCACTCAGTGTCTTAGTTACAGTTTCTATTGCTGTGGGGAGACACTATGGCAACTCTGGCAAAGGAAAACATTAAATTGGGGCCTGACTTAAAGTTCAGAGGTTTAGTCCATTGTCAAGGTGGGAAGCATGGTGGCATGCAGGCTGACATGGTGCTGGGGAAGTAGCTGAGAGTTCTACATCCAGATCAGCAGGCAGCAGGAAGAAAGAGGAACACTTTTTTACTCGAGCCTAACTTGAGCATCTAAAACCTGAAAGCCAACCCCCAGTGACACACTTCCTCCAATAAGGCCACACACCTAATAGTGCCACTCCCTGTGAGCCTGTGGGGGCCATTTTCATTCAGACCTCCACATTCAGTTTATTCCAGCTTATCACAGCTCATCTTCCTCCAGTACACCACCTACATTCATTCCCCACCATCACTTTCTAAAGATATAAAATACTGAGCATAAAAGGTTCTTAAATTATTGAATTTACCTATTGACAAAATCCTCAATGATTCCAAGTTGAAAAGTCCTGGGAATAGGTTGTGGGTTCTCTGTCTGTCGCTCACTCTTTGTGCAGCTTGTTTGGTTTGACTTTGTATGTTTTGAGGTAGACTGTCATTATATAGCCTAAGATAGCCTGGGACTCTTGGTCCACATCCTTCCAATTCCTGGAATTATAGGCATTCATCATCATGCCCAGCCTTTGTTTTGTTATTTTGTGGTGCTGAGGATTAAGCCTAGGGGTTTTAAAATGATAAGCTGATGTCAGCTAGGCTTTATCCCAAGCCCTAAGAATAGGGTTTATTTTTTGGTTCGGTTTTGTTTCATTTTTGGTGAATTTTGTTTTGTTTATTTGAGACAAGTTTTCATATAGCCTATCCTAGCCTCATACTCTTATATGGCCAAGGATGACCTCAAACTCTTGATCCTCCTGCCTCTATCTTCCAAGGCAAAGGTTACAGGTTTATACCACCATACCTGACTATTGTGCCGTTTTCTTTTATGTGAGTGTGGGAGCACAGGTGGATAGGTGCATGTGAAGGCCAGGGGACAACCTTAGGTGTCCTTCCTCAGGAGCCATCCACCTTGATTTTTGAGACAGAGTCTCTCACTTGGCCTAGAATTCATCCAGTTAGCCCAGTCTACCTCACAGGTGAGTCCCAGGAAGCTGTTCTCTTTGCCTCCCTAGTGCTGAGGTTGTAAGTGTGGATCACCATGCCCAGCTCTTGAGTATGGGTTCTGGAAGTCCAGCTAAGGATGTGATTGCTTGGCAAGCCCTATACTAAGTTTTCTCCTCGGTCCCTCAGGTTATACCTCTGCACAGTTTTATTGCCCTAATCAGAACTTACAGAAACAAGCCCTCTTTATGTACTGTCTGTCTTCCACAGCTTACTTGGTTTTAGCCTTGCTATTCTTTTTTAAATAGTCTCATAAATTGAGTTCTATGTCCACCTCCGCCCGCCCCCGCCCACGCCCCCCCACTTTTTTGGTTTTTTGAGACAGGGTTTATCTGTAGCCTTGACTGTCCTGGAACTCACTCTGTAAACCAGGCTGGCCTTGAACTTCAGAGATCCACCTGCCTCTGCCTCCTGAGCACTGGGATTAAAGGCATGCGCCACCACACCTAGCTCTATATCTTCTTGATATCACCAACAAAAATAATGTTTTTCACTGTTGAAAGGGCACCAGGCTTGCAGAATTCTCTCTAGAAACAGCTCTCTTTAGTTCCATTACACATGCATCAACCAGTGTTGTCCACACATTCTTGCACTCACCTATTTAACACAGAGTAAGTCATTTTGAAAAAAAAAAAAAAAAAAAAAAAGCTCCTGGGTTGTTTGTTTGGGATCTTGTGACTATGTCATCTATAAATGTGTTCTGTTTCTCAAAATAGTGTCTTAACCTTGTCACACCATCACAGGCCTGGATTCCAGCACTTAGGTGATGAAGGCCAGAGAATCAGGAGTTCAAGAATAGCTGGGACTAAATATCATCCTGTCTGGAAAAAAATGTTTGTTTTGAGACAGAGTCTGACTGTAGCCTTAGCTAACCTGGAACTCTCTATGTAGACCATATTGGCCTTGAACTCACAGAGATCTGACTGCCTCTTGCCTCTGCCTCCTGAGTGTTAGAATTAAAGACATACACCATCACATTTGTCAAAAAAAAACATCTTTTAAATTAAATTTGGAAATTTTTTTTTCCGTTTTTCAAGACAGGGTTTCTCTATAACTTTGGAGCCTGTCCTGGACTAGCTCTGTAGACCAGGCTGGCCTTGAACTCACAGAGATCCTCCTGGCTCTGCCTCCCGAATGCTGGGATTAAAGGCGTGCCCCACTACCACCCGGCGAAATCTTTTTTTAAATTGTCATCAATAGTAAGTAGTTTCAGAGCTCAGACCACCAGTTAGCTTCTTCAGCTTCCTTGGGTCTTGCTCCTGTCCTCTCCTCCCTTCCCCCTTCTCACACTGCCATGACCAACAGTGACTGCCAGAATCAGGCCCTAGGCAGTGGGGGGAGGGTTTACCTGTGTTTTTAAGTATGGATTTAAGAATTGTCTAGAAGGGCAGTTAAGGCTAGAGAGATGGCCATAGCAGTTTAAGACCAGTTGTTCTTACAGAGGACCTGAGTTCAATTCCCAGCACCCATAGGGAAGCTCACAGCTATCTGAAACTCCAGTTCCAGGCGATCCAATGCCTTCCTCTGACCTTCTCTGGCACCAGCCACACATGTGGTACAAATACATACCTGCAGGCAAAACACACACATGAAATAAAAATAAATACATTTTTAAAAAGAAAGAGAAAGAATTGTCTGTAAGGACAATTAGAGATTGAGTACAAGTTTCCCTGAATGTGTAATATAGTGTTGTATCACCCTGTGTACATTTCCCACGTGTGACATTTCCTAACTCTGATCCTGACAGCTATGTTGTCTGCTGACTGTTTTAACTTTTTTTTCTTTTTCTTTTACTTATATGTTTATGGGTGTTTTACCTGCATGATATATGCCTGTGTCCCACTTATGTTCCTGGTGCACAAGGAGGCCAGAAGGGTGTCTCAGATCACCTGGAACTGGACTTAAAGGCAGTTGTGAGCTGCCATGTGGGTGCTGGGAATAGGAACCAGGTCTTCTGGGAGGACATCCAGATCTACCTGCTGAGCTATTTATTTATTTATTTTAAAATTTATTTATTTATTATGTATACAGCATGTATGACTGCAGACCAGAAGACAGCACCAGATTTCATTACAGATGGTTGTGAGCCACCATGTGGTTGCTGGGAATTGAACTCAGGACCTCTGGAAGGGCAATCAGTGCTCTTATCCTCTGAGCCATCTCTCCAGCCCGCTGAGCTATTTCTATAGCCCCCCAGTTTTAACTTTTAAAGGGCATAAATTATAGGCAAGTTACCTTAGCTATTAAATTAAGAGGAAATACTATTTTTGATTTAGTATTTATTTTATATATATAAGTGTCTTGTCTACCTGTATGTCTATGTACCACCTGCATGTCTGGTGCCCAAGGAAGTCGAAAGAGAGTGTTAAATTCTCCTGGAACTAGACTTAGTGGTAGTTATAATCTGCCACTTGTTGCTGGGAACCGACCCAGGTCCTCTGCAAGAGGTCAAGTGGCCCAGTTAGCTTATTCCACTATCAGCATTTTTAAGAGAATGAATTAGAAAATTCCTGTGCACTGAATACAGCATCAACATGTTTTGAAAAATCTTTTTCTTTTTATAATGTGGCATATCCAGCCATTTGTGCTATTGAATAGAGGTAAAATTTGTTTCTTAGTGTAAGAAACGTCGAAAGCTGACAAAAAGTTGTTTGAATGATAAGTTTAAATTTTATGTTGGTTTTCTTAATTGTGTTAGATTTTTCTCCATAAAATAATTTAATATAAAATAGGGCTGGAGAGATGGCTCAGAGGTTAAGAGCACTGGCTGCTCATCCAGAGGTCCTGAGTTCAATTCCCAGCAACCACATGGTGGCTCACAACTATCAATAGTGAGATCTGGTGCCTTCTTCTGACACACAGGCATACTGTATACATAATAAATAAATAAATAAATTAATAAATAAATAAATAAATAAATCTTTTTTAAAAAAGCCACAGGAGCTTTAAAAAAATAATAATTTAATATAAAATAAAGTTCAGTAGGAGATGGTTGTGGGCTGAGTTGCCAGAGGTATTAACTTTCTGATACCCTGAAGGCTTGTCTGTTAGCATCTTGCTCTGGGACTCCCCATGCTTTTTGTCTAGAAAAGATACCAAAAGCAACTTCTGTGGGTGATTACAGGGCTTGACTGCTTCGTTTCAAACCCAGCTCTCATACCTTCACATTATGTAACTTCAAACATCTTCTGTTTTCCCTGCACCTTATTCTCATCTCCGTATGTGGCACGGTGGTGGGTTAACAGGGAGCTTACGAGGATTACAGAAAAAGATGAGTCTGAGGTGCTTGTGCAGTGTCTGGAGATGGACATGCTCTGTCCACAAGCCCTTGGGATCATCAGTATCAGGCAGCTGGAAAACGTTTCTGAAATAATAGCCAAACATTCTTGTTGACTTTTGCATAGTTGATGAAATGAGCCATGTCTTCACTGATTCACTGTGTTATTTTCCTATTTCATCCTTGTTAGAATAATAGCTGTCTTCTGTTTTTAATAGGTCGTTGAGGACACCAAAGAAAAAAGAACCATCATCCATCAAGCTATTAAATCTCTCTTCCCAGGATTAGAGACAAAAACAGAGGATAGAGAAGGCAGGAAATACATTGTAGCCTACCATGCAGCTGGCAAAAAGGCTTTGGCAAGTAAGTATAACACTGGCCCTCTTTCTCCTTCCTCATAAGAGGCTTGAACTCATTAGGACACTGTCAGTATCTCCTGAATGAATTTAAGAGAGTGTAGTATATGAATGAAGACTCCATGTTTGTAATGATGCTTCCAATGAAATGAAAGGGCTTAAGAAAAAAGCCAGGTTGACCACCTGAAAAAAAAATCAAACAGAAATGAGAAGCTTTGAGCAGTTGGAGAGGAAAAGGTAGAGATCTGAGGCTAATTCTTCACTGATACAAAAAAAAAAACAAAAAAAAAAAAACAAAGCTGGGCATGATGTCACCTTCCTGTAATGGCAGGAGGATCTTCCTGTTGCTGTTTGATTCTGTAATGTCTAGGTCACAGTGTAAAGTAGTATCTTAGCATCCCTCTGTCAGCCAAGGTCGCAAAGGAGTCAGTGCCAGGGGAAGTATTTTCAGCGACTGTGTTCCTGTATTTTCAGTTTTCCCAAGGGCAGTATATTACTATTTATTCTAGATGAAGGACAAAAGGTGATTTACCACATACAATCATGGGCATATTGGCTCTTAATTTTCTCATGGATGCATTTCGGGAGGCTGCAGTTGATCAGTATTTGGTCAACAACTGTACATGTAACCAACCGTCTTATTAAATAAGAAACACAGAACCAATGTAAAAGAGAAAGCCAAGAGGTCAGAGCTCAGAGGTAAAATCTTACCCTTCCTCCTGCAGTGCTCCTAGCTTCCCAAAAGAGACCTATTTCCTGTGTGTATATCTTTTCATAGTCTTTTGTTCTGCCTTCTCATTGGTTGTAAACCCAAACACGTGACTGCTTCGTCACTGTCTGTATGTACGGCCCCCCAGGTCTTAAAGGCATATGTCTCCGATGCTGGCTATATCCCTGAACACACAGAGATCTACCTAGCTCTTCTACCAAGTGCTGGGATTAAAGGCTTGTGCCACCACCGCCACACTCTTGTTATGGCTATAATAGCTCTGACTCCCGGGCAACTGTATTTATTAACATACAATCAAAATCACATTTCAGTACAATTAGAATACTACCACATTTCCCCTTTTCTATTTTAATAAAAAGGAAAAAAAAAGCAAAAGGTTATAACTAACATAAGAAAAACTATATACAAAAGTACAATAACTATACACAATATATACAAGTAATAAATACCTAAACAATGTCTAGTCCATTTGTATTTGACAAATCAGAGAAAATAATTCCATTATCTATCCTATTTTGGTAAATCCATGATGTATCTAATTCACTTTCTATCCTAATTAATCTTCAACTATAACTAACTAATCTTCAACTATAACTAACTAATCTTCAACTCCCTCAGAGATCCAAGAAGGAAATAATATTAGCTAACAAAAATAAAAACAGGAAGTGCATGCAAGCAACTTCCAAAAAATTTGTGAGTTGACAGAAACAGCCAGCTGCCTGGACAGTCACCTGAGGTTTCTCCGCAGTGTTGGGGCATCATCTTCAGCCTACAGGCTTAGCGTATCTGACAGACTCATTTGTGATGTAGGATGTACACAAGGTCAACAGTTCAACCTCACATTGGGTCAGAGCAGTCCATGTAACAGAAACACCTGAATTCCATTAGTGTCCTGTCATGATTCAGGATTTTAAATTCTGGAAATTGTTGACGGTTTTTGAATTCAGCTGTCCATTCTTCTTGGCTGTATATATATGGCTTCATCTCAGCATCCCCTTCTTCTCCACATCCCTCTATTAAATGCCAGTCTACAATCGAGAGGCGTGAGCTTTCAGCTGCTGTTCCATTGCACAACAGAAGCCATCGGCCCACTGCCTGTTCAAGTGCCTTCGAAGAAAAGGGCACTGTACCTTTTCTGGATTGCGAAGGCCACTTCAGGGATGGTGCCATATTGTCCTGACCTCAGAATATGCCTTTTGATAAAGCCATAGCCACACTTGTTTTGGCAACAATCAATATTCCTTTGTTTCGTGTCCTGTCTGTCCATTTTGTCCTGTTGATTCGAGGATACTTTGTTGTCCAGTGGCTAACTTTTGCCACAATGAAAGTTAACTCCATATGCAGTTTCTTCAATGCCCATATTTTCTCTGAAGTAGATTGGTACTGCCAGGAGCCGACATGTCTCAAAAAAGAAACATTTTCTAAGTTATTAAAACATTTTAAATGCCATATTCTGTAGATCTCTGAAGGTTTTGAAGATAACCTGTCTAAAATATATCTGCTCAATTTTTAAAACCTATCTAATATGACTACAAGTTCTACTGTAATGTCTAACTACTGACTTTCATTTCTTTATATCCTAATAGTTGCTAATAATAACATTCAAGGATCAGAAAATTGTATTACATTGTTAAATGAATGGTATGAATACAATTAGAAATATACATATAGCATTTTCTAACAATATCAATTTCAAATTTGTATACAATATAAAAAAATCCAATGTAAAGTATTTAAAACTAGTCTTTTTCTTTTCTTTCTTTCTTCCTTTCTTTTTTTTTTAAACAAGAACCTTAAATCTAATCTTCTTTTCTTAGTCTTTTTCCTAACTCTTGACAACAACTTGTAACCAACCCCCCTAAACAATGAAAATTATCCCAGACCCAAAACCCATTAAAAGGACAAAAAAAAACACCCTCTTTGGGAATGTGGGCGTCGTATTCTTAAAATTGCTTCCTGCTGGGTATGGGTGAAGTTATCTTTATGCTGAAAGAAAAATTTTAGGTTAATTTTCAAATTCTAGGAAAGGTAACTATATCCTTCATTATCCAGTCTGTGTATAATGCCAAAGTTCAGGGTTTATCTCAAGTCCTTATTCAAGTAGTCTTTGAGAGTGGATCATCGCAGCTAGTCATCTCAAAATTGCTCTCAGCAACTTGTAGTTCAAAGTTGATCTGTAGATGATGTTTGTCAGGTTAGTGATATTATTATTGTCCACGTGGAATTGTTGTTTTTGTGGGGCCCCATCTTCTTTCCGGAGACTTCAATTGATGTTAGGCCTGGCCGTGATTTCCTGCAGAAAACTGATAAGAGACTCGAACACAAAGACATATATATGCAGCTAATTGAAGCCTTTTTTCCTAGAATTAGTTAGTACTCTGTATGACCATTCATATCTTAACAAAGTTTAAAATGTATATATATCTATTTATCTATATATGTTAATTTTGTAAATTTTGATATAAAATTCATACTTTAAGAAAAGTTTAAAGAATCAGAATAGAATCAAAGAGTTGAGATTAGTAATAGAATAGTCCCTTAATTAATTTGGCTTTTCTCCTGTCCCATAGCAGAAGATGGCTCTTTTATTCTGGCATGATACAGGGAGTTTGCATTTTCCTTTTAACAACATGCTTGAGTTTAAAGAAGGAGAGAGCCATTCTCCAACTCCAAAGTCAACTTTAAATTTTAATTGAACTGGAACTATTAGAAGACCAATAGTGTTAAATCTTTAGAGAAAAGCAGAAACAAACATTTAGGAAGACATAAAATTTTTTAGATAATATATACTTACATGCTGTTTCACTCTGTTTCCTGGGATAGATGATTTGTCCCGTTTCTTCAGTTGTCTCATTTGTCTTGTGTTCTTCAGATTCCTTAACCTTCATTCTCCTAAAGGACAAAAACAAAAACCTTTCCCCAAGACTAATTTTGGGGATGTTCCTTTTTGGCAAGTTATTATCTGATTAAATGAAAAGGCATGTGTTACTGGTACAAGCTAGTTTAAATTGGATGTTCATACTGGTTGATGAACTATCACCTCCTCTAATTAAGAGGTCTCTCTTGTTCAAATCGAACCTTTATCAATTTTGATGGTACCCACAGCTTATCTTCTCCTGTAGAAACAAAAGCAAAACCTCGTCCCAAATGTAATACATACCCTGGTTTCCATTCTGAGGTCAGTACATCCTTAAAGTATATAGGCTGATTTAATTCTGTAGTTTTTTCTATTATCCAATGTCTCTCTGCAGCTATTATTCCTTTCTCATTGGCATTCAGAAAATTCAAAGTTAGAAGAGCATTATGCAGTCTATTTCTGGGGGTTTTTGTTATCCCTTTCTGTTATTTAGCATATCCTTTAGAGTTCTGTTTGATCTTTCTATAACTGCTTGACCTGTAGGATTATGTGGTATACCTGTAATATGCTTTATATTGTAATAAGCAAAAAACTGTTTCATTTTAACAGAGACACATGATAGAGCATTGTCAGTTTTGATTTGTGCAGGTATACCCATGATGGCCATAACTTCTAGCAAATGAGTGATTACAGAATCAGCTTTTTCAGAACTCAAAGCAGTTGCCCATTGAAATCCTGAATAAGTATCGATGGTGTGGTATACATATTTCAGTTTTCCAAATTCTGCAAAGTGAAACACGTCCATCTGCCAGATTTCATTTCTCTGAGTACCCTCTGGGTTACATCCTGCTGGTAATGGCGTTTGATTGTAGAAGGAACAAGTAGGACATTTTTTTACCATTTCCTTGGCTTGTTGCCAGGTTATGGAAAAATCCTTTTTTAAACCTTTACTATTGACATGATGTTTTTTAATGAAATTCTGAGGCCTCCAGCACATTTCCTATCAATTTATCAATCTCATCATTGCCTTGTGCTAGAGGGCCCAGCAGACCAGTATGGGATTGGATGTGACTTATATAAAAAGGATGACTCTTTTTCCTGATTGTATCTTGTAATTGAATAAATATTGAAGTTAATTCTGAAGCATCAATGATAAATTCTGCAGTCTTAATATGTAATACCACTCTTTCAGCATACTGAGAGTCAGTTACTATGTTGAGAGGTTCCGAAAAATCCATTAATACCAACAGAATAGCATACAATTCTGATTTTTGAACTGAATTATACAGACTTTGAACCACTTTACTTAAATTTTCTGATTTGTAACCTGCCTTTCCTTGTTTGTTGGCATCTGTATAAAATGTACGAACTCCAGATAGGGGTTTTTGCCGTACAATTCGAGGCAAGATCCAGTCAGCTCTCTTTATAAGATCAATTCTATCGCTTTTGGGATATTTGCTGTTAATTTCTCCCAAAAAAAATTACTGCAATCTCTTTGCCAAGGTTCACTTTCTGTCCATAATTTTTCAGTGTCCTCCTTAGTTAAAGGTACAACAATTTCTGCTGGGTCTATTCCTGCTAATTGACGAAGTCTCAATTTTCCTTTCCAAATCAAGTCAGAGATTTTTTCCACATAAATTTTTAATTTTTTATTTGGTTTATTTGGTAAAAATACCCATTCCAATATAATATCTTCCCTCTGCATTAATATTCCAGTAGGAGAACGCCTAGAAGGTAAAATAACCAAAATGCAAGCCAGCTTTGGATAAATACGATCCACGTGCCCTTCGTGTACTTTCTTTTCTACCAAGGCCAATTCCTTCTCAGCTTCAGGTAATAATGCTCTTGGAATATTTAAGTCCTTGTCACCTTCTAAGGTTTTGAACAAATTAGTCAGTTCATCATTTTTTACCCCAACAATAGTTCGTAGATGAGAAATATCTCCAAATAATCTTTGAAAGTCATTAAGAATCTGTAGTCTATCTCTCCTAATTTGCACCTTTTGGGGTCTAATTTTTTGTAGCTCTATTTTATACCCTAAATAATTAATAGAATCTCCTCTTTGTATCTTTTCAGGAGCAATTTGTAATCCCCTGCAAGGCAAAATTTTCTTTACTTCTTCAAGCATTCTTTCTAAAGTATCTGCATTTGAGTCAGCTAGTAAAATATCATCCATATAATGATAAATTATAGATTTAGGAAATTTTTTACGTATCACTTCCAATGGCTGTTGTACAAAATATTGGCACAGAGTTGGACTAGTCAACATTCCCTGTGGGAGGACCCTCCGTTGAAATCTTTTAACCGGTTGAGAATTATTATAAGTAGGCATTGTAAAAGCAAACTTTCTCTGTCTTTTTCTTGTAAGGGTATTGAAAAGAAACAGTCTTTTAAATCAATAACTATGAGAGGCCATCCTTTTGGTAACAGAGTAGGCAAAGGCATCCCAGATTGTAGAGAGCCCATTGGCTGAATTACTTTGTTAATTGCTCTAAGGTCTGTTACCATTCTCCATTTACCAGATTTCTTTTTAATAACAAATACAGGAGAATTTCAAGGGCTGGTTGATTCTTCATTATGCTGAGCATTTAACTGTTCTTCTACCAGCTCTTCTAAAGCCTGGAGTTTCTCTGTTGTTAAAGGCCATTGCTGGACCCATACAGGCTTGTCTGTTAACTATTTTAAAGGTAGAGCTGTTGTTGTCTTTGAAAGATCATCAGTTGTGCCCTTTTCTTGTATAATATGGATGGCTGGTGACCATTCATTAGAACAATATCTTCTAATATTTCTCTCAGAAACATGTGCTAGTTTATGATTTGTTTCTGAGATTGGAGGGATGTTAATCTGAGTATTCCATTGTTGCAACAAGTCTCGACCCCACAGGTTCATAGCTATGTTAGCCACATATGGTTTTAATTTTTCTCTCTGTCCTTCTGGACCTATACATTCGAGCCATCTTGCACTCTGTTTCACCTGAGATAATGTCCCAATTCCTAACAGTTGAACGTTTACCTCCTGAAGAGGCCAAGTTGGATGCCAAAATTCTGGTGCAATTATGGTAACGTCCGCACCTGTGTCTACCAGACCAGACAACAAAACACCATTTATTTTTATTGTTAATTTTGGTCTCTGTTCATTAATAGAAGTTTGCCAAACATTTTTCTTTATGTTTTCTCCTAAATTTTCTTTTCTCTGTTTCATCATCCTGACCAGCATGATTTATTCCAATAGGCATTTGGTTATTTAATTGCTCTGAGCAGGGGTTTTCTCTATGGCTGCAGGAAAGGTTTGAACTGTTTTTGCTATGGGGGCCTGCATGAGGCCCCGCTGGGAGTTTCCCGAAGACTGAGGCAAAGGATTACCCTGTCTGTCCCTTGTTGATCTACATTCGTTGGTCCAGTGTTTTCCCTTACCACACCTTCTGCATACTCCAGAAGGAAGGGGCATTCTGTTGCCATTGTTCCTTGAAGAAACATTGTTTCTAGGAATGACCTGTTTACAGTCCCTTTTCAAATGTCCTTGCTTTCCACTTCCAAAGCATCTAACATTCCTCAAACCTTTTGAAATTGCTTCTCCTACCCACATATCATCATGGTCATCAACCTCAACATTAACCATGTATATAATCCAATTTTCCAAAGGTGCAGATCTTGCCTTTAATGGCCTGATTATTCTTTTGCATGCTTCATTCGCATTCTCAAAGGCCAAAGATTCAATTATTATCTTACTAGCTTCTGAATCCGAGACCATTCTCTTTACTGCTGAAGCCAGTCTCTGTAAAAAATCTGTGAAAGATTCTTTTGGGCCTTGCATCACCTTTGTAAATGACTCAGATTTTTTTTCCTGGTTCCTCAACTCTGTCCCATGCATTCAAGGCTGCCTTTCGACATAAAATTAGGGTTTAGACATCATATAAACATTGTGTTTGTACTGAAGCATATTGGCCTTCTCCAATAAGCTGATCCTGGCAAACTTGTATTCCTTTATCCCTCCATTGTTTTTCTATGTTTTTAGCTTCATCCTTGAACCAAATTAGAAATTGAAGCCTCTGGTTGGGTTCCAGAACAGCTTGTGCAAGGTCCCGCCAGGCCTGTGGCACAATCCTATTATATGTTGACCAAGAGTTTAACATTTGCTTTACATATGGGGAATGCATGCCATAAGATACTATTGTCTCCTTAAACCTTTTTAAATCCAACATTTCAATTTGAGCCCAAATATTTTGTGTAGTCATTTGATCAGGCCTCTGCTGTACGGTTACAGGATAAATTAAGGGTGACTGTGTGAAAACAGGCTTTCTTTCTGTAACCTTATGATCCAAACTTGAAACAACTTCGCTGTTAATTTCTTCTGTCTGAATTTTTACAGGTTTAACAAGTTTTTCTAAAGCTGTCATCCTGGCACTTAAATTGACTATGTTTTTAAACTGCAAAAGGAGGATAAGCATGGTGATAAACTGCATAATTCCAACAATACTAATCTTCTCATATAGTTGTTCCATTGTCAGACTGCCTAAAATTTCAAACAAAGCCCAATTTTCTTCCAGTGTACACATAAAACCCATTTTCTTTTTAATGTGGAAAAAATTTCTCTTTTAAATGGTTTCCTTTAAAATATCTGATATGTTGTGACTTACCAAATCTGTGTAGAACAGTAGAAATCCGAGGAAATTTCAAAACAGCCACCTTTTTTCTTTTTTATGTATTTTTGAGACAGGGCCTTACTTTGTAGCCCTGGCTGGCTTTGAACTCACTAGATAAATCTCTCTGGTCTCACACTCAGAGGTCCACTTGTCTCTGCATCCCAGGTGCTAAGATTAAAGGTCTGTGACACCACACCCATCTGTGTGTGTGTGTGTCTGTGTGTGTGTGTAATTTTCTTAAGGTTTTATAAATGAGTTATGTGACACAAAGCACCTCCTCCCTGTTTTTCTTTCAAAAAAAGCAGATTGGATCGGCATTTTCTCAGAGACCTGAACCTCTTGGGTTTCCGGGTTAGGGCATTTAGTCAAAGTTGGGCTAAATCTGTCTTTGAGTTTTCTTCCACCTCCTCACAAAGGCTCCTCTCTAGCTGAGACAGTCTCTTGGGAGGCTGCATTCAGCCTTTTCTCATCCAGTTCTCCTGCCCCAAGCTGAGAGTGGCCTAAAGGAAAAGTCACCAAGAAATCGGGAGAACAAGTATCTGGAGGCTGATTGTTGGCCCTGAAAATGGAGCCCAGTGCAAATGATAGTGTGTTCTCCTGGGCCCCTTAGTATTTGGATGTAGTGTGGTGTAGTAGCCTTTGAAGCTTTGCGGTTTATGTGTTGAAGCTCATCCACTGCCAAACAATTAAGTTGTTATTTGTGGATTATATATTATTAAGCAAATTTATAGCATTCATTTTTTATTTTTATTTATTTGTTTTAAGGTGTCATGTAGCCCAACCTGGTCTCAAACTTACTATGTAGTGACCTTGAACTCCTGATCCTTCTGGTATCACTTCTGCCTCTCAAGTGCTGGGATTATAGTTGTCCACCACCACATCCAATTTTTTTTTTTTTCTGTTTTTTTTTTTCCTGGTTTTTTGAGACAAGATTTCTCTGGGTAGCCCTTCTTGTCCTGGAACTCACAGGTTTCTGTAGTTTCTGTAATTGTATACCCACAGAGCCTTTGAAAGATGCTAATAAATTGGTAGCTAATTTAAAGGAGCTCTTTCTTTGTTTATCTCTTTCTGTATGTGTGGAGGGGTGTTGAGACAGTGTTTCTATGTGTATCCCTGACTGTCTTAGAACTTGCTTTGTGGAACAGACTGGCCTTGAACTCACAGAGATCTGCCTGCCTCTGCCTCCCAAGTGCTAAGGTTAAAGGTGTGCACCACCACCAACCACCACCACCACCTCCCAGCCAAGATTTACAGGATTTTTACACTTTCCCCAAATAGAGATATGCTTTGTGAAACATAGGCATGTTAACTTCTAAATCATAGTATCCAGTATCAGAAATAACCAGCCATTAAATCTCAGGCATTTTTTGATAAACCAGTCTAAAAAGGACACATTATATAAAATTTACCATGCTTGGGATATATAATTATTATAACATTGTACAAGCAGGAAATACATTGATACTTTGAAATTATATACATCCTAACTGCTTTCAAGAACTTGTTTTTAACCACAAACTTAAAAAAAAATCTGGGGCTGGCCATGGTAGCATATTTGTATCATCTCAGTCCTCAAGACGCAAAGGAATCATGAATTCATGGCTAACCTAAACTACATAGTCCCAAAGGGCTACTGCCTCCAGGGAGGAAAAACCTATTTTATGATATATACAAGTTCTTGTACTTTTTGAAATAAATGGTTCCCAGGCAAGGTCTCTAGTCCTAGGGCTCTACCTACCAAGGAGAGGGGCACTGACTCAAAGACTTTCTGGGACAGACTCCACAAAGGAAAGAATCCCAGAGACCTCAATGGGAAGTGCTCCAGACTTGAGATAGGGACTCAAAACATATGCCTGTCACAAGGAATCACTAATGTCCGTTTCCTTAAGTAGTTGGGTATTAGAATGATGAGACTGGAAATGAGTTTACACTGTAGGTTGAAACAGAAGGCAGTATATACAGAGTGCTTTTTAAATTAAGCAGTGAAGCAAAGAGAAAGGGGGAACATATAGTAAGGAGAAGAAGAAATTTGCTTGACTTTGACGATAGTAGAGCCATGAATCTATATATGAAATGAAAGGGCCCTAGAAAGGGTAAGGGTGGAAGTGTCAGGACAGCAGTGATGACAGTGGATGGAACAGGATACTGAGAAAGCTGAAAGGTTGGTTTGTGGGATGCTTTAATGAAGAGGACCTTGAGTAAGCAGAAAGAATGTCCTGCATGCCACCCCATCATGTCATTTAACTCAAGGCACCTATATCTTTCCTTCCTTATTTACAGTAACCTCGAGGCATAGTTACCCTTGTTAACTGGTGTCCTTCTGTGTAGGCCTGGACTGCAATGTCATACCTTCTGAAGGTAGAACCAGCCTTCTCGAAATAGGAAGTGCATTGCCAGCCTTAGAATTCTTTGCAAATATATTATAAATTGGAGTGCCTCAAAAATATGTGAAAATCAGATTCCAAGGTGATCGATCAAGTCTGGGGCTGGAGAGATGGCTCAGAGGTTAAGAGTACCAACTGCTCTTCCAGAGGTCCTGAGTTCAATTCCCAGCAACCACATGGTGGCTCACAACCATCTGTAATGAGATCTGGCTCCCTCTTCTGTATACATAATAAATAAATAAATCTTTAAAAAAAATATTAAAAAAAAAAATATGTGAAAGTCATCCTAACTTCACTTAACTTGAAGGCTAAGTGTACATTACATAGTGTTCTCAGAGGCTGGAGTTTTTAGAGTTTTTGCTTATTCAGAATATTTCCAGTGCAAGTGTTGTACTCTTGTATAATGAATATTCTTAGAAAATGAATATTTACGTTTGTTAGTTGCAGAGGTCATTGAATTCATATTCTGTGCTTGGGTTTCCTAATAGGAAGTGCATGCTTGTGAGCCAAATTCACTGGTTTGTCCTGGTTTCTGTTAAGGGAAGATAACATTTAGGTTTTCAGTCTTGGGGCTGTATTTATTTCTTGCCTTTGTACTTACATGTGGCTGCTTAAAAACCAGAAGTTAAAATATATAGCCACACTTCACCATCTTGTGTCATACTTGATTATTTTAGCTTTTTATTGTGGACATTTTCAACTCTGTGCCCAGATAGAGAAGGTAGTTAGTTCTGTGTCTCTATCAACCCCCTTCAAGATGACCGACATTCTGTTGTTTCTGTTTAGTCCATTATACCCCCACCCCTATCCCTACACTTTTTTCCTTTTGGGAGCATTTTAAAATAAATTAATATGACATCTCATTTTGCTCATAAATTCTTCAGTATCTATTTACCAAATGAGGACTAAAATCCCAAACCATTAGCACATTCAATAAGATCAAAATTACTTCCTGACTACTACCCAGCACAGGCTCAGTTTTCCCTAGATTTCTCAGATCTCTTCAATTCACACAACTTGTTCAGATGATGGTAAAGGAAGGACAGAGCATTGTGTTCATTGGACATGTCTCCTAAATCTTTCCATCTGTAAGTTGGTGGATAGAGAAAAATTCTCTAATAATCATTCAGCAGCATTCAGTTTTTTTGTGGGTTTTTTGTTGTTGTTGTTATTGTTTTGGGTTTTTTGTTTTTGTTTTGTTTTGTTTGGGTGTGTACGTGGGGATTGTTGTTTCAAGACAGGGTTTCTCTATGTAACAGCCCTGTCTGTCCTGGACCTCACTCTGTAGACCAGGGTAGCCTCAAACTCATAGAGATCCTCCTGCCTCTGCCTCCCAAGTGCTAGGACTAAAGGTGTGTGCCACCACCACCTAGCTGATTTGAAAGATTTTTACATTTCAATGCAGGAAACTTCTAAAACACACACCAAAAAAGGCATGAAGCAAAACAGCAGTTGTATTCTCATCACAATAGTCACACACAGTGTTTCAAACATGTCTTGATATATTTATGAAAAAAAACATGTTAAAGAAGAAGCATTCAGTTCTAGTCATGAGAATTTGCTATATCCCATGGGTACAGACACAGCTTAGAGGATGAACTGACATGCCCATTGTGAAGATAATGAGACAAGAAGGCTGTGCCTAGAGGGGAGTTTTCCTGTTTGTTCGCTGTTTGCCTCTACAACATCCTATTGTTGATGTCTCAATGGCTGTTGACCTACCACATAATTACCAAGTGCTGTAGAAGTCTTCAGTATGCCCTTACCATGCGATCATGTGCATGTTCACCTCTAAAGCACTTTAACAGTATTATAAATTAAACATTGCTCTTTTGTGCTCTTTATGCTGTGCATCTGGACAGAGGTCAGAACTGCAGCAGGTAAGAGTGATTGGTATTTCGTGTAGACAAGATGAAATACCAATGTTGTCATAAGTGCTGAGTACATATAACTTTGCTTAAGTGGTAATGATCTGGAAGAAAAAAAAACGAAAAAGATATTTCCATTCACAGCCCTAAGGAAATTGTAAGAACTTCACACCAAGAGCTAAGGAGATACTTGTAATATTTTTCTATACATGACAGAAACTCACATTCATCAAGAAGGAAATTGATTTTTCTAGGCATATACATACTGTGATGGTTTTCTGAGGTGGGTTACTACTTCTCTACATTGCTTGATGGTTCTTTATATCTTATATGAAATCACTAACCTGTTATCAAGAAGTGCTTGACAAAGCCAGATGGTCAGTTACCTTCAGTCCCAGGAAGAAGAAGCCGCTGAAGATTCCTAAGTTTGTATGAAAAGACTTTTTAAGGACAGTTTTCAAAACAAGAGGATTCTTTCTAGTTGATTGTACAAAATACCTTTTCATAATTTTTCTTTCATGGAGTTTTTATGTCAATGAAACTAGATATGCTCCTTGAAAAACAGCCTACCTCTATGTCATATAGGACTCATGGATATTTGCAGTATCTGCAAATTGTAGCTGCAGCTTATTTTTTTCAGAGTCCTAATTTCTTTACTCTGAGCATTTTAAATCTAAATCTTGTTTAAAATGTGTTTCTAGATTATAATATAATTGAAGTATTCAATTAAAAGAACAGTTTTAACAATCAGGGTATCCCAAGTCATAGACTGTATCTGTCCCCAAAGAGTTGGGCAGTCATGTTACACTGACTCAGAAGGTAGCATTTAACATGGCTTAAGTTTTCACACACACTGACACCATAAGAATCAGGCTTTGAATGCCAGCTACTCTCTCATGTAGGTATCTATAGACCATTTGTCGATATTAGCTAAACTTTTGTGGTAGAAATGGCCTTTAGGAAATTTACAAAGTCATTAAAACAAGTCCTTACAGACCCTGTCTCCATCTGTGCTACCATGTGTGAATGAATACCTAGCTGTGAAGTAGGAATGGTAGGATCTGTTGTAACAGTTCTTTCCTCTTGAATGTAGCTGCTATAGGGCCCCTTGGCCCTGATGTGTGCTGATCCAGTAATCCTCACAGCACCATGGGTTCCATGTATCTGCTGAGGGAAGATGGCTGCTTAGTCCTACTCATTTTCCATACCACTTACACTTTGTTTTTGATTTTAAATGTAGACAGATAGTGTTTTAGTATCCAGTTACAGAAAGTTTAGTATGTATGGCTCATACAGTTATTTATGCTTCCTGTTAGGCTGCATCTGATTGGCCACTGAGTGGTTCTGTATTTAAAAAATGATCTCCATAGAGTTTCTTTCTTTCTTTCTTTCTTTCTTTTTATTTACTATGGTATATATGACATTTAAATTTTTTGTTTTTAAGATCCGAGAAAACATTCTTGGCCAAAATCTCGCGGAAGCTACTGCCACTTTGTCCTATACAAGGAAAACAAAGACACCATGGATGCCATCAATGTATTGTCCAAATATTTACGGTTAGTGTCTCATTCTTGTTCTTACACAAAATCAGTAAAATAGGAATGTGTTCTCTCTTTCAATGCCATTGGGAAAAAAGAGCAGGAATCAGAGATCAGCAAGTGCCAAATGTGCTCCCTAATGGGAATGTTTGTGGGAAATAGATCAAAAAACTTTTTACCCCCGTGCTAATAATTCAAGACGGGGTAATAAATAATTCACATACAATTAAGAGTTCCCAGTACAGCCAGGGAAAAATGAAATTTGCACAAAGGAATGAAAACACAGCAAAGATCATAGGGTTTGGAGGGTAGGTGAAGTGCCATGATTTTTTGTGTTTGTGGTTTTAGTAAATAGGAAGAGATTAAGCAATTAAGGCCACTGGTTGCTCTTCTATAGCATCCAGATTTCCTCTAGTTTCAAGGGATCTGACACCCTTTTCTGGTCTCCAGGGGCACCAGGTATGCTTGTGGTACATATATAAATATATGCAGGCAAACACTCATACACCAAAAATTAAAAAATACAAATTTTGAAAAGAAATGTCTGTGGATACCACAGAAAACTTGTATTCTGTGAAAATTTAACTCAGTTTAAACATGGTTATACAATGCATATGTTTTCCAGATGATCGAAACAAAACACCACTAAATGGCTTAAATAGCAAAAGTAATAATTCTTTCCCAGTTCTGTAGCCTGGAAGTTCCAAGATCAGAATATGTAGTTTCTTTTCTTTGTTTTGTTTTGTTTTTTTTAAAGATTTATTTGTTTATTATGTATACAGTGTTCTCCCTGAACACATCCCTGCAGGCCAGAAGAGGGCACCAGATCTCATTACAGATGGTAGTGAGCCACCATGTGGTTGCTGGGAATTGAACTTAGGACCTTTGGAAGAGCAGCCAGTGCTCTTAACATCTGAGCCATCTCTCCATGGTTTATTTTCTTTTGTTTTCTTTTTTCTTTTTTGTTTCTTTGTTTTTCAGACAGGGTCTCTAGCCCTGTCTGTCCTGGAACTCCCTATGAAGAGTCCACCTGAGAAGCCACATTCTAACCTGGTCATCTCTTTAAAGGCTTGTTTCCAAATATTATATTATGAGATGCTGGGAGTCAAGGCTTCTACTTAGGAGTTTGAGGAGAACACAGGTTAGCCCTGAATACCATACCTAATTAAATAAGATTTCACTTTTTTTACTAGCTTCCAGAAAAAAAGAGTGTGTGCTGTCTTGACCATGATTCATTTTCAAGAGACTAGATAGTCCTCTTAAGGATGTAGACAGGTGGACATGGTTCCTCTGGGATATACAGTTAGGATTTCTGGAACTATGTAAATATTCTTCTATGGAACTTTGTATATTTTTATATCAGAACTATCTAGCCAGCTGGGTTGGGGTGGCCACACACCTTTAATGCCAACACTTGGGAGGCAGAGGCAAGGTGGACCTCTGTGAGTTTGAGTCCAGCCTGGTCTACAGATCGAGTTCTAGGACACCAGGGTTACACAGAGAAACCCTGTCTTAAAAACACAAGAAAAAAAAGAACTATCCAGATCCCTGTTTCAGCATTTGGCTTTTTTTTTAATGCAGAGATATATTTAAGGTAAAAATCACATTACTGTAACTTCTTAAAAACTAAAGATAGGAAATGTTCAGAGTACTACATTATATCTCTAGAATATTTTCCCATTTATTGTCACAGTTTTATGTAACTTAACAAATTGTTTCTGACTGTAGAAGTGTGTAGCTTTTGTTTTTTGTTACTAGTTAGCCAAGTCTGAAAACCAAGTGATTCCTTGGCAGTCACAAGGCTTGAAATCAAGCCCTGCTAAGAAGGCAGCTTTTGCTACTTTAATTTGCATGTTCATTTAAATTTTCCTCAATAAAATCTTAATTAAAGTTTCTCCTTATTCTCTTAGTATGTTAGTACATATATTTTGAAACAAGTTATTAGAAATGTGCTTTGGTTAATGTATATTAATTTCAGAATACTTTGTTTCTGTCTCACCAGAGTAAAACCAAACATATTCTCCTATATGGGAACCAAAGACAAAAGGGCCATCACAGTGCAGGAGATTGCTGTCCTCAAGTAAGTAGAGCTTCTCCCCAGATTGACACTGCAGGGGTCCTAGCACACCTTCAGAGCCTCAGGCTTGCTTTACAAAGTTTACCGCTTTCAATTGTATATGATGTCTCTGCCTTAAAATTTTTTTAGACATCTTTATTGCATTTATTTATTTATGTATTATTTTGTATGTGTGTGTATGTACATATCTATACACAAACCATGGCACATTAGTGGAAGTCAAAGTACAAATGGAGACAGTGAGTTCTCTCCTATACTGTGTGGGTCCCTTGGACTGGACTCAGGCTGGCAGCAGATGCCTCTTTCTGCTGAGTCATCTTGCCAGCCCAGCTTCTACATTTTTGTAAATATTATTTTTCTACTTCATTTTTTTTCACCGTGAATCTCTGTTTCTTAATCTTATCAAACGTGTATTTTCTGAGTAATTTTAAAAAGCTGTTTGTGATATAGCCATAAGAATAAGTGCACTGGGTCTGGAGAGATGGCTCAGTGATTAAGAGCACTGGCTTCTATTCCAGAGAACCTGGATTCAATTCCCAGCACTCACATGGCAGCCCACAACTGCCTGTAACTCCAGTTCCAGGGGACCTGACACTCTCACACAGACATACATGCAAGCAGAACACTAGTGCACATTTAAAAAAGAGAGAGAGAATAAGTGCTCCTTTCTCTCTTGTTTATTAAATATCAACATGTGTTCTTTAATATTCATGTACAAAACAATAAATAAGATATTTTGTTTATAACAGACATGCAGATGAAAAAGATGGTCTCTGCTTTTGAAAAAGTTATAGAACAGGACAGCAGATAAGTAGAACCCTGCTAGAGTGAGACGAGAGCTGAACTAGGGGTATGCCTTAGTCAGTCTTGACTGCAAACCTGGGACTTACTATGAAGGCAGTCAGGGAAAGTTTGCACAGATAATAGGATGCTATGGTTTTAATATAGATCTCATCTCTGCACTATGTGCTTTTTCACCTGAGAAAGTCTCTGTTGTGGTAACTGGTCCTGTTCATTATAAGATATTTAGCAGCCTTGCTGATCTCTGTCCTTTCCATACAAGCTCGTAATAAGTCCCTGCTGCTCATACAGTTATGAAAATTAAAAGCATCTCCAGACTTGTCAGATATACCAGGGCAGTGTTGTCTCTAGTAGAGAACTAATGGCCTTGATTCTAGAAGGATGAAATGTTTCTTGGAGCCTGGGAGGACTTAAGTTGTTATTTCCAAACCAATGAAATAGCTTATGGAGATATTAGAAGGACTTACGAAACACAACACATTTACTACCTGTAAATGTGGTAAGCAGTTTTGTGGGCATGTAGCAAGAAATAAAACTTTCTATGTACTCACTTCAGCAGCATATATGCTGAAACTGGAATCATACAGAAGAGATAGTATAACACCTATATAAGAAAGACAAATTTCTGGGGCTTTTTTTTTTTTTTTTTCAGTAAATAGATACTAGAGAAGAGCATTAGGTTAAGCAAAACCACTGAGACTCAGAAAGACAAGTATTACACCCCTCCCCCATATGCAGACTCGGTTTTAAGTGTATTGGTGTGTGGGGGGTGTCATGGGAGGGGAAGAAGAGATCTTAAGAGGGAAGAAAGGAAAAAAGAGTATAAAGGAATATGTATGGCAAAAGATGGGGACTGTTTTTGTTTTTGTTTTTTTTTTGTGATATATATTTTTTATTTTACAATACCATTCAGTTCTACATATCAGCCATGGGTTCCCCTATTCTCCCCACTCCCACGCCCTCCCCTTACCCCCAGCCCACCCTCCATTCCCACCTCCTCCAGGACAAGTCCTCCCCCGAGGACTGTGATCAACTTGGTAGACTCAGTCCAGGGAGGTCCAGTCCCTTCCTCCCAGACTAAGCCAAGTGTCCCTGCATAAGTTCCAGGTTTCAAACAGCCAACTCATGCAATGAGCACAGGACTTGGTACCACTGCCTAGATGCCTCCCAAACTGATCAAGCCAATCAACTGTCTCACCTATTCAGAGGGCCTGATCCAGCTGGGAGCCCCTCAGCCTTTGGTTCATAGTTCATGTGTTTCCATTCATTTGGCTGTTTTTTTTCCAATAATTGAGTAAAACTGAAATTTATAATATGCCACAGTCGTCCTAGGGACCTCCATGCTATATATATAGCCTCTATGGTTCTATGGGTTGTGGTCTGATTGTTCTTTATTTTATATCTGTAATCCACCAATGAGTGAGTACATACCATAACTGTCTTTCTGGGTTTGGGTTACCTCACTCAGGATGATTTTTTCTAGTTCCATCCATTTGCCTGCAAATTTCATGCTTTCATTGTTTTTCTCTGCTGAGTAGTACTCCATTGTGTATATGTACCACATTTTTTTCATCCATTCTTCCATTGATGGGCATCTAGGTTGTTTCCAGGTTCTGGCTATTACAAATAGTGCTGCTATGAACATAGCTGAGCATGTATCTTTATGGTATGAATCGGCATTCCTTGGGTATATGCCCAAGAGTGGGATGGCTGGGTCTTGAGGTAGTTCGATTCCTAATTTTCTGAGAAACCGCCATACTGATTTCCACAGTGGTTGTACAAGTTTACATTCCAACCAACAGTGGAGGAGTGTTCCCTTTGCTCCACATCCTCTCCAACATTGGTTGTCATTGGTGTTTTTGATCGTAGCCATTCTAACAGGTGTAAGGTGGTATCTCAGAGTCGTTTTGATTTGCATTTCTCTGATGATTAAAGATGTTGAGCATTTCTTTAAATGTCTTTCAGCTATTTGTAGTTCTTGTTTTGTGAATTCTCTGTTTAGCTCTTTAGCCCATTTTTTAATTGGACTGTTCAGTGCTTTGATGTCTAGTTTCTTGAGTTCTTTATATATTGTGGAGATCAATCCTCTGTCAGATGTGGGGATGGTGAAGATCTTTTCCCAATCTGTTGGCTGTCTTTTTGTCTTATTGACTGTGTCTTTTGCCCTGCAAAAGCTTCTCAGTTTTGAGAGGTCCCATTTATTAATGGTTGTGCTCAGGGTCTGTGCTGTCGGTGTTTTATTTAGGAAATGGTCTCCGGTGCCAATGCGTTCAAGAATGCTTCCTATTTTCTTTTCTATTAAGTTTAGTGTAACTGGATTTATGTTCAGGTCTTTGATCCACTTGGACTTGAGTTTTGTGCATGGTGACAGATATGGATCTATTTGTAATCTTTTACATATTGACATCCAGTTATGCCAGCATCATTTGTTGAAGATACTTTCTTTGTTCCATTGTATAGTTTTGGCTCCTTTGTCAAAAACCAGGTGTTCATATGTGCATGGATTAATGTCAGGGTCTTCAATTCGATTCCATTGGTCCGTATGTCGGTTTTTATACCAGTACCACGCTGTTTTTATTACTATAGCTCTATAGTAGAGTTTGAGGTCCGGGATGGTGATGCCTCTAAGGGTTGCTTTATCGTATAGGATTCTTTTAGCTATCCTGGGTCTTTTGTTTTTCCATATAAAGTTGAGTATTTTTCTTTCCAAGTCTGTGAAGAATTGTGTTGGGATTTTGATGGGGATTGCATTGAATCTGTAGATTGCTTTTGGTAAGATTGCCATTTTTACTATGTTAATCCTACCTATCCATGAGCATGGGAGATCCTTCCATTTTCTGATATCTTCTTCAATTTCTTTCTTTAGAGATTTAAAGTTCTTATCAAAAAGGTCTTTCACTTGTTTAGTTAGTGTTATCCCAAGGTATTTTATATTATTTGTGGCTATTGTAAAGGGTGATGTTTCTCTGACTTCTTTCTCAGCCCTTTTATCATTTGTGTATAGGAGGGCTACTGATTTTTTTGAGTTGATCTTGTATCCTGCCACTTTACTGAAGGAGTTTATCAGCTGTAGAAGTTCCCTGGTAGAGTTTTTGGGGTCACTTATGTATACTATCATATCATCTGCAAATAGTGAAAGTTTGACTTCTTCCTTGCCAATTTGTATCCCTTTGATCTCCTTTTGTTGTCTTATTGCTCTAGCTAGAACTTCTAGTACTATATTGAATAAATATGGGGAGAGTGGACAGCCTTGTCTTGTTCCTGAATTTAGTGGTATCGCTTTGAGTTTCTCTCCATTTAATTTGATGTTTGCTGTTGGCTTGCTATAAATTGCTTTTATTATGTTTAGAAATGTTCCTTGTATTCCTAATCTTTCTAAGACCTTTATCATGAAGGGGTGTTGGATTTTGTCAAAGACTTTTTTAGCATCTAAGGAGATGGTCATGTGGTTTTTTTCTTTCAGCTTGTTTATATGGTGTATTACATTGACTGATTTCCGTATGTTGAACCATCCTTGCATCCCTGGGATGAATCCTACTTGGTCATGATGGATGATTGTTTTGATGTATTCTTGGATTCGGTTTGCCAATATTTTGTTGAGTATTTTTGCATCAATGTTCATGAGGGAGATTGGTCTGTAGTTCTCTTTCTTTGTTGCATCTTTGTGTGGTTTGGGTATCAGGGTAATTGTAGCCTCATAAAAAGAGTTTGGTAGTGTTCCTTCTGTTTCTATTGTGTGGAACACTTTGAAGAGGATTGGTATTAGTTCTTCTTTGAAAGTCTGGTAGAATTCTGCACTGAAACCATCTGGTCCTGGGCTTTTTTTAGTTGGGAGACTTTTGATGACTGTTTCTATTTCTTTAGGGATAATTGGTCTATTTAAATGGTTTATCTGGTCTTGATTTAATTTTGGTATGTGGTATTTATCCAGAAAATTGTCCATTTCTTCCTGGTTTTCCATTTTTGTGGAGTACAGGTTTTTGAAGTATGATCTGATGATTCTCTGGATTTCCTCATTGTCTGTTGTTATGTCTCCCTTTTCATTTCTGATTTTGTGAATTTGGGTGCTCTCTCTTTGCCTTTTGGTTAATTTGGCTAGGGGTTTGTCTATCTTGTTTATTTTTTCAAAGAACCAACTCTTTGTTTCATTGATTTTTTTATATTGTTCTCTTGTTTTCTATTTCGTTGATTTCAGCCCTCAATTTGATTATTTCCTGGCGTCTATTTCTCCTGGGTGAGTTTGTTTCTTTTTGTTCTAGAGCTTTCAGTTGTGCTGTTAATTCATTGGTATGGGATTGCTCCATCTTCTTTATGTGTGCATTTAGAGCTATGAATTTTCCTCTTAGCACTGCTTTCATAGTGTCCCATAAGTTTGGGTATGTTGTACTTTCATTTTCATTGAATTCTAGGAACTCTTTAATTTCTGTCTTCATTTCTTCCTTGACCCATTGATGTTTCAGGTGGGCATTATTCAGTTTCCATGAGTTTGTGGGTTTTCTATAATTTTTGTTGTTATTGAGTTCTAACTTTAAGGCATGGTGGTCTGATAAGATACAGGAGGTTATTCCAATTTTTTTTGTATCTGTTGAGATTTGTTTTGTGTCCAAGCATGTGGTCAATTTTTGAGAAGGTTCCATGGGGTGCTGAGAAGAAGGTATATTCTTTTGTGTTAGGATGGAATATTCTGTAGATATCTATTAGGTCCATTTGAGTCATAACATCTGTTAGGTCCTTTATTTCTTTGTTAAGTTTCAGTCTGGTAGATCTATCTTTTGGTGAGAGTGGTGTGTTAAAATCTCCCACTACTAATGTGTGGGGTTTGATGTGCGTTTTAAACTTTAGTAGTGTTTCTTTTGTGAATGTGGGTGCTTTTGTATTTGGAGCATAAATGTTTAGAATCGAGACTTCATCTTGGTGGATTTTTCCCGTGATGAATATGTAATGTCCATCCTGGTCTCTTTTGATTGATTTTAGTTTGAAGTCTATTTTATTAGATATTAGGATAGCTACACCAGCTTGTTTCTTAGGTCCATTTGCTTGGAAAGCCTTTTCCCAGCCCTTTACTTGGAGGTAGTGTCTGTCTTTGGAGTTAAGGTGTGTTTCTTGTATGCAGCATATGGATGCGTCCTGTTTTCTTATCCATTCTGTTAGCCTGTGTCTTTTTATAGGTGAGTTGAGACCATTGATATTGATGGATATTAATGACCAGTGATTGTTAATTCCTGTTATTTTTTTGGTTGTGTTTTGTTGTCCTTCTGTGGTGTATGTTGGTGTAGGATTATCTATTGCTTGATTTTTCATGCATGTGTTTAGCTTCTTTGGGTTGAATTTTCCCTTCTAGTGCTTTCTGTAGGGCTGGGTTTGTGGACAGGTATTGATTAAATCTGGTTTCATCCTGGAATATTTTGTTTACTCCGCCTATGGTGATTGAGAGTTTTGCTGGGTATAATAGTCTGGGTTGGCATCCGTGGTCTCTTAGTGTCTGCATGAGGTTTGTCCATGATCTTCTAGCTTTCATAGTCTCTATTGAGTAGTCTGGTGTTATTCTGATGGGTTTGCCTTTATATGTTACTTGGTCCTTTTCCTTTGCAGCTCTTAATATTTTTTCTTTGTTCTGTGTGTTTAGTGTTTTGATTATTATGTGGCGAGGGGACTTTTTTTTTTGATCCAGCCTATTCAGTGTTCTGTAAGCTTCTTGTATCTTCATAGGTATTTCTTTCTTTAGGTTAGGAAAGTTTTCTTCTATGATTTTGTTGAATATATTTTCTGTGCCTTTGAGTTGGTATTCTTCTCCTTCTTCTATCCCTATTATTCTTAGGTTTGGTCTTTTCATGGTGTCCCAAATTTCCTGGACGTTTTGTGTTAGGACTTTTTTGTCTTTAGTGTTTTCTTTGACTGACGAATCTATTTTCTCTATTGTGTCTTCAGTGTCAGAGATTCTCTGTTCCATCTCTTGCAATCGGTTGGTTATGCTTGTTTCTGTAGTTCCTGTTCGTTTAGTCAGGATTTCTATTTCCAGCATTCCCTGAGCATGTGTTTTCTTTATTGTCTCAAATTCATTTTTCAGATCTTGGAATGTTTCTTTCATCTGTTTAATTGCTTTTTCTTGGCTTGATTTGATTTCTTCCCATTTTTTGTTCGTTTTTTCTTCCATTTCTTTAAGGGAGTTTTTTATTTCCTCTTTAATGGAGTTTTTCATTTCCTCTTTAAGGGAAGTTTTTATTTCCTCTTTAAGGGAGTTTTTTATTTCCTCTTTAAGGAAAGTTTTTATTTCCTCTTTAAGGTAGGTTTTCATTTCCTCTTTAAGGAAAGTTTTTATTTCCTCATTGAGCGAATGTTTTATTTCTTCTTTAAGGGCCTCTATCATCTTCTTAAAGTCATTTTTAGGGTTGATTTCTTCTGTTTCTTCTGTCATGGTATGTTTAGGTCTTGCAGGTGTAGAATCACTAGGTTCTGATGTTGCCATATAGGTCTTTATGTTGTTGCCTGTGTTTTTGCACTGGCGTCTACTCATCTCTTCCTCTGTGCGGTGCAGGTGGTGTCTGTGTCTGAGAGTGCCTCTCTTGTTCTAATTTTTAGTCTTGGTTTAGTAGTGGTTCTTGGTTAAATTGGTGCTATTGGGCTATTTCTTCAGGGGAAGCTGATTTCGATCGGTGAATTATATACTTATGATTCTGGTGATCTGGTTTGGTGTCTGGGTAGCGCCTTCTTCTGTGTTCCCAGGTCACGTTTTGTTCATTTGTCAACTCCTCAGCTGATCTTGTTTCTTCAGACTTTAAACTGTAGGCATCTGAATCCTCTCCCAGATGGGTTTCAGCTGAGCAGGGTAGTCTCACCAACACCTCCAAGTTGTTGGGTTTCACAGGATCAGCAGCTGGGCCCTGGGTTGTCCTCAGAGGAGTGTTCAGATTCGTTCTGGTTCTGACCCACGAAGATAGCTTCTTCCCCAGATGTTGGGGTTAGGGGCGTCCCTGTTCCAAGCTGCGTCTGCTTGTCTCCGTCCCTGGGCCTGTCTACCTCTGTGGTCCACCGCCGGGCCTGTATGTCCCTGTCAGCTGCCGCTGGGTCTGTCTGCCTCTGGGGGCCGCCACCGGGCCTGAATGTCTGTCGGCCGCTGCCGCCGGGCCCGTTTACCTCAGCGGGCCGCTGCTGGGCCCGTCTACCTCTGTGGGCCGCCGCTGGGCCTGAATGTCTCTGCCGGCTGCCGCCGGGTCTGAATATCCCTGTCGGCTGCCGCCGCTGGGCCCATCTACCTCCACGGGCCGCCGCCACAGGCCTACCTGCGTCTGCTTGTCTTCGCCGCTGGGCCTGTCTACCTCTGTGGGCCGCCGCTGGGCCTGAATGTCTCTGCCGGCTGCCGCTGGGCCTGAATATCCCTGCCGGCTGCCGCCGCTGGGCACATCTACCTCAGCGGGCTGCTGCTGGGCCCGTCTACCTCCGCGGGCCGCCGCCGCAGGCCTACCTGCGTCTGCTTGTCTCCGCCGCCGCCGGGCCTGTCTGCCGGTTTTGTTTTTTGATGGGGACTGTTTTTGAGAAGGTTTGGAATCAGCAAGAATGGGGCAGGAGAGAAGGTGGAAGGGATGAATGAAAACAAAAGAAAACAACACATATGGATGAAAATGACATAAGGAAACTTAGTCACTTTGTATGCTAAACTTAAAAAGGGGAAAAGACAGGATAAACACAATAAAAGTAGATTAAAACTATTAAGGAAGGAGGAGAGGTAGGAAAGGAGAAAGGGAAAAGGAAGGCAAGGAAAGAGAGTGGCTGAGGAGGGCAGGATACATACAGATGCTGAAGGATGACATGGCTTATGTTGAGGAACCTGTTATAACTGGCTGAATTCCAGTCCTTCTCTTCCTTGGCCTGAGGTAGTGGCACATTGTCATAGGGTACCTCTCCATCACGTTTACTGGGTGTATGTGAAGATGTTGCTTTGTTTTGAACTTGGTGTGTGTGTGTGTGTGTGTGTGTGTGTGTGTGCTAATTTGAGGATAAAAAGCATAATAATTTAAAACCTCAGGCACTTCATCAACCAGCAGGGGTCAGACTTGACCAGGGTACTGCTCTGCCCTCATAGACCTTGTTCTCATTTTCCTGTTGACTTTGAGGAACTGCAGCAGACCATCTAAATGCTGGCCTTTTAAAAGCACTCTGCACTTTCCTCTCGGATATAGGATACACACCCTTCATTTGCTTAATGGATCCGTGTTGTAGGCAGATTGGCCTTTCCTGTGAGAACTGGTGGACAGGATAAATCCATTCTGCCACACAGGGATTTTAATTATTGCTGGGTTGATCAGTCCTGGGATAAGCAGCATTTCTGTCCAGCTTCTTGCAACTCTGAACTACTTGGTCATTTCAACAGAATCCCAAACTGTCTCATTCAGAAGGACTTGCTTCTGTTCCTGCCAGTCTCCTGTCTGAGCTTGGGCCAGGATTTCTCTGACTTTGTTTTCAAAGGCTTCTGTGTAGCAGGTTGGTTTGTTGGCCCTTATTGCTTAAAAACAAGATTGTCACATGAATTTATAACCAAAATTGATCAAAATTGGTGAACAGTATTGCCAATGAGCACCTTCACCTTCAAGAACTAAATATAGCTCTGGGCTTTTGCTGGATGGATGCAAAAATGGATATCCATTGTGTATTCAGGGAAGAGAATATTATTCAATATAAAAAAAGTGAAATACCAGTATATCTTAGCATAATAAGCCTTAAGAGTGTTGCATTGTTGGGCATATTGGCACAGTGCTAATCCTAACACTCTATAGATTGAAGCAGGAGAATAGCAAATTCGAAGCCAATCTGGGCTATACAGGGAGACCCTGATATTAAAAAAAAGAAAAGAAAAATTACACTAAGTAGTTGGGCTTTAAAAAAAATCGCTATTTGATTTCTTTTTCATTTACATGAAATGTTCAAAATGGGGAAATATGTAAACAAAAAGTACAGTAACAATTACAGGGACTACAGGGAAGACTAGAGGACATGGAGTCAGTGCTGAGTGGATGAGGTTTCTTTTTCAGGTGATGGAGACACACTGCACACATTGTAAGTATATACTAAAAACCTTGAAAACAGATAAAATGGTGAATTCTATGTTTTTAAAGAAGGAGAGGGCCTGGCACTCACCTTCAATCTTTCCCCTCTCCCCCCAGTATACAGACACACACAGAGGAACACATGCTCGGGAGGCAAGGCAGTCAGATTTCTATGAGACCAGCAAGGAAGGAAGGAAGGAAAGAAAAGGACAGCTGTTAGACTCTTTTCTGGCACTTACAAGAAGCAGTCTCCTGAGGTCTCCAGGTCAGCCAGGCTGACAACTTTGTTCTTTTTTGCTCCTGTCTTTTGCTTTTGCTTACTTTTATTTTATTTATTTATTTTGCTCCTGTCTCTGAAATACTGTCACTTTCTGTAGGAGTGTCTACTGACTAAAGAGCTCCATCGGCTGGTCCTCACTACTTATGTTGACCATGTGCTTTTTTGGAGTCTTTGTGATACATGCCTTTGATTTTCAACATTCTCCCTCTACATCTCAATTCAAGGGCCTGGTGCCCTTTTTCTGCTGGGCCTGCTGTGACTTAGCTGGAACACACCTGCTCCCCTGCTTGAGGTGGCCCTGGTTTACATGAGGTCCTATGGATGCACAAGGAATAGGAGACCTGGGTGTACAGGTTTTACTAATTTCCTGACTTTGATGGCTGTCTTCTACCTTTTCTATTAATGGAGCGGCAACTTTTTTTTTTTTTTTAACTTAGTAAGGCTGGAGGTGTGAAGCCCTGAGGTTAGTACCCAGCACTAACCAAAAGTGGAAGAGGGTATTAAGCAGTGAAATGCTTGTCAGTCTGCTTCCTTACAAATGAGATGAAATAAACAGGCTGATGTCGAGTACATCAAGGGGTTGGTTGTCTTCAGAGAGTATTAAGAATTTCAGGAGAGCAGGATGGTGGTAGCACATGCCTTTAATCCCAGTACTACTGAAGCAAAGGCAGAGAGATCTCTGTGAGTTCAAGACCAGCCTGGTCTACAGAGCAAGTTCCAGGACAGCCAGAGCTGTTACACAAAGAAACCCTGTCTTGAAAAAGAAAAGAAAAAAAAAAAAAGAAGAAGAAGAAGAAGAATTTCAGGAGAGCTAAGAACAGCTTAAGGGTAGAATGCTTGTCTGGCATGTAGGAAGCTGTAGCTCAGTTCCCAGCAATGAAATAAAAAAAGAATTCCAGGAACTCAGATGTTATATAGGTGATTTTTTTTAAAGATGTGTTTTATTTTTATGTGCATGAATGTTTTACCAGCTTCTGTGTGCACTATATGCATGCCTGGTGCCCATGGAAGTCAGAAGAGGGTCAAATCTTCTGGAACTGAAGTTGTGGATGGTTTTGAGCCACTATGTGGGTGTTGAGAATCAAACCTGAGTCCTCTGCAGTGGTTAAGAGCATCAAACAAGTGCTCTTAACCATTGTGCCATCTCTCTAGCCCCAGGTAAAATAAAATTTTATTTCTAATTGTGTGTGTGCCTATGTGGGGATACCTTCAGAGGCCAGAAGATGGCGTCAGATTCCCTAGAGCTAGAAGTTTTTTTTGTTTTGGTGGGTTTGTAGATGTAACCGTCTTATTAAATAAGAAACACAGAGTCAGTTGCAGAGTTAAAAGCCCAAGAGGTCAGAGCTAAAAACCTTACCCTTCACTGCCACTGCTGTCCTACCTCTCCACAAGAGACCTACTTCCTGTGTGTCTGTCCTTTTATTGACTTTCTGTTCTGCCTTATCATTGGTTGTAAACCCAACCGCATGACCTCCTAGTCACTGCCTGTCTGTACAGACCTCCAGATCTATGGTTGGTATTGAGATTAAAGGCATGTGTCTCCATGCTGGCTGTATCCCTGAACACACAGAGATCCGCCTAGCTCTGCCTCCCAAGTGCTGGGATTAAAGGCCGTGCACCACCACCACCCAGCTTCTGCTGTGGCGTGCTATTAGCTCTGACCCACAGGCAACTTTATTAACATACAAATAAAATCACATTTCAGTACAAATAAAATATCACCATGGGGTTTTTTTGGTTTTTTTGTTTTTCAAGACAGGGTATCTCCTGGATCTCACTCTATAGACAAGACTGACCTTGAACTCACAGAGATCCTCCTGGCTCTGCCTCCTGAGTGCTGGGATTAAAGGCATGCGCCAGCCGCCACCACCACCACTGTCTGGAGAGTTGCCACTCAGTGTAGGTACTGCAGACTCAGGTTGTGGAAGAGCAACAAGTGCTCTTTCTTAATTGCTGAAGCGTGTCTCTGGCCCTATATAGGTGAATTCTAAAAATTTACATAGCTTCACTGTGTGTGTGTGTGTGTGTGTGTGTGTGTGTGTGTGTGTGTGTGTGTGTGTAGAGCAAGATTGCCCCATTAGTTTTCCCTAATTTAATTAACTTTAAATAATGTTTATTAAGGTACACAATATTTTGGGGAACACAATATCACCACATTTCCTCTCTTTTTGTCTAAAATTAAAGAAAGCTTATAACTAATACAAGAAAAACTATCCAATAAGTATATACAATTATACAGCCAAAAATTACATTAATGATATCTAGTCCATTAACATTTGACAGATTCAGATAAAACCTCCATTATATATATTAACAATGTCCAGTCCAGTAACATCTGAAAAACTCAGACCAAAAAATTTTCATTACTTATCTTATTTAAAACAAGTAGTTCGTTTTTAAAAGTAGATTCCATAATAGATAGAACTTGAGAGGCCTGTAGAACAGTTCCATGATTTAGAACTTTGGAACAGAATTCAGACTCTCAGTTCTGAGGTCTACACCTAGACCTCCCCAGTCCCGTATTCATAGATATAAATATACAGATGTACACACACGTATGCATAAATATACAATTGGTACACACAAACGTAAATATACTGGAAGCTACTGGCAGACTCAAGCCAACCTCAACCCCTTGCCTTACAGGACAAAGTAGCTGTCTTTTCAAAGGAAACATGGACATAGGAAAAATTAAAACCATGTTCTTAGGCACTGTGATGTGTTATGTGGCATTGTTTCTTTTTTCTTTTTTTTTAGATTTATTATGTATACAATGTTCTGTCTGCTGCACCAGGTCTCATTATAGATGGTTGTGAGCCACCATGAGGTTGCTGGGAATTGAACTTAGGACCTCTGGAAGAGCAGCCAGTGCTCTTAACCTCTGAGCCATCATGGCATTGTTTCTAATAATTGAAAATCGAAAACAACTAGTTCATGACCCAAATTAGAGAGACTCTTAAAGACAATTAATAGTTAAATAAATAAATTGGATTCTTGGAGCCCAGATGGTAGAAAAAAGGGACCTAAAGTTCACCTTGTATTCAAGAAAATCCAAAGATACATATGGAAGCATTCAAGGTAAAAATATAAAGTGACTGGCATTGGGGGTGGGGGTGAGAACACTGGCAAGTACCTTTTATCTTTATATTGTACTTTGGAAAGTATATTTTTGTTGTTGTTGTTGTTTTGGATGTTGTTTATTTGTCTTTAGGCAGGATCTCACTATGTAACCTTTGCTGACCAGGACTGGCTGTATAGACCAGAATGGCCTGTCTTTGGCCTTTACAGGATTTGGGGGGGGGGGGTTGTTTGTTTGTTGTTTTTTTAGATTCATCTTATTTTATGTATGAGTATTTTGCCTACATGTGCAGGTTTGGTGCCTGTGGATGTCAGAAGAGAGCTTCAGATATGGAATGAGAGTTACAGGTGGTTATAAACCACCATGTGGGTGCTAGGAATCAAACCCGTGTCCTCTGTAAGAACAGCAAATGCTCTTACCTGCTGAACCATCACTCCAGCCTCCCTTATATATTTTCAAAATAAAAATAAAAATGAGCATTTTAATAATTTTAATATATCAAGAACAGCCCCTTAACATGAAACCTTCTGACATGAACATCTTTTCTTGAGAGAGTTGTATTAATCTTAATCTTACTTCAAAACTTTCCAGGCCAAGAGGCTAGAGAGATAGTTCATCAGTAAAGAATATATACTGCTCTTGCAGTGGACCTGAGTTTGATTGCCAACACTTACATTGGGTAATTTATAATCTCCTGTAACTCTGGCTCTAGGGGGATCCAATGACTCTGGCCTCCAGGAGTACCTGTATTTATTTACACATACAAACACACATACACATGATTAAAAATAAAATATTTAAAAAGAAAGAAAGTGTTAACATCGATTGCAAGTGGGGAGGGTTATGGGGATAAAGACAGAGCAAAGACTTTTCAGTATAGTATTTGCTTTTCTACATAGATTTCCTGTTGAGGAAGACAAACACTTTCTAATGAAACAATTGTAACAGCATGGGAACACTTGTGTAAAATGATAGCAGGATACAGGTTTGTATGATTCTAGCTATACACATCTTCAATGTGTTTTTTAAAAGAATGAGGAAATACAGAGACCTAATACTTTTTTCAAGGGATGAACCAATTAATTTTCTTTCTTCTTATGATTTTTGTGTCCTCCAAGGTTGTCTTTTAGTTATGAGTTTACAATATTTTTCTTACTGGCCCAATTATGGCTAATCTTTTCTTGAATGTTAGAGACCATTCTTTACAGTCTTGTGGGATTGCTGTCTGCCACCATCCCCTTTGTTACCCCCTGTGCACAGAAAGTAGCATCCTGTACATCTTATGTTTCCATTGCTGTTTAAGCCCCATCATTCCAGTACTGTTATGCACAAGAGTAATTCAAGGGGGAAGGACAAGTGCACCTTGTTACCTTCTGCAGTCTTTCTAATGGTCACAGCCTTGGTGTGCCCTTGTTTTCTGCAGGATCTCACGATCCTTTCTCTGCTCCTGTTTTCTTTAAAGAATAAGTGCACAAAGACTTGCCCACCTGAATAAGTGCTTGATGAACTTCAAGTTGGGTAATTTCAGCTATCAGAAAACCCCTCTGAAATTGGGAGAGCTTCAAGGAAATCACTTCACTGTTGTTCTCAGGTAAAGTGCTACAGGTAGGAGTAGACAGGAGACCTGGGCTGGCTATCTGGGTCTCCATGGTCTGTCTCTGTGTGTTGATAGGGTAGAGGACAGCTGGTACAGAGGGAAGGGCTGGGAGAACAAGGACTGTAGGAGTAGGGAACAAATACTGTGTAGCATTTCTTCTGATAAATGGTCTTTATCCCTCCCTCAAAAGCTTCCTATAGCCTTCAGAAACATTGTTCTTCAGACCCAGTTTTGAAAGATAAAGAGCCTGTGATTTAATTCTTTTTGTTTTGTTTTGTTTGGTTTTGTTTGGTTTGGTTTGGTTTGGTTTTCAAGACAGGGTTTCTCTGTGTAGTTTTGCACCTTTCCTGGAACTCACCAGGCTGGCCTCAAACTCACAAAGATCCACCTTGGCTCTGCCTCCCGAGTGCTGGGATTAAAGGTGTGCACCACCACCGCCCGGCCTATGAGGTACCTAGAATGGACACATTCATAGAAAGATTACTTTGGGAGAGAGTTATTTGTTGGCATAAGTTTCAGTTTGGGATCAAGCATAGTTGCACATGCCTATAATCCCAGACTCAGAGGCAAAGGCAGAAGATCACATGACTCCTTCAAGGTCAACCTGGACTACATGGTTTGTAGACTGGCCAGGGGCTATATAGCAAGACATGCATGCAGAATAATAAATACATTTCATTGGAGGAAGTGGACAAGTTTGGGAACTACATAGTGTGAGAATCCACACCGCATTGCTTCATCTTACAATAATTTGCACTTAAAACTGATTAAAATGAGCTGGTCAGTGGTGGTTCATGCACAGAGGCAGGGGAATCTCTGTGAGTTCAAGGCCAGTATGGTTGACAACACAAGTTTCTGGACAGCCAGGACTACACTGAGAGACCCTATCTCCAAAAAAAGCTGATTAACAAATCAACAGAGTCCTCAGGAGGCAATCAGAAAAGATTGCAAAGGTAAGATACAGAAGCCACTGTTACAGTGTGCATCATAAAATGAGTTTGACTGTCCATTTTTTTCCTCTGGATAATTTGGGTCCTTGCAGGAATATAACAGGAACTGATGAGCAAGTACAGCAAGCCATGCAATCTCTGAAGGAGACTGGCTTCATTAACTACTATGGCATGCAAAGATTTGGGACTACAGCTGTCCCTACGTACCAAGTTGGAAGGTATGTATTTGATTTTCTAACTTTTATCTTTTTATTTTTTTGAGTTATGTTTTGTTTTGTCTTGTTTTTTAAGACATTATCTCAGTGTGTAGCCCTGGCTGTCCTGGAACTCACTGTGTAGACCAGGCTGGCCTTGAACTTACAGAGATCTGTCTGCCTGACTCTACCTATGGAGTACTTTGGTGATTTATATAGAAGACGATTCAGAAAGTTTTGTTAATTGAAAGGTTTGTATTTAATTTTGTAATTTCTATCTAAAGGATGCCTCTCATAAAAGAAATAAGATTTTTGTTAATGGTGTGTTGATTCTTTCAGGATTCTGTCATGTTTAGGGCAAATGAACACCTGATCCATAGGCTCTTTGTAAGATTTATTCAGTTATTTCAGTTAATGCATGCAACAGTGTAACAGTGTGTTTTCTAAAAGAAAGAAAAAGAAAAGGAGGAAAGAAAGAAATGAGGTCTGGAGAGACAGGCAGCTCAGTAAAGTGCTTACTACACAAGCATGGGGTCACTACACAGAAGCCAGGTGTGGTAGAACACATCTGCAACCCCAGCACTACACAGAAGCCAGGTGTGGTAGAACACATCTGTAACCCCAGCACTACACAGAAGCCAGGTGTGGTAGAACACATCTGTAACCCCAGTGTTGGAAAGGTAGAGACAAGTGGATCCCTTGATCTCTCTGGCCAATGAGACTAGCCTAATCAGTGAAAAATGGTCTGAAAAAAATAAGGTGGAGAGCCACTGAGGAAGGTCTCTAGCCTCTATCACATATGTATATCACACATATGCACACAGTTGAAAATGTGACCTAAATATTAAATTTAACCTCTCACTTCTCACTGCCCTTGGGGGGGTGGTCTCTTTTAGGTTTCTTTGGGGGGGAGGTGGGTTGTTTGTTTTTCTTTTTGGTTTTTTGAGACTGGGTTTCTCTGTGTAGTCCCAGCTATCCTAGAACTCACTCTGTATACCGGGCTGACCTCAAACTCAGAGATCAGCCTGCCTTTGCCTCCTGAGTGCTGGGACTGAAGGAGTGTGCCACCACACCTGGCTTCTCTTTTACTTTTCAGCAGGTAAGTGGCCAACCATAAAAAGCTGGGTAACGGGCTGGAGAGATGGCTCAGCGGTTAAGAGCATTGATTGCTCTTCCAGAGGTCCTGAGTTCAATTCCTAGCAACCACATGGTGGCTCACAACCACCTGTAGTGAGATCTGGTGCCCTCTTCTGGCCTGCAGGGACACATGCAGACACAATACTATATACATAATATATAAATAAGTCTTTTAAAAGAAAAATAAAAAAAAAAAAAGCTAGGTAACAAAGGCCCAGATTACCCAGACCCAAGGCATGCACACTATGATCTCAACACACAAGTTCTAGTTGATTAATCTTTCATCTGCCCTGCCCCCACCATTTCAAGAAAACCCTAGAAGATACCATTTAATTTAAGAGCTTGGTTTGCTGGGTGGCGGCGGCGGCGGCGGTGCCGCCACATGCCTTTAATCCCAGCACTCGGGAGGCAGAGCCAGGCAGTTCTCTGTGAGTTTGAGGTCAGCCTGGGCTACCAAGTGAGTCCCAGAAAAGGCACAAAGCTACACAGAGAAACCCTGTCTCGAAAAACCAAAAAAAAAAAAAAAAAAAAAAAAAAAAAGAAGAAGAGCTTGGTTCACACTTAGGTAATAGGAAAGCCCTCCAGAGTAAAAATTATTACAGTAGATCTCACCAATAAATGAGATTGGTTTTGTGAACATACTGTGGGGATCCGGCTGTCCAGCAGTGATTGCCACATAAAGTAACAAATTATATGGGAGTTAGAGTGATGGTGGCTTCACTGAATGCTATCTGAGAACACTTGTTCTTCTGTTTCAGCAAGTACAGATGTTGTGCTTCAGGAGGGCTCCCAAGCACACTAATTAAATAGTAGAAATAAGAGTTTTCTCTCATCCAGTTTTTCAGTATCAAGTTGTATTTGCTTATGTGATTTTACAAGGTTCGAGAGATTGGTCTGCTGTGTGGCAGCTCCTGTGCCTCTCTCAGGCAGTATTGTAAAGTGAGGCTTGAGTTCTGAGCCTCAAACTACTCCTCTGTAAAGTGGAAATAATACCAACTTCACAGAAGGCTGAGAATGAAGATGGTGTTTATGCAGCACCTATTTCTACGCTTAAAATATACTAAATAATTAATAAATAGAAATCTTTCTAAATTAAGACCAGACAGGCACAGTGGAGTCCAGTCCTGGGCAGCTGATTAGGACTGTGAAAGACCAGGCTAGCAACATAGAATGATCTGCTAATTTAGAACAAGAACAAGAGGAAAGTTTAGGACTAGAATGTGGCTCAGCTAATAAGAGTGCTTGCCTACCATACATGAAGCCCTAGACTAGATCACCATCACTGAGGAAGGAAAAGCCACTACAGTAACTAATAGAAAATACAGATTAGCATAATATAGATGCTGATTGTTGTGGCACAGAATATTTAAGGAATGTTTGTATCAGCCTATGTATTTTTAATTAATTTAGCAGAAGCACAGCCATGTAACCCTATAGTTTTGTATCCCAAAGAAAATTAACTGCAAATAATTGCTCAGTAAAGTGGTGTCAGATTTACTCAGAAAGAGAAGTTGCATAATATGGCCAAAGGCCAGGACAAGTTAATTCAGAGTTCCAAACAATGTCAAACTATTCCCTACCGTCATAGAATTTACTGTAATCACCCTAAGGTGAAATGCCAAATCTCAATATATAATTAAACAGAAGATGAATCCAGAATATATAACAACAAATGAAAAACTCTTACACCCCATAGCAAAAGGACAATCTAAACTTTTTTTGATGTTTTTTCTTGGCATATATTAATTACATACTGATTGTTTTCATTATTTTCATATGTATATGTATATATTCAGTCATATTCTACACACACCCTCTTCCCCCCTCCCCACTGTAATTGCCTGCTTCTTCCCAGCTTTCTCCACATTTACTTACATGTGTTCTAAATGTGTCCCATTGAGGTCCATTAGAGTTGTTTACAGAAGCATGGACAACTTATCACTGAATAAAATGTGCCCTCCATTCTATGACAGGGTATTAACAGGACCAGTTTTCTGGGAATCTGGTGTGAGTAGTCACAGCTGCTGTTGAGTTCAAAGTACAATAGTCATGTGATACTCAGAAGTCAGATCCTTTCCCACTCCATCCTCCAGCTTCTATATTCTTTCCACTCCCTTTTCTTCTGGTGACCCTGCTCTTTGGAGGAGATGAAATGATGTCCCATTTATGACAAATAAATGAAACCGAATCCAGAAATCAGAAACCGAATCCAGGTCTTCTGCAGAGTGTATATCTGCTTGTGGGTTTGTGCATGTTGAATATAATGCACATAGAGCCCAGAAGAGGGCAGCAGATCCACTGGAGTTACAGGCAGCTGTGAGTTGCTGGGAACCAAACTCAAGTCCTCTGCAAGAGCACTACTCACTCTTAGTAAATGAGCCATCCTTCTAGCCTCAGAGAAGCTTTCTATGGCAGATAGTGGTCACTGAAGTCTGTGTCATAGTTTTCCTACAAACTTTTTAAATTTAGTAAATTCATAGGTGTTTCTTCTTGCCTTCTCAACAGTTGAGCATACAAAGCTTATCTTATGCAAGGTTAAATAAGTAAATGCTGTTTAATTCTAGAGCTATTCTACAGAATTCCTGGACAGAAGTCATGGATTTAATACTGAAGCCCCGTTCTGGAGGTGAGAAAAAAGTTTGTGTTAAAATAAAATGCATAGGGTGTATAGCTAGATATTCATGGAATTACTTTAAGTAAAAGTAACTGCAGGTTGTTGTTTTAAAGTTCTTGTTTTTTTTTTAATATTCTAGCTCCTTATTCATCCAATTTATTCATGCACGTTTAAATATAAGTTTATTTCTCTTCAGTTACTACAAATTCTCTAAATTTATAGGAAACTTGTATGTATGATCATTTTGCTAAAGCATAGTATAATGACTAAATTTTTTCCAGGAAATATCTCTAAAACCTTACTGTAAAAAGGGTATTTAACTGATAGTTTATAAATTGTTAAATTTATATTTATACTCACTTTAGGTAACTATTTGATATTTGAGCTAAAAATAATTGTTTTTCATTTTAAAGCAAACAGTACAGGGCAAAGAGAAGGTGAAACCTCCTTAGCTGAGGTGATGGTGAGCAGTAGCTCTTGCTGTTTACAGAGCCAAAGAGAAGTAATCTCTTCAGGGGTTCCATGTTTTTGCTTTTGGGCAGACTGTGAGCTTTTTCATTACATGTGAATGTTTTCTCAGTTTTATGTTCCCCATGAAAGATGTTAAGTGATGCACATTTTTCTGTTGGACAAGTTTGATGGTAGCTTTTCTTTTCCTACAGCTGAAAAGGGGTACTTGGTGAAATGTAGAGAAGAATGGGCCAAGACCAAAGATCCAGCCTCTGCCCTCAAAAAACTACCTGTCAAAAGGTGTGTGGAAGGTCAGCTGCTTCGAGGACTTTCAAAATATGGAATGAAGAATATAGTCTCTGCATTTGGCATAGTGAGTGAAATTTGTGAATCAGGCACTGACTCAAGGTGGCTAATGCTTTTTAAACATGAACTTAAAAATTTTTGAAACAACAGCAAATAAGAATCCTTTAGTAGTCTTCAAAGGAATTTACTTGAGTATGCCTCATTCTGACCCTGAAAGATGATGAGATGTGAGAAATGCTGGTGGTGTTTATTAACATTGGAGGTTCAAGAAAGTATCTATGGAAAATATAATTTTCTTTTTTTTTTCTTTTAAAAACCTTGTTTATTTTTCAGTAGATTTCATTATCAAAATATCATATATTAAATTAAAAGGAAGTTAGGCTATTATCAAATGAAGTCTACAAATTACAAATATTCAGAAATTATTTACCTGTACAACAGTGTTTTGCAAAGTGAGAAATATTTTATCAATGTCATCAAGCATTATTAAATCTCTTCTGTATCTGAGAAACATTGATAACTGTTAGAGAGCTGCAATTCAATTGAACATATAAAGTTTGTTATAACTCAATACATAAGGATGGGGAAAAAGTAAACTGGAAAGAGCCCTAAATGTTATCAGGAAAATATAATTTTCAATTGAATTTAATGTAATTGAAGGGATTTGTCCAGTTTAGAAGCCAATGTACAGTCATTTCTTTTAAAACTTTATTTTGTGTTTGTGTCTATGCATGTACTTGAGCACACAGGTAAGGATCAGGACATTTGAGAGTTCATTCTCTCTTTATATTATATCTGTCCCCAGAGATCAAATTCAGGTAGTCAGGCTTGGCACAAGTGCCTTTACCTGCTGAGCCATTGGTCTGACCCCATTGGCCAGTCATTTCTTGGTCATCATCTTCATTGGAGCTTTAAACTACCTAAGGAAGAGAGTTCAACAGGAAGTAGCAAGCATAGTCTCTGTGTGTGTATAATACAGGACACTTTGAAGTGCCTTCCCACCGAGCTACATCCCAGCCCCACAATCAGATTTGAAGTCTGAGTTTCTTGTGTTAGGATTACCATTAAATGAGCAAAATATCTGGGAAAATGGCACTTTAAGTGTTCAGAATCGTTTCTTTGCCTATTTCTCCCTTCTCTGCAGATACCAAGAAATAATCGCTTAATGTATATCCATAGTTATCAAAGCTATGTGTGGAATAACATGGTGAGCAAAAGGATAGAAGACTACGGTCTGAAACCTGTCCCAGGGGACCTTGTTCTCAAAGGAGGTAAAATGGCATATACTATCGTCATTCAGCCAGATCAGGACTCAGATATTTTATAGCAGTGTTTTTGAAATCCAGCATGACTACTAGTTAAGAAAGAGATGTGTAGTAAGTGGGAGATGGAAAGGCCACATGAACTCAGGCTGATAGTTTTTATCACCAATAAAAAAAATATGTATGTGTTTTGGGTAAGCAGCTAAGTCTGGGCCTCCATTCTGGGCCTCCAGCTAGTGTAGCAGAATAAACTTTGGGCCAGTATTGGCTAAAAGTCCTTTACAATTGTTAATATGGGTCTTCAAAATATCTACATTTATGGATGTGTCTCAGCGTTTCATTGTGTCACCAGGCAGTTTTAAAGAGTTTCTTCAGGAGAGCACCAGACCAGAGCTGATTTTACTGAACATAATCAAATGGTCTGAAACGTAAGCGTAAGAAATGTTAATGTGGGTCTCAAGCTATGACTCAGTTGTAAAGAGCACTAGCTATTCTTCCAGAGGAGCCAGGTTCGATCCTCAGTGCTTACATGGTGGCTCACAACTGTCTATAAGTGCATTTCCAGGGGATCCAACACCCTTTTCTGGCCTCTAGGGATACTGCCCACACATGGTACACAGACATACTGCAGGCAAAACATCCATACACACAAAATAATAAAATAATTTTTAAAAAAGAAATGCTAATATTCTGTCCTATGAAATGTTTACTGTGTTTCTGATCTTACACTAGACACTTTGCCTGCATTGCTCTGTTGCAGTACTACTGGTAAGTATTCTGGTTTGTGCAAGATTTAGCCCCTTGCTCAGGGTTCCAGCTAATTGGAAAAGGAGGGATTCTAAGATTCCTGGGCCTTTGCACCTGGACATCTTGTTCTTTCAAGTCACTGGGACATATAAATCTTAGGAGCCTGAATTCATGACAATGCTTTTTCTTTTTTTTCTTTTTTTTTTTAAATAACTTATTTATTTTTATTTTATGTGCATTGGTGTTCTGCCATATGTATGCATGTCTGTGTGAGGGTGTCAGATCTTGTAGTTAGAGATAGTTGTTAGCTGCCATGTGGGTACTGGGAACTGAACTCATGACCTCTGGAAGAGCAGTCATTGCTCTTTACCGCTGAACCATCTCTCCAGTCCCCAACAATGCTTTTTCTTAACCTTCTGTTTACTTGTGGGATTTTGCAGCCACAGCCACCTACATTGAGGAAGAGGATGTTAATAATTACTCCATTCATGATGTGGTGATGCCCCTGCCTGGTTTTGATGTTATCTACCCCAAACATAAAAGTAAGTTCCATGTTTGAGCCAACTATTTAAAACAAGTATAACATGATTAAGCTATCAGTAGCCAAGAATGAAGCAGAGGAAAATCAATATTTGAAACATGTCTTAAAGCTTTCTTTAATAGAAATTTAGCCTTCAAAAACCTATAAACAGCTGAGTGTGATGGCTAATCCCAGCAGAGGCTGACAGATCTATGTGAGTTCAAGTCTAGCCTGATCTATACAGCAAGTTCCCAAGCTACCAGGGCTACATAGAGAGCCCTATATAAAAGTTTATATGTGTATGTATAACAAATATAATATATTAAAATAAATTTATTAAAAATAAATATTAATATATCATATATACTTTATGAAATATGTATATTATATGTGTGTATAGACACACATATATAATATATGCATATATACACATTACACACACACACACACACACACACACACACACACACACACACACACACGATGGTCTCCTGGAAAGGGATGTATTCAGGAGGATAATTTAAATTAGAAGCTATCCCATTGTAGTGTCATGGCCTGTGATCCACTGGAGGGTTGCCTCAGCCTATAAGCTAGATGGCAAACTGAGAAAAGGAAATTAGAATCCTCTGCATTACTTCTCATTCTGCAGACTTTTTGTCATTATTTCTGAATGGTTTTGAGCAGTTTGAAAGAACTAACCCAACACTTAGCCAGCACTGACCTGTGGATAGTATTTTTCTGTTAAAATAGTTTTTCTTGGTTAAAGGGCCAGAGTTCTACATACTAATATTATATTCCTTGAGTTTGTTTAAGTTAGAAAATGATTAGGAGCTGGGCGGTGGTGGTACAAGCCTTTAATCCCAGCACTTGGGCGGCAGAGGCAGGCAAATCTCTGAATTCCAGGATAGCCAAGGCTGTCACACAGAGAAACCCTGTCTCGGAGAACCAAAAAGAAAAGGAAAGAAAATGATTAGGAAGCCAAGCAGTGGTGATGAATCCCTTTAATCCCCACACTCTAGAGCCAGAGGCAGGCAGATCTCTATGAGTTTGAGGCCAGCCTGGTTTACAGATTGAGGACCAGGACAGCCAAGGCTACACAGAGAAACTCTGTCTCAAAACAAACCAAAAAGATTAGGACTAAAGTCCTTGGATGATTGGATACTTCTAGCCAGGTTTATAGAAATCTAATAAGTCATCCACATTGCTTTTCTTCTGGTACCTACACTGGCTGACTTCACTGAAAAGAAGGGAGTGGACTGGAACAAGAGAGAATAAGTAAAGGTGGACAGGGAAGAGTGTAGTCTGCTTCCCTTGGCAGCAACCAAGGAGAAGTCTCAAGATGCTAAAACTGGTGGTTGCCACACAGCTCCTGTGAGGGTCTGTTGATTCTGCCTCTTTCTGAGGTGTAACTTTTCCTTTTTCTTTTTTGATGCAGGCCAGAGCACAAGTATGCTTTTTCTGATACTTATTCTTCTTTATTCTTTCTCTGAGCACACACACACACCCTCCGCCCCTTGTTTTTGCCATGTGGCTGACCTCCATGCCTGACTCATGGCATGGCTTTCTCTATACCTCTTCTCCATCTCCCTCCTCTGGACAACTGCTGAGATCTACAGCTTGCCTTCTTTGGAGTTTTTCTTTTAAACTCTAATAAAATTGTCCTTTTAAGAAAAAGAAAAATGCAAACCCTTGTTTTAATTAGGAATCTCCTGGAACAGATAGCATTAATAGAGATAAGAAAGGGGATTTATGGGAGACCTTGGCTCACTTGATTATAGCTATCTGCATGCTAGAGAACCAAAGAAGCCATTGTTCTGTCAGTCTGGGGCTAGTGTCCCAGGTCTCAGGGAGAGGGAGCTCCTTTGCCTTTCTTTTGCCTTTTGCTCTGTTCAAGGCATGTCTGCATTAAGAGTGAGTCTTACCCACTGAGTCCTCTGACTCAAATGCCAGGCTCTTCCAGAACCACCATCACTGGCACTAGTACGGTGGCCCAGTTAATTGGTCTGGTCAAAAACAAAGTCTCCTGTGTTTCCCTTTCAATAGCGGTGGGACAGGCTCAGCTGAAATGTGAGAAGAAAAAATGGTTACCATTTTGCCACCCAAGTATCCTAGTTTCTGTTCCTTTGATAAAGCACCATGACCAGAAGCAACCTGGGGCAAAAAGGATGTATCTGGCTCACACAACCCCATCACACTCCATCATTGAGGGAAGTCAGGACGGGAACTCAGGAAGGAGCAGATAGAGGAAGTGGATGAAAGCTGCCTATGGGCTTGATTCCTCTGGCTTGCTTAGCTACCTTCCTTAGACAACCTAGGACCACCTGTCCAGGTATAGCACTACCCACCATGGGCTAGACCCTCCTCTATCAACCAGAAATCAGGAATATGATTTCTGCAGATACCGCAGGCCAGTCTGATGGAAGCAGTTCCTTAGTTGAGGTTCCCTTCTCCCAAGTGACTCACTAGTTTGTATCAAGTTAACAAAAACTAATTGGTACACCAAGTCAAGCTGATAGCCTCAATCAGCCATCACAGAAAGAAAAAGAATGTTCCCGTTCTTCTTTTTCCTCTCAGTATCTGGAACTTGGCTGGTTCCAAGAAAAAGTAAATTTGCAGAATATTTGACAAAGCCATTCATGAAACACTGTAGCCCTGGAAGGGACACATACTACTAGAGGAGTTAAGCATTTGGACCTATGACACAGGCACATCTAGTACCAAGAAGGTCTTAGGGGACGAGGCTGTCTTATTTCCTTGTCCCTGTATTTCCAGCATTTTTAATGTTTAATGTTTAATGTAACTTGAAGAAATGAATTGACTATATTCCTAAATCGTCTTACATTTGTAAATAATGTAAGATGAAGTTAATGTTAGTAATAGAAAAAATAAGAAGTGCCGAAAGCATTGAATGTAAATTCTCAAAGACATGCCGAGCAGTCAGATGTTCAGGCAGTAACACATGCCATTGTCATAATACTGGGGAAGCTGAAGCAGGAAGGTTGTTATTTAAAGGCTCCTGAGTGGGGCCACCATCTCACCCCCACTTTTCCCTAGGGTACTCTTGAGCAGGAACAGTAGGAAATATTAGATAGAAAGATAGCTAGAGAGAGAGAAACAGAAACATAGACTAGCCTCAGGAGAACCTAGGTCCTTATCCATCGGGCTCTGATTGCCTCTGCCAAAGGGTTTTTAAAGGATTACCAAGGGGCGGAGCAAAAAACCTCCCCCCAGGCACAGCCAAGTGCAGACCCTTCCAACCACCTGGTAACCTTGCCTGTGGTCACATGATCCCCTTATGCAGCTCTGCTGTGTCAGGCAAACTCAGATCTCACAAGGAAACTTCTGTGAGCTCCCACACCTGAGCTATATAGTAACATTCTAGAGAGATGGCCCAGTAGTCAAGAAAGATTGTTACGCTTCCAGACAACCTGAGTTCAGTTCCCAGCATACATCTGCCTGCAACTTAAGCCCCAGGGGTTTCCAGTTCCTTTTGGCCTCCATAGGTACCCACACACACACATACACTTATACACAGATACACATACATAAATAAAATGAAATACATAAATAAAAATGAAATTTTTTTTAATCATGAAAAGAAAAATTAGTTCGATGGTAGCTTATAAAATATCAAGGGTCACAAAGGTCATGGTGGTGCACACCTTTAATTCTAACACTCAGGAAGCAGAAGCAATATGATCACTGTGAGTGAGGCCAACCAGGGGTATATAGTGAGACCTTGTCTCCAAAAAGGAAAAAAAATATTAAGAGCCAGCAAGATGGGTAAAAATGCACTTGCTGTATGACACCCAAGTTTGGCGACATGTGTTAAGTCCCTAGAACCAGTGTGAAATCAGGGAAAGGACCAATTCCTCAGTGTTGTCCTCTGACCTCCATAACTGCACTGTCTTCTACATGTGCTCAGTGCCCACTCAGCTCTGCGCGCGCGCTCTCTCTCTCTCTCTCTCTCACACACACACACACTCACTCACTCACTCACTCACTCACTCACTCACTGACACACAATTAATAAAATGAAAAAAAAATTTTGTTTTTCAAGACAGGGTTTCTCTGTGTAGCTTTGCGCCTTTCCTAGGACTCACTTGGTAGCCCAGGCTGGCCTTGAACTCAAAGAGGTCTGCCTGGCTCTGCCTCCTGAGTGCTGGGATTAAAGGCATGCACCACCACTGCCCCACAAAATGAAAAAAAATTTTAATAAAAAAAAAGTATCTGGGCTGGGTGTAGTGGCCCATGGCTTCAGGGACGCAAAGGCAGGTGGTTTTCTAAGTTTGCAACCAAGCTAGTCTACAGAGCTAGATCCAGAACAGTCAGGACTACACAGGGAAACCCTCTCTCAAATAAATAAATAGAAAAACAACAACAAAAATGAAGTATCTGGAGTGCCTGTTGAATCATTCCTCTTACTCTGGGGCAGATAAAACCAAAAATGTCAGAGAGGAGACACAGTTGAAAGAACCAAAGTCACATGAAAGGACTTATAGCTCCAATGCTTATGGATGTATGTAAGGACAGCTAATCTACCATGTTTCAGAGACATCAACAAAGCCTGTAAGAAAACAGAACCTGTTTGCAATGGGAGGAACATTCTAATATTGTGGCTTGTGTCCCCACAGATGACACATAAGGGAACATTAGAGAGCCATCTCCTGTAGACTGAGGTGGACCAGATGGTTTCTAGGGTCTCCTGTTTTTAAACATGTAGAGTCACCATATATAAATTGTATTTAGAAACTCCATGTAAGTTTTTTGAAGTTAGCTTGGGATCTTTATACCACAAGCCCCATAGCTGATTACAAAAATAAAGCCACAGGGTGACAACACCTTTTAGGCCTGGTGGCTGAGTCGCAGAGGTGTTATAGTTCACTGACTTTATTAGGACAGTCTGACTGGACCTACACGTTATGCCATTTTTACTACAGTTCAAGTTAATATGCTGACAGACTGCATTCCAATTAACTGTTTGTGTTTTGTATCAGTTAGTGAAGCCTACAGGGAAATGCTCACTGCAGACAATCTTGATATTGACAACATGAGACACACAATTCGAGATTACTCCTTATCGGGTGCCTATCGAAAGATCATTATTCGGCCTCAGAATGTCAGCTGGTGAGTATAGACTGAGGATTCGGAAGTGGAGTATTTTATAGAACCACAAGGTTTTGCTTTGTGTGTGTGTGTTTCTGTGCTTCGAATCCAGCATGTAAGTGCTCCATAGCTGTTGACTGTCCAATCACTGCTGTCACTATTGCCACCTGTTGGTATTCTTCAAGTGATCAAGAACTTAGTGTTGACTGCAGTCATGCAGTGAAAGTTACTTCTTTTATATTTTGTTGGCATCTCTGACTTACTGAACAGATACACAGAAAATGAACTTTCTTACCTTTCTCTGTAAAACTTCCATTTGATTCTGGAGCTAGAAAGATAACTAAGCAGTTAAGAGCACTAACTTCCTCTAGAGGACCAGGATTCAGTTCCCAGCACCCACGTGGCAGTTCTGTAACTCCAGTTTCAGGGGCTCCACACCCTCTTCTAGCACTCACACATGGTGCACAGACACACATTCAAACAAAGCACTCATACATACAAAATAAAATTAGAATTTAAAATATGTATCTATTTTAAAAGATACCTTTGATATTTTTTTATTTATTTCCTGAAGCTTTTTCTAACTTTAAAATGAAATGCTGAACTAGTTGCTTATTGCCAGGAAATTCTTTCTCTTTTTTTCCTGGCAATGGGCATGAAGTTGGTATAGTTGGATTTTACCTTCCATGCTCTGGGGAGCAGTTTCTCTTATAAGAAGGTTGATGGCAGTGGTTCCTACTCTGGTGGGAATGTAAATGCCATGGTTACTTGCACTTCACCTATACAAAATGAAGTCTACTATGCTAGAGAAACCTTTCAGGTCATTTCCACCCTCTGATAGCATTTGTCATCTATTATAAAGTAAGGGAAAAGCAGTTGTTATGCATAAAATCTGGCCTGTTCTATTCTGGGGGAGGCTTACAAGTCAACCTGTATGTTTTTCTTGCTCCAAAAATGGGGATGAAGAATGTGCCATATGTGAATGTTCACATTCATGCTTATCTTTATGTATTTTGAAGGGAAGTCGTTGCATATAATGATCCTAAAATTCCACTTTTCAACACGGATGTGGACAACCTAGAAGGAAAACCACCACCAATTTTTGCTTCTGGTAAATCAGCATAATGTGAAGAGTTTTTTTTTTTTTTTTTTTTGTGTGTGTGTGTGTGTGTGTGTGCGCGCGCGCGCGCGCGCGCGCGCGCGCGCTTGAGAGGAGGAAGAGGGAGGGAAGGAGGAGAGAGACAGAGACAGAGAGAGAACCTGAGAACTTGTGGGAGCCAGTGCTCTTCACTGGACTGAAGAGATCAGATGAGTCCAGGGATCCAATTCAAGTCATCAGGCTCAGCGGCAGGTACTTTTACTTGATAAGCCATCTTTCCAGCCCTACCTGCTCTGTTATCCTGAATAAAGTTGCCACCTCCATCCAGCTGGTTTATACACTCGTGTGCTCTCACTTCCGTGGTCTCATCCTCTGAGGACCCTTGGGGACTAGAACCTAAGGAAAGGGTGCAGCTTGGGGGTCTGGGATCTTTGGTCAGCCGCAGCCACTTTCCGTCTTTGACCGTGCACTTCTTTCTTGCCTGGCAGAAGGCAAGTATAGGGCTCTGAAGATGGACTTTTCTCTTCCTCCATCGACTTACGCCACCATGGCCATTCGAGAAGTGCTAAAAATGGACACCAGCATCAAGAACCAGACCCAGCTCAATACAAACTGGCTACGATGAGGGGTGCATTCTTCAGAGACAAGTACCTGCTCGGTGACCTCCTGTTCTTGTCTTTTTTAATTGCTGGCTCATATTTGATTTTTAAAACTTTTATAGTAAAGGATTATTTGTATTTTTTAAAGTTTTTATCAGCTTAAAGAAATAATTACAATGTTTGTACACATATACAAATCCTGAAGATCCTAATTATAGCTCAGAAGATATAAATTGGTCAGGATATACTTTAGGTGCTTAAATCCTAGTTCAGCATCAGCTTTTTGGCTTTATAACAATAAAGGGGACTTTGGTTTAAAGGAGCAGTTTTAGGTTTTGCTGCGCTCCTGAAGTTCAAACACCAGGAATTTTTATAAGTCCATGATGGGAATACACAGTGATTCATCTCAAGAGCAAATGCAGCAAACAGATCTTGACTATGGAAATTAGAGTACATACTTAACACACTGTACTCATGTTGGTTCAATGATAACAAAACATCCACAGGTTTATAAACACAACATGGTTTTCATTGTGCGGCTGTGTGTTGGATTCAGATAAGCAGTTATAAACATCTTAGCTTGCAGTGGCTTTCCTGTTTATAGTATCAGTGTCTTTCAGGTGAACCTTTTCCTTGATATAAATATGTAGTTTTTATTGGTAAAGGTCTAATTTTGTTCTAGGTGCCTTTACTTTCAGGACTCCTTCCACTGGACTCAAAAGTAAACAGTGATCAAAAAGAAAATGTGGAAAACTTACAAGGGCTCCTTCTATGCTAACCTGTCACCAGCTGCATTTCCATCATGGGCGCCACAAAAAATCCTTCTCTGAAAGGATGTATATGCCTTTCCCAAGTTGTGTAACATGACTCTACTAATTTTATTTTCTATTATTTCTAGAAACAAATGTAATAAATATTTTTAAGAACTCCTTTCTACTAATTATGCAAATAAATCAAATAAATATTCTAAAACTGAATGCATGTAAAAATCTTGTCCCTCACTAAAGGAAAGCAAGGCACTCAGTGAGTGAAGGGTCCTTGGCAGAGGTGACATAGAAGTGTCTTGATACGGTATGGGATGTGAGAATCATGTGAAATTGTATCCACTGGGATGACTGATGATAGGGCCTGGGTTCATAGTTATCCAGTCCACAGTATCCCTCCATGGCCTCCCAGTGTGCTTTCTGGAATGTAAAGAAATGCTTGGAGCAGAGCATGAATGGCATGTGTCCTGGGTCTGGCCCTGAAAGCACAAGTGAGAACCAATAATGCATTTAACTCTTTCTATGTACTGGCCTGTGCCACTGCTAAGACTGCAAATGAGTGAGAAACAACTAACAGTTACTTATGAGAAGACTTAGTCTCCTATTGGAAGTGTATGCTTACAAGTACTACATGTAAATTGACATTTAAACAAAGAATCTCAACTTACTGTCCTCATCTGTGAAATACTTTGAGCCCTCCCTGTGTGAGGAGTTGATTTTCCTGGTCACATCAGTCAATTTCACCAATTTGTATATGTCACTTTGTCTTTTTAAAATTACATTTTATTTTATGTGTACACATAATTTTTTTAATTACACTTTATTTATTGTCTCTCTGTGTGTGCCTATTTGTGTGTTCATGTATACATCTCAGCATACATGTGGATGTCAGAGAATAATTGCAGGAGTTGATTATCTCCTCCCATCATGTGAGTCTCAGGTCATCAGTCTTGGCACCAAGCACCTTTGTCCACTGAGCCATCTCACTGGCTCCCTGTACAGGTATCATTTTAGATATCAACAGAAACAATAATGATTTGAGGCAGGTTTTTCAAGCTATTTTGAGACTCGAGAACATAATGTTTAGCTGTAGAGATTTCATGTGAAATAAGCCATCACCTTAGCATGGAAGTCAGGACACTTCCCTCGATGTTAACAATAGGAAAAGGATTCTCTGAAGCAAATTTACAAACTGGAACCATTTCCTAATGCAAAAGTAAGGTAAATAAAGCTGAGTGGTGGCACACCTGTTGGCCAGCCCTGGGGAGGCCGAGGCCAAGTCTACACTTGAGAACTGTGTAAGTGTGTTTCAAAGATGCAGGACTTGATGGCTCTCACCTTTAATCCCAGCACTCTAGGCAGAGACAGGCAGAACTCAGTGAGTTAGAGGCCAGCAAGTTCCAGGCCTGCCAGGGCTACATAGTGAGAGTCTCTCACAAAGCAAAGAAAATGGCAATTTTTATTTGGTCAGTCTTAGAGGTTTGGTTTGGTTTGGTTTGGTTTTCAAATAAACAAGTTCTAGCCAAGGTTACCCTAGAACTCACTACTAGCCAAGTCTGCCCTTAAACTCAACAATCCTAGCCAGATTTCCCAAGCACTAAGATTACAGGCATGAGCTACCTGCCATGCCTGGCTCCTATGAAATGTTTTATTCATAGTTTCATATTACAGACAACTATAGTATAGTTGTAGCCGTTACTAAACAAACAGGAAACAAAACATCTGGTTCTTCTCTGAGGCTCAGGGAATGTTATAGAAGAGAGGCAGAAAGAATCAGAACCAGAGGATGAGGGAGAAGGGCTACGAAATGCTATCTTCTGGAAATGGCATGGCCATTACAACCATCAATCACAGCAGCTGTATCTACCTGTCAAGAGCCAATCATGCAATGAGAAAAGGTCTCAGGAGAAGTGGAAGGGTGACCAGAGATTGGTCTATGGGGTAGTGAGAGTAATTGATGCATTTTATATGTGTATCAAATTGTCAAAGAGCAAATGTAATTCAAGTGTTTTAAAACTGGTTGATTTCAGAGTCTTCATGTTTTCATGCAGGTAACCATTACTCTAATGTTTAAAAAAAAAATCCTAGCAGATGTGGTGAGAATATTTGTATTCTATGTACTGGGAGATTAAGGCAAGAGATTGCTTAATTCCAGGAGTTTGGAACCAGCCCAGGTAACATAGTGAGCAAAACCCCAGCTCAAAAAAAAAAAAAAAAAGGAAATAAAATGCCTGGTTGATTCCTAAATCAGTAAGTTGGCATCAGCTGCAATAGTACATGTAGTATTTATATTGGGTATTGGGATAGATTGTGTGGCCAATTTGAATGAAATGGAGCATGTATGTAAAAACTAAACAAAGTAAGTTTTCCAAGTGCTACATATAACTGTGACCTGGGTGTCAGGCCATGCTGGTTTGGGGTTTTGTTTTGTCTTGGCATTTTGAAACAGGTTCTCACTAACCTGTGTCCTAGGCTGTTCTTAAACACAGTTTCCTCCTGCCATAACTTTGCAAGTGCTAAAATAACAGGTGTTTACCACCATGTATGTGCTTTTTATTTATTTTTCTGAGACAGGATATTACTCAAAGCCCTGGTTACACTTGAACTCCTGCACTCCATCACAAGTATTGGGATTATAGGCATGTGTTGCCACACCTAGATTTAGTATGTGCTTTTTTGAAACATGAAAATTAGTTAAGAGAGAGCTGAGGATGTTGCTCAGGTGTAGGGGTCTTGATAACATACAAGAAAAGCCCCAGGTTCCATTCCCAGCACCACTTAAAACTGGGTAATGTGGGGTAGAGGCAGGCAGATTAGAAGTCTGAACTTATCTTAGGCTATGTAGTGAGTTCTAAGCCAGCCCAAGCTAGATGTGACCTTGTCTCAAATGAAAATAAAACAGGTCAGGAAAGTGAACCATATCTTGTTTCAGACATCAGAAGTGAGAGGCAAGCAGAGGAGCTCCCAAGCTGTGGGGCTGGCAAGGTAAGGCGCTTACTGCCAAAATGGATAACATGAGTTCCATCCCTAGAACCAACATGGTGGAATGTGGTGATATTTTATTTGTACTGAAATGTCATTTTAATTTTGTGTTAATAAATAAAGTTGCCCTGGGGTCAGAGCTATTAGAGCCATAGTAAGAGCGTGGTGGTTAGAAGAGCTAGGTAGATTTCTGTGTGTTCAGGGATACAGCCAGTATTGGAGACATACGCCTTTAAGACCTGGAGGGCGGTACTTACAGGCAGTGATGAGGCAGTCATGTGGTTGGGTTTGCAACCAATGAGAAGGCAGAACAGAAAGATTATTTAAACAGGGACACAGGAAGTACCTCCCTCTCTCGGGGAAGCTAGGAGCACTGGAGGAGGTAAGATTTTATCTCTGAGCTCTGACCTCTCGGCTTTTCTCTTTTACCTTGGCTCTGTGATTCTTATTTTAATAATACGATTGGTTACATCTACATCTGGCGCCCAACGTGACAAGAATCCATTAAAAACTGCTTGGGGCCGGCTCCCTAGCCGGAGCAGCCGGCTCCCTAGCCCCAGCCCAGGTCTGCTTGGGCTCAGGCCGGACTGTGAGCTGCTTGCTTAAAGCCAGTGCTACAAACAGCTCAGGCCTGCCCTGCTAAACAGGGCCCCTGGCTGTAAAGCCAAGCCTTGACTCGGCTCAGAGGGAACAAGTGGCTGGCTTTAAGCTTTAGCCGGCTACCCCTTCGCTTTCACTTTCACTTTCACTTTCACTTTCGCTTTCGCTTTTGCTTTCTCTCTTGCTTTCTCTCTGTCTCTCTGTTTCTCTCTCTCTCTCTCTCTCTCTCTCTCTCTCTCTCTCTCTCTCTGGATTTACACCTAGGACTCTAGGTGGCTGTTTTGAAATTCGCTCGGATTTCTACTGTTCTACGCAGATTTGGTAAGTCATAAAGGAAACTATTTAAAAGACAAATTTTTTCCACATTAAAAAAAAAAATGGGTTTCCTGTGTACATTGGAAGAAAATTGGGTTTTGTTTGAAATTTTAGGCAGTCTGACAATGGAACAACTATATGAAAAGATTAGTATTATGGGAATTATGCAGTTAATCACCATGCTTATTCTCATTTTACTATTTAAAAAGATAGTCGATTTAAGTGCCAGGATAACAGCTTTAGAAAAACCTGTTAATTTTAACAGTGAAGTTGGTTCAAGTTTGGATCATAAGGTTACAGAAAGAAAGCCTGTTTTCACACAATCATCCTTAATTTATCCTGTAACCGTACAGCAGATGCCTGATCAAATGGCTACACAAAATATCTGGGCTCCAATTGAACTGATGGATTTTAAAAGGTTTAAGGAGGCAATAGTATCTTATGGCATGCATTCCCCATATGTAAAGCAAATGTTAAACTCTTGGTCAACATATAATAGGATTATACCACAGGACTGGCGGGACCTTGCACAAGCTGTTCTGGAACCCAGCCAGAGAATTCAATTTCTGACTTGGTTTAAGGAGGAAGCTAGAAACGTAGAAACACAATGGAGGGATAAAGGAATACAAGTTTGTCAGGATCAGCTTATTGGAGAAGGCCAATATGCTTCAATACAAACACAATGTTTATATGATGTTCAAACCGTAATTTTATGTCGAATGGCAGCCTTGAATGCATGGGACAGAGTTGATGAACCAGGAAAAAAACATGAGTCATTCACAAAGGTTATGCAAGGCCCTAAAGAATCTTTCACAGATTTTTTAGAAAGACTGGCTTCAGCAGTAAACAGAATGGTCTCAGGATCAGAAGCTAGTAAGGCAATAATTGAAGCTTTGGCATTTGAGAATGCGAATGCAGCATGCAAAAGAATAATCAGGCCGTTAAGGGCAAGATCTGCACCTTTGGAAGATTGGATTAGAGAAACAATTAATGTTGAGGTTGATGGGCATGATACGTGGGTAGGAGAAGTAATTTCAAAAGGTTTGAGGAGTGTTAGATGTTTTGGGTGTGGAAAGCAAGGACATTTTAAAAGGGACTGTAAACAGGTCAATCCTAGAAGCAATGTTTCTTCAAGGAACAATGGCAACAGAATGCCCCTTCCTTCTGGAGTATGCAGAAGGTGTGGTAAGGGAAAACACTGGACCAACGAATGTAGATCAACAAAGGACAGACAGGGTAATCCTTTGCCTCAGTTTTCGGGAAACTCCCAGAGGGGCCTCATGCAGGCCCCCATAGCAAAACCAGTTCAAACCTTTCCTGCAGCTGTAGAGGAAATCCCTGCTCTGAGCGATTAAATAACCAAATGACTATTGGAATAAATCAGGCTGGTCAGGATGATGAAAAAGAGAGAATAGAAAATTCAGGAGAAAACATAAAGAAAATTTTTTGGCAAACTTCTATTAATGAACAGAGACCAAAATTAACGATAAAAATAAATGGTGTTTTGTTGTCTGGTCTGGTAGACACAGGTGCGGACATTACCATAATTGCACCAGAATTTTGGCATCCAGCTTGGCCTCTTCAAGAGGTAAACGTTCAACTGTTAGGAATTGGGACATTATCTGGAGTGAAACAGAGTGCAAGATGGCTGGAATGTATAGGTCCAGAAGGACAGAGAGGAAAATTAAAACCATATGTCGCTAACATAGCTATGAACCTGTGGGGTCGAGACTTGTTGCAACAATGGAATACTCAGATTAAAATCCCTCCAATCTCAGAAACAAATCATAAACTAGCACATGTTTCTGAGAGAAATATTAGAAGGCATTATTTTGAGTGGTCACCAGCCATCCATATTATACGAGAACAGGGCACAACAACTGATAATCTTCCAAAAATACCAACAGCTCTACCTTTAAAATGGTTAACAGACAAGCCTGTATGGGTTCAGCAATGGCCTTTAACAACAGAGAAACTCCAGGCTTTAGAAGAGCTGGTAGAAGAACAGTTAAATGCTCAGCATATTGAACAGTCAACCAGCCCTTGGAATTCTCCTGTATTTGTTATTAAAAAGAAATCTGGTAAATGGAGAATGGTAACAGACCTTAGAGCAATTAACAAAGTAATTCAGCCGATGGGCTCTCTACAATCTGGAATTCCTTTGCCTACTCTGTTACCAAAAGGATGGCCTCTCATAGTTATTGATTTAAAAGACTGTTTCTTTTCAATACCCTTACAAGAAAAAGACAGAGAAAGATTTGCTTTCACAGTGCCTAATTATAATAATTCTCAACCGGTTAAAAGATTTCAATGGAGGGTCCTCCCACAGGGAATGTTAAATAGCCCAACTCTGTGCCAATATTTTGTACAACAGCCATTGGAAGTGATACGTAAAAAATTTCCTAAATCTATAATTTATCATTATATGGATGATATTTTACTAGCTGACTCAAATGCAGATACTTTAGAAAGAATGTTTGAAGAAGTAAAGAAAATTTTGCCTTGCTGGGGATTACAAATTGCTCCTGAAAAAATACAAAGAGGAGATTCTATTAATTATTTAGGATATAAAATAGAGCTACAAAAAATTAGACCCCAAAAGGTGCAAATTAGGAGAGATAGACTACAGACTCTTAATGACTTTCAAAGATTATTTGGAGATATTTCTCATCTACGAACTATTGTTGGGGTAAAAAATGATGAACTGACTAATTTGTTCAAAACCTTAGAAGGTGACAAGGACTTAAATAGTCCAAGAGAATTATCACCTGAAGCTGAGAAAGAATTGGCCTTGGTAGAAAAGAAAGTACATGAAGGGCACGTGGATCGTATTGATCCAAAGCTGGATTGCATTTTGGTTATTTTACCTTCTAGGCATTCCCCTACTGGAATATTAATGCAGAGGGAAGATATTATATTGGAATGGATATTTTTACCAAATAAACCAAATAAAAAATTAAAAACTTATGGGGAAAAAATCTCTGACTTGATTTGGAAAGGAAAATTGAGACTTCGTCAATTAGCAGGAATAGACCCAGCAGAAATTGTCGTACCTTTAACTAAGGAGGACATTGAAAAATTATGGACAGAAAGTGAACCTTGGCAAAGAGCTTGCAGTAATTTTTTGGGAGAAATTAACAGCAAATATCCCAAAAGCAACAGAATTGATTTTATAAAGAGAGCTGATTGGATCTTGCCTCGAATTGTACGGCAAAAACCCATATCTGGAGTTCGTACATTTTATACAGATGCCAACAAACAAGGAAAGGCAGGTTACAAATCAGAAAATTTAAGTAAAGTGGTACAAAGTCCTTATAATTCAGTGCAAAAATCAGAATTGTATGCTATTCTGTTGGTATTAATGGATTTTTCAGAACCTCTCAACATAGTAACTGACTCTCAGTATGCTGAAAGAGTGGTATTACATATTGAGACTGCAGAATTTATCCCTGATGCTTCAGAATTAACTTCACTATTTATTCAATTACAAGATACAATCAGGAAAAGGAGTCATCCTTTATATATAACTCACATCCGATCTCATACTGGTCTGCCAGGCCCTCTAGCACAAGGCAATGATGAGATTGATAAATTATTGGTAGGAAATGTGCTGGAGGCCTCAGAATTTCATAAAAAACATCATGTCAATAGTAAAGGTTTAAAAAAGGATTTTTCCATAACCTGGCAACAAGCCAAAGAAATAGTAAAGAAATGTCCTACTTGTTCCTTCTATAATCAAACGCCATTACCAGCAGGATGTAACCCAAAGGGTACTCAGAGAAATGAAATCTGGCAGATGGATGTGTTTCACTTTGCAGAATTTGGAAAACTGAAATATGTACACCACACCATTGATACTTATTCAGGATTTCAATGGGCAACTGCTCTGAGTTCTGAAAAAGCTGATTCTGTAATCACTCATTTGCTAGAAGTTATGGCCATCATGGGTATACCTGCACAAATTAAAACTGACAATGCTCCATCATATGTCTCTGTTAAAATGAAACAGTTTTTTGCTTATTACAATATAAAGCATATTACAGGTATACCACATAATCCTACAGGTCAAGCAGTTATAGAAAGGTCAAACAGAACTCTAAAGGATATGCTAAATAAACAGAAAGGAGTAACAAAAACCCCCAGAAATAGACTGCATAATGCTCTATTAACTTTGAATTTTCTGAATGCCAATGAGAAAGGAACAACAGCTGCAGAGAGACATTGGGTAATAGAAAAAACTACAGAATTAAATCAGCCTATATACTTTAAGGATGTGCTGACCTCAGAATGGAAGCCAGGGTATGTATTACGTTGGGGACGAGGTTTTGCTTTTGTTTCTACAGGAGAAGATAAGCTGTGGGTACCATCAAAATTGATAAAGGTTCGATTTGAACAAGAGAAACCTCTTAATTAGAGGAGGTGATAGTTCATCAATCAGCATGAACATCCAATTTAAACTAACTTGTACCTGTAACACATGTCTTTTCATTTAATCAGATAATAACTTGCCAAAAAGGAACATCCCCAAAATTAGTCTTGGGGGAAGGTTTTTGTTTTTGTCTTTTAGGAGAATGAAGGTTAAGGAATCTGAAGGACACAAGACAAATGAGACAACTGAAGAAAAGGGACAAATCATCTATCCCAGGAAACAGAGTATATGGGAGTATATGGCATATGGGTATATATTATCTAAAAAATTTTATGTCTTCTTAAATGTTTGTTTCTGCTTTTCTCTAAAGATTTAACACTATTGGTCTTCTAATAGTCCCAGTTCAATTAAAATTTAAAGCTGACTTTGGAGTTGGAGAATGGCTCTCTCCTTCTTTAAACTCAAGCATGTTGTTAAAATGAAAATACAAACTCCCTGTATCATGACAGAATAAAAGAGCCATTTTCTGCTATGGGACAGGACAAAAGCCAAATTAATTAAGGGACTATTCTATTACTAATCTCAACTCTTTGATTCTATTCTGATTCTTTAAACTTTTCTTAAAGTATAAATTTTATATCAAAATTTACAAGATTAGTATATATATACATTTTAAACTTTGTTAAGATATGAATGGTCATATAGAGTACTAACTAATTCTAGAAAAAAGGCTTCAGTTAGCTGCATATATATGTCTTTGTGTTCGAGTCTCTTATCAGTTTTCTGCAGGAAATCACGGCCAGGCCTAACATCAACTGAAGTCTCCGGAAAGAAGATGGGGCCCCACAACAACGACAACAACAACAATTCCACGTGGACAATAATAATATCACTGAACTGACAAACATCATCTACAGATCAGCTTTGAACTACAAGGTGCTCAGAACAATTTTGAGATGACTAGCTGAGATGATCCAGTCTCAGAGACTACTTGAATAAGGACTTGAGATAAACCCTGAACTTTGGCATTATACACAGACTGGATAATAATGAAGGATATAGTTACCTTTCCTAGAATTTGACAATTAACCTAAATTTTTCTTTCAGGATAAAGATAACTTCGCCCATACCCAGCAGGAAGCAATTTTAAGAATATGACACCCACATTGCCAAAGAAGTGGTGTGGGGCGGGTGGTTTTTTGGTTCTTTTAATGGGTTTTGGGTCTGGGATAATTTTCATTATTTAGGGGGTTTGGTTACAAGTTGTTGTCAAGGGTTAGGAAAAAGGCTAAGCAAAGGACATTAGATTTAAGGTTCTTGTTTAAAAAAAAAAAAAAGAAAGAAAGAAAGAAAAGAAAAGAAAAAGACAATTACTAGTTTTAAATACTTTACATTATTACCAACTATTAGGATATAAAGAAATGAAAGTTAGTAGTTAGACATTACAATAGAAATTGTAGTCATATTAGATATGTTTTAAAAATTGAGCAGATGTATTTTAGACAGGTCACCTTCAAACCCTTCAGAGATCTACAGAATATGGCATTTAAAATGTTTTAATAACTTAGAAATTTTTCTTTTTTGAGACATGTCGGCTCCTGGCAGTACCAATCTACTTCAGAGAAAATATGGGCATTGAAGAAACTGCATATGGAGTTAATTTTCATTGTGGCAAAAGTTAGCCACTGGACAACAAAGTATCCTCAAATCAACAGGACAAAATGGACAGACAGAACACGAAACAAAGGACTACTGATTCCTGCCAAAACAAGTGTGGTTATGGCTTTATCAAAAGGCATCTTCTGAGGCCAGGACAATATGGCACCATCCCTGAAGTCGCCTTCACAATCTGGAAAAGGTACAGTACCCTTTTCTTTGAAGGCAGCTGAACAGGCAGTGGGCCGATGGCTTCTGTTGTGCAATGGAACAGCAACTGAAAGCTCATGCCTCTCAATAGTAGACTGGCATTTAATAGAGGGATGTGGAGAAGGGCATGCTTAGATGAAGCCATATATACACAGCCAAGAAGAATGGACAGCTGAATTCAAAAACCATCAACAATTTCCAGAATTTAAAATCCTGAATCATGACATGACACTAGTGGAATTCAGGTGTTTCTGGTACATGGACTGCTCTCACCCAGTGTGAGGTTGAACTGTTGACCTTGTGTACAACCTACTTCACAAATGAATCTGTCAGATACCATAAGCCTATAGGCTGAAGATGATGCCCCAACACTGTGGAGAAACCTCAGGTGACTGTCCAGGCAGCTGGCTGTTTCTGTCAACTCACAAAATTTTTGGAAGTTGCTTTTGTGCACTTCCTGTTTTTATTTTTGTTAGCTAATATTATTTCCTTCTTGGGTCTCTGAGGGAGTTGAAGATTAGTTAGTTATATTTGAAGATTAATTAGGATAGAAAGTGAATTAGATACATTTTGGACTTACTAAAATAGGATAGATAAGGGAATTATTTTCTCTGATTTGTCAAATACAAATGGACTAGACATCGTTTAGGTATTTGTTACTTGTATATATTGTATATAGTTATTGTACTTTTGTATATAGTTTTTCTTTTGTTAGTTATAACCTTTTGCCTTTTTTCTTTTTATTAAAATAGAAAAGGGGAAATGTGGTGATATTTTATTTGTACTGAAATGTCATTTTAATTTTGTGTTAATAAATAAAGTTGCCCTGGGGTCAGAGCTATTAGAGCCATAGTAAGAGCGTGGTGGTTAGAAGAGCTAGGTAGATTTCTGTGTGTTCAGGGATACAGCCAGTATTGGAGACATACGCCTTTAAGACCTGGAGGGCGGTACTTACAGGCAGTGATGAGGCAGTCATGTGGTTGGGTTTGCAACCAATGAGAAGGCAGAACAGAAAGATTATTTAAACAGGGACACAGGAAGTACCTCCCTCTCTCGGGGAAGCTAGGAGCACTGGAGGAGGTAAGATTTTATCTCTGAGCTCTGACCTCTCGGCTTTTCTCTTTTACCTTGGCTCTGTGATTCTTATTTTAATAATACGATTGGTTACATCTACAGTGGAAGGCAAGAACTGCCCTCCATAGGTTGTCTTCCAACACACACACACACACACACACACACTGTTGCTAATTAATGTAAAAGCTATAAGGGAAAAAAAAGAATTTGCTTACATAGTGAAGGATAACAAAGCTTTTTTCTTTATTCAGTGAAATTGCCTTTCTCATTTCATGGTGCTATATTCCCATAGGATAGAAGTTTTTGGTTTGTGATTATAAGCACTTTGAAAAATATAATAAGGGAAAATTATAGACACCATCTCCAGAGAAGAAATTAGAGAGTTATACATTCACATTTTTGCAAACTTTCATATAATTTCAGGCTTTAGTGCATTTGGATCCCCTGCTCTAGGTGGCTGCTTAAAAGACTTTCAATCTTAAGCTGCAGATTATTTCCTACAGTCTGGGATATCTGGCTAGAACTTGAGATTGCATTTCTAACCAACTCTCAGTGGTGTCTGCACACACCTGAAGTAATGGCCTTGAGACATAGTGGCCACTGCCCATACGCGGCTCAACCTGAGCTTACTGAAATGGAACTTTAGTTCCTCAGTCCCATCAGCTACAATCCAACCCTTCATAATCCAACATGTAAGTGGTGACTTCATATTGGATAGCAGTGCCCTAGTTAACAAATCAGTTGGCTAAGACAGACTACTCAGGGCAGGTCTTACCTGATGACTAAAGGCAAGTACATTTAGTTCCTGTACAGCACTGTGCAAGTGAGATTCAATTGTAATTAGATCCTAGGGCTCAGGATTTCCCACTTGATATAGATATTACTCAAATCCGAGCACTCAGGAGGCAGAGGCAGGTGGATCTCTTGAGTTCCAGGACAGCCAGGGCTGTTAAACAGAGAAACCCTGTCTCAAAATTAAAAGGGGTGGGGCATGGGGGAAGCACACGCGCTCACTTTAGGAGTCTTCCTTAAACTCACTTTGCTTCCATGCTGCTTTTATGTCTTCCTCTGGGATCACCTCTTATCCCTTCTGTCCACCCTTGCTTCCCACTAGATACCGACATCCACAGGCTTAGTCAAAGCAGGCTCAAAGCTGTGTCCCTTCACTTTGACTGAATGTATTCTCCAGAAAGACTTAACTATTGAAATTAAGAACTGCCCCCCTAGCCAGGCATAGTGGAGGCAGAGGTAGTTGCAGGACAGCCTTGTCTATATAGTACATTCTATGACAGCCACAGCCAGGGCTACAATTGAAAAACCCTGTCTCAAAAAAAAAAAACTTCGCTGTAGTTAGAGGCTGTGAGAATGTCTAGACTCTAGATCAGTGGTTCTCAACCTTCCTGATGCTGCAACCCTTTCATATAGTTCCTCATGCTGTGACCACCCCAACCATAAAATTACTTTCATTGCTACTTCAGAACTATAATTTTGCTGTTATGAATCACAATATAAATATCTGATATTTCTGATGGTCTTATGTGACCACTGTGAAAGATTCATTTGAAAGATTCATTCAAGAAGATCAAGACCCACAGGTTGAGAACTGTTGCTTAGAGGGCCCCTACTGTGGTCTTGGGAGAATGCAATGCTGACTTTGTGTTGTGACTTTTCCACCTGTGCTAAAAACCCCTGAAAACTCACCAGTATGTAAAAAGAGGAAAGAAGAAATTGATTCCTGGTATGCATTTACTGGCCCCATCAGAAGCATGTTTCTTCAGACCAGCTATCCATCCCCAAGAGAAATGTAATGTGAACCATATGCAGTACTATCCACGGGGTCTCATTATGTAGGCCCTAGTGTCTGGAACAAACACTGTAGACCAGGCTAGCCTCAAACTCAAAGAGAACTCCCTTCTCTGTTTTCTGAGTTCTTGAGGTTATAGGTTTGAGCCACCACACCAGGTCTAAAACTTTTTAAACAATTTGGGGGGTTGGGAGTGTAAGTGTAAACATGGATATGGGTGTAGAGGGCAAAGAACTTTTGGGAGTCAGTTATCTCCTTCAGTTATATAGGACCCAAGGATCAAACCCTGGTTATCAGGCTTGGCATCAAGGGCCCTTGCCCACTCAGCCATGAATGTGATTTCTTTACTCTGTGTACACATACATTTATATATGATGTGTGTGTTCACATCTGTGTGTGTATAAATGATGACTTGTGTGGAGGTCAGAGGACAACGTTGGGAGCTGGACAACCTTCTACTGGTTTTGCTGCTGTGTATCACAGGCTAACCGGTCCATAAGCTCAGGGTCCAAGTGTGAAATTTATTCAAATTGGGGTTGTCTTGCACCATATGCCTCATCCAGGTTTATGAGTGAGCATTGCACTCCTGCCCTCTCCCGCTCTTGCTGTCTATCTGCATTTCCCAATATCATCATCACCATCATCATCACATCTTAATATCTCCCCCGCCTTGTTCCCCGCTCATCTGCTTGCCAGCTTTTCATGTGTTCTCTTAGTGACATACCTTTGGCAGGGCCCACCAAAGGGGTGCCCACTTTGATTTTGTCTGTTCTGCCTACTTTCCCACAGCACCATGTTATAATTCCACCTGCCCGCTCCACCTGTACCAAACCCCTTCTTGCTTGTTCCTGCCTGCCCAGAGAATCTCTTCTTCCAAATCCTCTACTCACTGTTCCCACAAGATCATCCAGGTTTTCTTTGGATCTTGGGCAACCTGTGCTCCTACTGTTTTTCATCCCACCCCCACTCCCGAAGCTGCTGCTGCTGCTGCTGCTCCTCCTCCTCTTCCTCCTCCTCCTCCAGGCTCCAGATGAGGGGCTGCCCCGACAGGATGGGAGCTGAATTATGGCCAGGAAGCATATGTTATTCCTATGCTGCTTTTTACTGTAAACTCTTATTTTAGGGGTGGTGGTGGTGGTGGTGGTGGTGGTGGTGGTGGTGGGTTTTTTTTTGTTTGTTTGGGTTTGTTGGTTTGTTTGTTTGTTTGTTTGTTTTGAGACAGGGTTTCTCTGTTGTTTTAGAGCCTGTCCTGGATCTTGCTCTGTATCCCAGGCTGGCCTTGAACTCACAGAGATTCACCTGGCTCTGCCTCTTGAGTGCTGGGATTAAAGGCGTGCACCACCGCAAACCAGCAATTTTAGGATTTTTAAGTTGATCATCTGACACGGTTTCCCAGGAAAAGTTTTGTTCATCTTTCTGTTAAAAAGTCCAGTCTATTTTATGTGATGGATGAAAATGTGTGGATGATAATGTGGCCACTGCATGCTTGTTCTTACCTGGTCTTGGATGCCTGGGTCTTCATGTTCTCTGTGTCTTGGCTCAGCTGTTAATACAACTAGCAGACTTAGCTCAGAATGTGATGACAAAGAAAGTTGTTTTATGCTGTTCTACCTTATTACAAAGAAAAACATCAAAGAAATTGGGTAGGGTTAAAAATCTGTAACAAAAGTTAACTTAAAGCTGGTAACTCCTAATTTAAACTGCTCTAGAAAACAACCATGTGGGCAGCCACCATTAAGAACAGCACGTGGTCTACCACCACCTTATAGCACATGAGCAGTCACCATTTACGTAAGAGGGAGGTCATATGACTTCACTGCCATCTTAGATAGAGGTGACCACATGGAGATGGGTCCACCAGGAGACATTAGGTCTCCAAGTTATTTTGGATTAGGATAGATTTCTGTATAATTTCTGTCCTATCCTAAAAACAAGGTTTATGAAAGATAGGATTTAAAAGAATGCTGGTTTGCTGAGGTATTAAAGCTGTGCCTCCATACAGTCGTATACAGGGATATATCTTGCTGGCAGCCAGATTTTATAGCATAAGAGTATTCCCTTAGTATTGATTTTAAAAACATTAAATTGTTTGCAGTGTTAAAACTTGATTTTGCCTTATGATTGTATCTTAGGCCCACAGCTGAAAACTAGAGACTGAAATATTCCCTTGAATCTTCTTGTTTTTACTGACATTGGCAAGCTGCAGCTAATTGGGTAAACTAAGTCAGGCCTAAAAAACACTTGTTTAATTCAGATATACCTAACAGATACTCTGATCCTCAAATGCTTCAGGGATCTGAGAATATGGCATTTTAATAAAAATAGAGACTTGCCACCACCTGGAAACATCCTGTATCTCCTCCAAGAAAGATGGAAGGTCACAGAAGAACTTCTACCTGGAAGCTTGTTTTAAATGTGGCAAAGCCAGCCATGGAGCAGACAACTGCTTTATGGCAGCTGAAGACTGGTACTGCTATTGGGATTTCTGTCCCCTAATGACCGTGGAGAAACCTGGGACTGCCTGGATAGCTGGAAAGCTGTCTCACTTCTTTCTTATCCTCAGATGTGATGGTGTTTGATGACTAGGGTACATATAAACGGATCAAGCACTGACTACAATCAGTTTTCAGAAGTTCTTAAATTCCTGTGGATTTCACTGGTCCCAGCATTTAGAGACAGGTTAGCATTAGAGAGAGTATGGAAGCCTGCAGGTATATTCAACTCTGTTCCTCCCTCACTCCTTAGCCTCCTTCCCTCAGGCCTCCTTCACTAACTTACCCACTTCCATTAAGTAAATTTCCTCTGGTTGTCCTCTTAAGTATAGACTTAAAGGTGTGTTTCATTGGGCTGAAGCCAGGCCCTAGGAAAAAATTTTCATATTTTTTAACCCGAAGCCATAGCCTTTTGCTATGACATCAAGATATGAATCTGTTCCAGTTGTTTTACAGACACCTGCAGCTTCCTGGGGAAAGAGTTGTGCTACTGTATCAAGAAAAATCTGGCCTGGTGGATCAGTCCCTAGACAGGTCCATCCCTCCTGCCAGACTGTGCCAAGGCCAGTTCACAGGGAGCCCTCCAGATATGCCAGGTCCTGGTTTTGGTTTTTTGTTTTTCGAGACAGGGTTTTTCTGTGTAGCCCTGGCTGTCCTAGAACTCACTCTGTAAACCAGCCTGGCCTCAAACTCAGAGATCCACCTGTCTCTGCCTCTGGAGTGCTGGGATTCCACCAGGTTTCCCATCCGCCTACCTCCAACTTTTTACCAGGAATTTGTCTTAGACAACATATAGTTTAGGACTAATTCTCTGAGCCACCTGACAACTTTTGTTTTTTAATTGCTGTATTTAGATAATACAGTTTAACATCCACTTTAAATTAATTGTGTTTGCACTTTGCTGCTTTTCTCATCTTTTTCAGCCCTTTCTGGTTTTAGCTGAACATTGTATATAATTCTTGTTTCTTTCCTCCTGCAGAATACCAAAATTTTACAGCTTAAAATTTTTTAGTGATAGCCATGGTAACCCAGGGCTACAATCTCCGCATGGGAGGCAAGAGGCAGATCAGTTAGAATTCTAGACTAGCTAGGGTTGCACTGTGAACCCCTGTTTCTATCCTCCCACCACCCCACCCAGGAACAAAGAAGCCAGGCATGGTGGGAGGCAGAGGTGGGGGTAGGGATGGGGATGGGAATGGGCGGCACCTTTGTGAATTCAAGACCAGCCTAATCTACTTAGTGAGTTCTATGCCAACCAGGGCTACAAAGTGAGACAGTGTCTCAAAATCAAAAACAAGCACTTGCTTTGGTAGCATATGTACTAAAACTGGAACAAAACAGAGTAGTTGGGCATAGCCCTTGAGTAAAGATTGCTGGGAATCTCCACTCTGGTCTCACTCCTCCCATTCCAGACCCTGCCCCTCAGAAAGCCCACCAAGGGTCAGCCCCTCCCACAAGGGCTGCTCAAGACCATGCCTACAGCGTATTTAAGACCTGGTTGCCAGACCTGCCACCAGACTACTCTCCTGCCTTTATTAAATCTGGTCTTACTAAATTAATTTGGTTTGATTTGGCTTATTGTATTGGTGGAGAGTACCCAATAATTAGGGATCCAATACTTACCAAAGATAACACACAAATTTGCAACAAGTACCATAATTTTTTAAAGTAATTATTCTAGATTTTAAAAATTTACAAATATCCTTTAAAATTAATTTTAGCTTGGAAAAATAATGAATTTCATTAAAACATTTTCCCTTTACAGTTTTTCCTTATTTTAAATTATATGCATAAGATGTATGTGCACATGAGTGCTGATGCCCTTAAAGGCCAGAGACATTGGATCCATTGAAACTAGAGTTACAGGCAGTGGTGGCCCACCTTACTTACATAGGTGCCAGGATGCCAACTTGGTCCTCTAGAAGAGTAGTATACACCCTTAACCACAATAACTTGGAACAGTTATGTAATAGATGAATTGCCAATAAGAAAAGTAAAGGGAAGTATTTTAAGGCATGGCTTCTTGACTATGTTTGTTTCTTAATACACATTCAGGTTTCTGGTATACACCATGTTCCTTTTCCCTGAGGAACTTAGCACTTAGGTGACACAGGAAGATAAGAGGGGCTACATATATGTACTTTCCTTCCCTAAGTTAGATATGAAGGGACTCTGTGGGGAGCATGTGGCTCTGACAGACCTTGCTCTTCTCACCCACTCCCTCTGTCTTGCTAAAAACTGTTAGATGACATTCCTAAAGCTAGTCATCAAGATCTACTCCCTTATTTTACCACTTCCTCCTCCTGAGGCTGACTAACAAGATCCAGCTATCAAAGTATTGAAGTCCAGCAATCAAGAGCCCCCTTTGGCTCACCTAAATAACAGGCCCAATCAAAATGTGCATCCTACCCCATTCTAACACAGAGCTCCCCTTTTTTTTTCTCTTTAAAAATTATGCCTGCAAGGTCATTTGCTGCTGTTTTTCTGCCTGAATCAGAAAGCAGTCACTGTAACTTTTCTTCCCAGACTTGTAAAGAATCTCTCTGTGAAAACAAGTGTTTGGGTGTGGTTTGTGCCTAGTCCTGGTTCCCAGAGGAGACCCCTGCTGTGCTGGGTTGTGGGGGAGGCTCTAGCAAGATAAAACTCTGGTAAAGTTTTTGCCCTGTTGTTATAAAGGATACTTAAGTATGTTTTAAAATGCTCTTTAGTTCTTCCCTTGTAGCAATATAGTGTTTCTTACCTTCTCAAAATGAAAAGCCAGTCAAATTCAAATTCCTGAATCTAAAAAAATACCTAAAATCCATAGAAGTTCCTCAGTTTTGTGTCACCCACACTCAGCATTAAGTAATTCAAAATCACCATTGATGGTTAAATAAGATTGCTCAGTGAATTAAGGAACTTACAGACAAGCCTAATGATATAAGTTCCACCCCTTGGATCTACATGACAGAAGGTGTGAGAGCCAAAGGTACATTTTAAGTTTTAATTACTATGCTTAAGAGATCCATGAAACAAGCTGGGCGGTGGTGGCGCACGCCTTTAATCCCAGCACTCGGGAGGCAGAGCCAGGCGGATCTCTGTGAGTTCGAGGCCAGCCTGGGCTACCAAGTGAGTTCCAGGAGAGGCGCAAAGCTACACAGAGAAACCCTGTCTCGAAAAACCAAAAAAAAAAAAAAAAAAAAAGAGATCCATGAAACAAAAATGCCTCTGATCTGCATGCCCCTTGCCCAAAGACATATAGTTCCTGAAATGCTATTGTTTATGCGAGATAACATGGCACATATTTTCACTCCCCTAAACAAGTTCATTTAGCCCATATGCACCAGGTGTGCTTGATCACGTGGACAGGGATTTCACAAGCATATATTTCAGAATATATGCTTGCCCCTGATTGGACTTGATGGGAAATACTTAAGCCAATGACTACAAAACTTGATTCGGGGCCTGCTGTGGGATGTTCTGTATGTTAAATGTGTTGTTCTGATTAGTTAAATAAAACACTGATTGGTCAGTAGCCAGGCAGGAAGTATAGGTGGGACAAGGAGAGAGGAGAATTCTGGGAAGTGGAAGGCTGATTCAGAGAGCCGCTGCTAGCCGCCACAATGACAAGCGAGATTTAAGGTACTGGTAAGCCACGAGCTACGTGGCAACTTATAGATTAATAGAAATGGGTTAATTTAAGATATAAGAACAGCTAGCTAGAAGCCTGCCATAGCCATACAGTTTATAAGTGATATAAGTCTCTGTGTGTTTACTTGGTTGGGTCTGAGCAGCTGCGGGACTGGCGGGTGAGAGAGATTTGTCCTGACTGTGGGCCAGGCAAGACCAGGAAAACTCTAGCAACAGGGGCCATTTTCTGGAAACCCAGAGATAAACCTGGCTGGAGCCTATACACCTGACCAGTATTTAATTAAAGCTTGCTGCAAATTTGGCTTTAAATTGTGGCAGTGGTCTTATTCTCAATTGGTGATATTAACAAAGGAAAGAACAGATCCCACAAATTATCCTCTTACGTTCACATGTGCTCTGTGGTGTATACACACACACTAAATACACAGATAAGTAGATAAACAGGTAAATAAATAAATAAATAAATAAATAAATAAATAAATAAATAAATAAATAAATGTGAATTTCACAATTAACAAAATTAGCATTATGGTGCTTCTGCCCATTTATGGCTCCAGCAGCAGTGGCTCTAGGTAAACTGACCTTCTTAGTGAGAGTCGGTGTTCGTGTCTGTCCAGATTCAGGTAGCCATTTGCTCTGTGATCGTATTCTGTGGTGGTTCCAAGAAAAATCATTAGCCATTGATTTTCAGACACTCCAGCTTTTTATCTTGTAAAGATGTAGCAAATTTCCCAGCGGTGGTGGCACTCGTCTTTGATCTCAGCACTTGGGAGGCAGAGGCATATAGATCTCTGTGAGTTCAAGGCCAGTCTGGTCTACAAATTATGTTCTAGAACAGCCAGAGCTACACAGAGGAACCCTGTCTCAAAAAACTAAACAACATCAAAAAAGATGTAGCAACCTTAAAGCTCTTTGCATCAGAATTGAAGCCACTGACAATGTTTTCAAGTTGAAGACACACACACACACACACACACACACACACACACACACACACACTAATCGTCCCTCAGAATAAAATTTATGGTACTAATATATTTTAATTTAGAAAAGTTAATTGTAGGAACAGGATGTGTGCTTAACCTGAGTAAGGCTGAGTTTGAGTTCAATTTCCAGTCTCCTTTCACCCCCCAAAAAGTTTGATATAATATGTAAATTTTTCTCTATATCTGTGTCTGACTCTATATATAGACATCTGTATGTGTGTGTTTAGATAGATATATAAATCTGTGATGTTCATGTATAGACATGTACGTATATATTTGTGCTTGTCATAACTGCTCACACATCAAAGTGTACTTAAGCAAACCTAACTAGATAGTGTAGTCTACTATACACCTAGTCTCTGTGGCTGGGATCAGTGGAACAGTATTTGCCTTAGATTGGTTCTCAGTTCCATCCCCAGCACTGAAAAAAATAAAATAAAATATAGGTGCTGAGGATATGGCACAGTTGGTGCTTTCTGCACAAGCATGGGCACCTGAGCTCAAGTTCCCAGCACCCACCTAAGAAAGGCTGGTGATGAAGGAACTGTTGACAATTGGTGAGATCAGCATCAACAGATACAGTGCAGAACTAAATTCATTAAGGAAGCATGCTTAGAACTGTAGGGATTGTAGGCTCCTGTCAATAGGTCTCTATTGCTATGAAGAGAAACCACAACCATGGCAACTCTCATAAAGGGAAAACATTTAATTGGGGTGGCTTACATTTTCAGAGGTTTAGTCCATTGTCATCATGATGTGGAACATGTCAGAAAGCAGGCAGACATGGTGCTGGAGCTTAGAGTTCTTACTTATATCTGGATTCAGAGGCAATAGGAAGTGGTCTCAGTCACTGGATATGGTTTGAGCATATATGAGAACTCAAAGCCTGCCCCCACAGCGACATATTTCCTCCAACAAGACCATACCTACTCCAGCAAAGCCACATCTCCTAATAGTACCACTACATTTGGGGGCCATTTTCTTTCAAACCACCACAGCTCCCTTCCCTTCACTTTCATCATTTCTTCCTTTGGCAAATATTTGTAGGGCACATCAAAGTACTTAGGCTCTGCTACAAGTGCTTCTGCCTGCAAACAGCTCTCTAAAGGATAGGCAGATTGTAACATGAATCTTAAAAGTTCTTATTAAAAAACAAACAAACAAAAGAAAAAACAAAACAAAACAAAACAAAAACCCAGAGCTGGATATTGAGGTGAAAGCTGAAAGATCAGAGAAACAGAACAAGCCACCCATGTTCTTACCTCTACAAAATCCTCAGCCTCAAGAGAGTGTTCCTGTTTCCTCACACCTTATATACCTTTCTCTGCCCTGCAGTCTCTTCCTGGGATTAAAAGTGTGTTTCCCAGTACTGAGATTAAAGGTGTGTGCCACCACTGCCTGGCTCTGTTTCCAGTGTGGCCTTGAACTCAGAGATCCAGATGGATCTCTGCCTCCCAAGTGATAGGATTAAAGGTGTATGCCACCACTGTCTGGCCTCTATGTCTAATCTAGTGGCTGGTTCTGTCCTCTGATCCTCATGCAAGTTTATTATAAGAGGTAGATTATTGAATCTACTCTTAAGCAGATAGCTAGGGAAGACATGACCCCTCCAAAAAGAAGTTCATATTCCAGCTGAAGAAAGTCAAACTGACCTCAGAGACCCAGCCCCAAGTGGGTGAGGAGCAAGGGACTGCAACTCTGCCTTCCAGAAAAAACACACAGCACCTGTTCCACCCATAGTATGGCTCTGCTTAATAATTTAGCAGAGGAAAATTATGGAGCTTGTCAGCAGCTCTTGGTTCTTTGCTCCACACTGCTGTGGAACAATCTTTGTACACTGTAGAATGTAAGCCCCTTGAGCCACTTGAGTGTCCAGACCCCTCCCCCGAGGACCTCTAACTGCCAGATTCCACCCAAAGAATATTCTAACTACCCTAACTGTTGGACCCTACCCTTACCCTGCAGAGCAAAAAGCCCAATCTCTGGACATGAAATCCTACCAATCTCCATCCTGGAAAGCTCAACCCTGAAAAGTTCTACCCCCTTCCCAAGAATCTCTATATAAGCACTCTGTCCTGTTCAGTTTGCTGCTGTTTCTTGTTCAAGCAGAGGCAGCCACCCTCCTAGTTTTTCCCCTCCCAATAAATCTCTTGTTGTGTGGTGTGACTTTGTGGTGTTCCTTGGCTTCCAGCTGCCAGGATACATTTCCATCTGAGCTGCAATGCTTACATTTGGTACCGTGACTCAGATAGGCTCTCCTAGTGCCTGTGTTTCCCCTCACAGTCTAAGCTGCACTGGGACCCCATCCCTCATCTCCAGTCTAACCAAAACGGACTCACCTATGGCTCACCGATTGCTCAGTACCCCCAAACACCAAAATCAATTAGTTAAGTTTTTCCTGAGTCTGAGGAAGTGACCCTTGAGTGTCCGGCACCCCTCTAGTACTCACTCTTGGAAATGGAGGTACTCCCAGCCACGGTCTTTAAAGCTATGGCTGGCCCTCTTCATCTGACCACACACCCTCACCCTTGGAGCTGCAACCAGGTAGTTTCCTTAGGCCAAATTAGGTTACAGCATCCCTTCCTGTGCTCCCTCCTCCACAAAGGCCGTCTTTTTTCAGTCCTTTCCTCTGCATGAGTCCCTTCCCTAGAGCGCAGTTTTCTCTCAGTTTCTCGCCTCTATGGAAGCCTGGTACCAGACACCTGGAATCTCTCCACTGGCTTAGCCAGGCTAAGCTTACTACACTTGACCACTGTTGAGTTGGATGATGACCCTCTGAATGGTTTGGTCCTCATCCCTTTGGTCCTCCCTGAGTCCAGGGGACGCCATGACTACCGGCTACAGTGACCTTTTCCTCACCTCTCTTATCCATGAAACTCAGCACTCTGTACCCTCCCATTCCCCCTTGGGATGCCTCTTAGAAAACCTCCAGCCTCTCCACCTGACACTTGACCTGAAGGGCACTAAATTTATTCACTTTTGCAATCCAAAGGGCCACCTAATGTCACCTTATATCCTAATATTATTTGAGACCTTTAAAATACTGTGAGTGATCTGGGAAATGGAAAAAGATTCCCCATTCCCTATTTCTCTGCTCCAAGCCCTGTTTGTTTTTGTCTAGTCTCCCCACCCCCACACACTGTATATATGTCCTGGTTTTTAAGTTGCCATAGATGGATGTATAAGTTTCTTGCAAAGTGGGAGCTTGGAGTGAGAACTAGCAGGAGGGGGAGAAAGCACAGGAGTAGGCCAGGGGCGGCATGCACACACCCTGCACACACTCTTCACTGCCTGGTGCATCTCTCAGCTCCTTCCTGTAGTGTCCTCTGTCTGTGTCTAAGGTTCAAAAATTCCTACCTTAAGCCTTCTTTGTTAGCTCACTGGATTCAGTTTTACTGGGATTCATAAGTCTTTTAGGGATGAGTGGCATTAGACCATTGTTTTATGCTGTCCCACTTCAATTAAAAGCTGGCTCTGGAGTTAGGGTGTGGTTCCCCCTCCTCTAGACTCAAGCATACTTGTTTAAAAGGTTTCCTCCAAAATCTCTGTCCCATATCAGGAGAGCCAGAAAGGAGAGCAAACCAAAATAAAGAGACAGACTATTCCCAATGGGGACTATTGCTACTCATCTCATATGCTTTTGGTTTTGTTCTCTAAAACTTTTGCTAAGGTATAAATCTTGCCTCAAAGATCTATAAGCATATTGGGTAAGGATACAAGTCTGAAAAATATGTAACACTGGGGTTAATAGTTAAAAATCTATTCTTAAGTAATCTTAAAGGAACCATGTGGTATGATGCCATTTTAGGATAAGCCAACCAAGGAGGAAAAAACTTCTAGCTCTGAAGCCCAAACCAAATAATTCCTCCACTATTTTCTATCACATTAGTGAACCTTCCTCTTATCAGCCTCAACCAGTAGTCCCTTCTCTTTCTATAGTTTCCTTTTCCCCCTCCTCAGAAACAGACTGCACACCCAGTCAGGGCTGAGTATGGGGCCTTAAAGCAGAGCACTCCACTATCACATGTAAGGCCTTGCTCTATGAAAACGAACTGTATATCCAATATATTACCCAATATTAGAACCTCACATTGCATGATGTTTATATGACTCTTGCCAACAATCTTCTTCCAGAGGAGCATAGGCGAGTCTGGGACCAGGCTATTGCAGTCTCTGACAAAGACCCCGAATGGGATTACAATACCCCAGGAGTCATCCTAGCTAGGAATTGATTTATAACTTGCTTCCTGGCCAGTATCCACAAGGCTACCCTTAAGGTGATAAAGGGGTCATCCAGGAAAAGCACGAAAACACATCTTGATTCCTAGACTGACCTGCAAAGGTCCTCTTGCAGTATCCTAATCTGGACCCTGAGACCCCAGATGGGAAACAACTCCTTATGACCTACTTCTCCCAAAATTTCCCTGATATTAGGGCCAAACTCAAATGTCTAAGGAGAGGACCCCTGACTCCATGGGCAGAAGTCTTCACTGCAGCCTCAAGGTGTACCATGGGAGAGAGGAAAGAGCCCCAAAACAAAAATATCTGATGATGGCTTAGGCCTCTCAGCTGACCAAAGCAAAAGCCCAGGCTCCCTGGTCTCCTAAAGCCTGAGGACCTTGGTGTCCTTGTTTCAAATGTGGTCAGGAGGTCCACTGGGCCTGGGCCTGTCCAAACCCTCATAAGCCACCCAGACCATGTCCAAGGTGCCATCAAGAAGGGCATTGGGGTGTTGATTGCCCCCATGTCCCTTGCGGCATGAGGACATCGAGCCCAGATTGCCCTTCATCTAACCTCCATGATCTGGCCATGAACAACTGAGGGGCCCCGGACTCCCTTGGCCTGACAACTGTAACCACAAACAGGGAGCCTCAGGTAGTTATCACTGTATCAGGATGATTCATCTCCTTCCTTCTGGACACTGGGCCCATTTCTTCAGTCCTAATGGAGTTCTGGGGACCCACCTCTCCTCATTCTTTTATTGTTGGAGTAAGGAGACAGCCTTACCAGGCTCACCAAATCCCATCACTCAGCTGTATCTTGAAGAGTGTTTCCCTTACCCATTCCTTCCTAATGGTGCCAAACTGTCCCATCCTCTTGATGGGAAAGGACCTCCTGGCCAAAGTAGGAACCTCTATTTCTTTTGCTCCCCCATCTGCTTGACCCCAGGCTCACCAACCATTCCCTTCCTCCTCCTCCAAACCACACAATCTGACACATCTCTTCCCTTACCAACTTCTCAGGTAGATCCCTAGGTATGGGACACCTATAACCCCTCTATAGCCAAACATCACAGCCCTTATCATTCAACTACAAAGCCCTACCAAATATATAACCCAGGCTCAATATCTATTTTTCTTTCTGAAGCCTCAGGGGACTTAAGCCTCTTGTCTCTGACCTAAGAAAGAATCTTCTGCTCCCCACTTCTCCCTTTAATACCCCCATCCTCGGAGTTATAAAAGCCAATGGAACCTACTGCTTGGCTCAGGATCTCCAACTTAGCAAGAGTTTCCCTTCAGCCTGTAGTGCATGTCTTAACATTTCAAAATGACACAAGTTGCTGATTTCACTGTTAACATGTGTGCAAACCATTTGTTTCTGCTGCCCATCATATTCCAAGTTCTTCAGCTGCTTCTTTGTCCACCTGTTCTAAACATCCATCTCTCCTTGCCTACTTGGTAAATGTCCTCTCACTGGCTCCTGGAGCCTGCTACACCCTCCAAGGCTTACCATGTGGGCAACTATTGGACCATCCCTGTTTCCTGGCCTCCTCCCCTAGGAGCTGCCTGCTAAGCGCCCACAGCTTCCTTAAGCCCATCTGGGCCTCTGCACCCTTGTCCCTCCTGTCTCTCCGCTCCCACTTGGAGCTCATAGAAACTCCCTGCAGCGGAGTTCACTTTGCAACCCTTCCCCTCTTCCTCCACAGACTCCAATTTTATTAAAGCTTCTCTCTGGCCTTAGCACAGTTCCAACAGCCAAAATTGGCATGCTGATTTTCAATGATGACAATTTCTGCCACTGCACGAACAAATTATCCAAAATTCTCTTTTATCTAAATTTGTTTTCTTCTCTATTTCTTTTACCTACACCTATCTGGAGTAGCTCTTACATAGGGATGTTTATCGTTCAAGAGACTCTCACCTTTAGTCAACAGCCAGTCATAATGGGGTCAGGAATTACTCTATATCAGGCTGTCAAAGGCTGAGTCAGTCCCCTATACCTCCCCTATCCATCTCTCCTTCACTGGGGCTTATCACCTATATATGTTTTCTCTATTTTTTATGATAATTCCTGTCCTGAAAATAAAATCTTAAAAATGATTTATGATAGAATTTAAAAAACAATGCTTGTTTAATAATGTATTAAACCCGCACCTTTATGTACTCATACAGGGACATACTAGTGTTATAAAGGTCTGAGAATGTGAAAACTTAGTAATCACTGAGGATAACTTCAGTTATGAGGGTCTAAGAAAGCGTTGTCTGAGGATGTGAAAGCTGAAGTATGTTCTGAAGGTATAAGAAAGTGTCATGTAAATGAAAGTTCTGAAGGTATAAGAAAGTGACTTAGGAAGATGGAAATTGTTTCAGATTTCTTTTCCCTCTACACTATTGTTAAATCTATACATAATGGTTCAACCAGACCACTTGAGATAGTTATCCCTGTGACACCGAAATAGACTTCTGAAACACCTATCCCTTATTCCTTCTTTCTCTATGATCAAACTGAGACAACTGTCAACATCGGCCAGATGTAGGCTGTTCTTAGCAGTCATATAAAAGATAAGATCCACAACTTCAGACAGATCTTCAAAAAATGTAAGAAACATCTTGATGCCTCTAGCCAGTGGGTCACTGATAGTCCAATATGACACTGGATGCTACCCTTCTCACCCTTCTTCTCCTTCTTTTCTTAATTCTGCTAGTTGCACCCTGCCTTATAAGCTTCTTGTCTATATTTCTTCAACAACAGATTCAAGAGATTTCTAACCAGACTTTTAACCAGTTACTATTACATGGTTATCAGTCCCTGGCTACATAGATAGAGACCTGCAGTACTCGGTTACATCCTGATGATGACAATCAAGGTGGCCCGAAGAACCTTGATGCCCTGATTTAGCAGGAAGTAGTCTAATGATAACATCGCCCCCTTTCCTATGACCTGTTTATCAATAATAAATAAAAAAGGGGGGAAATGTAAGCCTTTGAGCCACTTAAGTGTCCAGGCTCCTTTCCAGAAGACCTCTACCTGCCAGGTTCCACCCAAAGAATATTCTAACTACCCTAACTGTTGGACCCTGCCCCCACACTACAGAGCAAAAAGCCCAATCTCTGGACATGAAATCCTACCAATCTCCATCCTGGAAAGCTCAACCCTTCCCAAGAATCTCTATATAAGCACTCTGTCCTAAGTTTGCTGCTGTTTCTTATTCAAGCAGAGGCAGCCACCCTCCTGGTTTTTTCCTTCCCAATAAATCTCTTGTGTGAGGTTTGTTGTGTGGTGTGACTTTGTGGTATTCCTTGGCTTTCAGCTTCCAGAATACCTTTTCATGTGAGCTGCAATGCTTACAATAAATATGTATTACTCTCATTGGTTAATAAAAGAGCTGACTGGCCAATAGCTGGACAGGTAGAGATTAGATGGGATTTGCAGACAAAAAAGAGAACATGAAGAAGAAGAAGAGAGGAGTCTCAGAATCACGAGGAGATGCAGAGAGAAGCAAGATAAACTTGCTATGTTGAAAAAGGTACTGCCACATGACAGAGCATAGATAAGAAATATGGGTTAATTTAAAATGTAATAGCTACCGGGAGGTGGTGGCGCACGCCTTTAATCCCAGCACTCGGGAGGCAGAGGCAGGCGGATCTCTGTGAGTTCGAGGCCAGCCTGGACTACCGAGTGAGTTCCAGGAAAAGGCGCAAAGCTACACAGAGAAACCCTGTCTCGAAAAACCAGAAAAAAAAAAATGTAATAGCTAGTTAGTACAAAGCCCGAGCTATTGGCCAAACATTTATAATTAATATTAAGTCTCTATGTGGTTATTTAGAAATTGACTGACAGGACAGAAAAGTCTGCCTACATCTACCCACTGGATAATAGACTTCTTCCAAAGAAATTTACAGTCACTTTGTCCCAGACTAGCCAATCTTTGAGAGTATGAAGTTCACTTTGAACCTATGTTATGTAACTGTCTCTTTTGAGGTTGAAACATTCCATCTTGCAGGGAAGCTCCTTAAGAAGGTAAACAACCCAACAGCTTCAGGATGTCCCTGAAACTGACCAGATTCGCTAGGTCCCTCCCTGCCAAAGTAAGTAATAGGAGCAGAGCTTCCAAGAAGACTCAAACAAACTGAGCTGCAAAGAAGACTCTGAAGCTAGACCAGGTACCTGAAAGAAGCAGAAACTAACCAAGGTGCCTGTAAGAGGTTTAGAACAGAGTTACTTGGAAAGGATTGAGCTGCATGCAGGCTATGCAGTGTGCTCAAGGTTCCAAGCTTTGTGAGCTATCACCCATGCTGGGGTGGGCTTTGGTGATGCAGCTGTCTTAGAGTCATTTCTGCTTCTGTAAGTAACCTCTCACATTTTCCTGTAAGTAACCCCAATAAAACTCATTGGCTAATCAAGTTGGACTTTGGTGGTATTCATACTTTGGTCTGTTGTGGGATCCCTATCTGGGGTGAGTAGATGTGTGTTGCATCTTTACCATAAAAGTTCAGTCACAGAGCAGCCTTGCATATGAAAGCACACCAGACTGAAGGAACTGGAGCAGCAGGAAGTGGAGGACCAAGATGAAATATCAGAACCTCATAGGCAATCAGACAACTCATGAAGAGAGTTCCAGTTTGTCCTAATTAGTATACCCAGACGATAGTGCATCTATTAGACAAAAGGTCTTCAATGAAAGGGGATTATGGACTATGGACTAGAGGACAATCAGCTGAGGGCAGGAAGCATCTCAGCATGAAGACAGTAGAGGAAAGACTTAATGCAAAGATGAAGAACATAAAGAGCGTGGAAATAAATAATAGACCAAAATTTCCTCAAAACTATGACACATTAAGTATCGAATGGGTCTCATGAAAACAAGCCTCCTTTCCAGTGAGATTTCAATCTAAAATCTTCCAACAGTAGAAAATGAAAAGTCATGGTACTTAAAAAGTATCCAAAGCAAATTGATTTAGATTTCTCAACACCAAGTGTTGGTCAGCACCCAGTGGCGTCTTTAAACTTGAAAGAAGAAAATCTTAGAGTCTACAATTCTAACACTTAAGAATCCCTCTGGTGCACTCTGAGACCACAGTGGGGCATGGCAAGAGCTCCCAACAAATTATGTCCAGCCACCACTTGGCCCAGAAATCAAAAGGAAAACTAATAGTAGAGAGGAAGGACAAGAATTTAGTCAATATAACCATACTGAGAAGAGAGTGATGACTAAGCATGTCACCGCCACCTTAGAAGGGGACACTGACTGAACACTCACACTGTCTAGGGAGGGGACAGGAAGGGAGGTATGCCTAATTAATGGGCCTTGGTCAAACTGTGGTTTGGTTTATCATTATCTCAGGACCGGTCAGTTGGAACCCTGATAAGGGTCATTGCTGCCTAAGCAGCAGATAAGATTGTCCACACAAATCTGTTGTTCCTGGAATTCAAAGTTATGGCACAGAAGGTTGACTAAGAGCAAAGTAAGCAGATTCAAAATGGAGGCAGAGATGCCAAAGATTTATCCTGCGTTTAGTTACTCATTAGACCTAAGTGGAAAGTCAGTGCCTTTAGCAAAGGCTGCCTCCAAGTCCTTGTTATAAACCCACACCAACCAAGCTCTGACTTCCCCCAGTGTCCTAAAATTTAATTCTAACTCTGTCCACAGAGAGCTGGTGTCAACAGACTGCCCCTATTTCAAATGCATCACAAGCCCAGATTTTTTACTTCTTACCAACATCAGGAATCCCTCAGGCTCCCACCCTCAGATGTAAAAGTGTGCAAGAGCAGCTCACAGCACTGGAAACAGCAACACTGACAGGACATACTTCAAGGATAGCCAAACTGAAGAGGTGGATAGAAGAATAGAACTTCCAGGCAGATCAGCACCTCAGTGTAGTCTCGAAGGCCACAGTCTAGGGTTCTGTAGAGGTTCTGCTACAGAGACATGAATGATTAAATTACTGATGTTAGGTTAAATCAGCCCTTCTTGCCTCCCTGAGTGAAGAGAGACTAAAACTCCAGCCCTCCAATCGAACCCTGGCTGGTTTCTCTAACAACAAGCCCTAGAACCTAGAAGGGCCTTATTATGAATAACTGTCTATCTGCTCTATTTGTTTTTCATTTATGTCTGTAAGTGAATGAATGAATATTTGCATGAATATCTGTGCTTCACATGTGTACAAGTGCCCACAGAAACCAGATGAGGGAGACAGATCCTCTGTAACTGGAGTTGCAGGCAACTGTGAACTATCAAGTGGGTGCTGGGAATTGAACCCAGATCCTCCAGAAGAGCAGTTGGTGCTCTTAACCACTGAGCCATCTCCTCAGCCCCCAACAGCTGTTTCTTGCTATTTAGGAAATTCGAAGTTTCAACTCTGTGCCAGAGTTGAAAAATACCAGATACACAGTTTCATTGTAAACTATGTCACAAATGATAAATGCTATGAAGAAAACTCAACAAGTAACAGAATGAGTGGGGTGGGAGGAAAGGGCTGGCTGTACTTTTAGCTAAGTCATTCAGCAAAAGCCTCTCTGGGAAGGTGCCATCACAGCTGACATGTGGGTCAAATGAGAGCATGAGCCATGAAGAGGTGAGGCACAAGCCCTCGGAAGAAGTATGCACAGCTTGCTGGGGCACAGAGAAAATTAATGTTTTAGGCTGGCAAGGTGGTTCTGTAGGTAAAGGCGCTTGCCACCAAGCCTGATGACTGGAGTTTGATTCTCCAGACCCGCATGGTGGAAGGAAAGAACCAGTTCCTAAAAGGTATCTCCTGATTGCCACATGTAAGGAAGGCATGGCGAGTAAAAGTGTGAATGTGTGCACATGCATGTTTTTATTTAAAAATAAATACTATAAATGCATAAATAGCATATAATTTCTTGTCTTGATAAAGTAACATGATGCCATAGTAAAAGAGGAGAAACTGCATTTGAGTGTAGTCCCAGCAGAGAGAAGGCTGAGCCAGAAAGATTGTGAGATTGATGCCAGCCTGGCCTACAAAACAAAATAAGATTTAGAGGAGGCAAAAGAGTAAATGTGCAGTGGATATTCAATAAATAAAAATCTAATGTTCCTACATACATATGTAAATATAATGTTTTTTTTCAACTGACATTGAACTCATGGCATTTCTCCTGTCTCAGTCTCCCATGTATGTTCACTACCATGCTTGGTTAATATTTGTAATTTAAAGAATTTATGTTTAAAGGCAAAAAGGAAAGATAGGACCCAACCAAAGCACTGAGAGATGAATCAGAATCAAAGAAGTACATTAGAGGTGTAATTAATCATTTATCTTAGGAAGCAGGAAGTAAGCAATGCAGTCCAAAGTTGATAAACTGATTGAAGGTGGACAGGCCTGACCTGTCCGTGGTTTGGTGTGACTGTCTGCTCATAAAGCAATGTAGACAGTTTGTCTTCTGTGCTCTCTCTCTCTCTCTCTCTCTCTCTCTCTCTCTCTCTCTCTCTCTCTCTCTCTCTCTTCTGTGTGTGTGTGTATGGTTTTTGTTGTTTGGTTTTGTTTTTTTGTCAACTTGACCCAAGCTAGAGTTATCTGGGAAGAGAGACCCTCAATTGAGAAAGCACCTCCATCAGAGATTGCCTATAAGCAAGTCTTTAGGCATTTTCTTGATTAATGGTTGGTATGGGAGGGCCTACCCCACTGTGGGCAACACCACAACTGGACAAATAGTCCTGTGTAAGGCAGGTGGTATAGGAAAGCAAGCTGAAGCCGGGCAGTGGTGGCGCATGCCTTTAATCCCAGCACTCGGGAGGCAGAGGCAGGTGGATCTCTGTGAGTTCGAGGCCAGCCTGGGCTACAGAGTGAGTTCCAGGACAGGCTCCAAAGCTACACAGAGAAACCCTGTCTCAAAAAACAAAGCAAAACAAAAACAAACAAACAAAAAAACAAAACAAAACAAAAAAGGTGAATGATCAAGCTAACATGCAGTGTTCCCCTATGGCTTCTGCTTCAGTTCCTGTGTCTAGATGCCTGCCTTGAGTTCCTGCTCCAACTTCCTTTCATGAGGACTGTAAGATGTACCAATCCCTTTTCTCCCCAGGTTGCTTTTGGTCATGGTGTTCATCACAGCAATAAAAAGCAAACTAAGACATGGAGGCTAGGAATGAGGCCTTGGAATCTGGATTTCCAATTGAGGTCAAAAGAAAACAGTGATTTTCACCAGAGCATCATAGAAGGGTACAGTCACCTCTAGGACACCACCTGAGCATCACAGACTGTCATGGAGACATTTTTTTTTAACCTAAGGTGGCCTCCAACTCAATAAGTACTTGAGGATGACCTTGAGTTTATGATCCTCCTGATGACACTTTTTATTCTTTCCTTCTTTCTTTCTTCTATTTTTTTTTTTGGTTGTTGTTTTTTTTGCTTTTTTCAAGACAGGGCAGCCCCCAATTAATACTTTTTAAAGATTTATTTATTTTTGTCTGGAGAGATGGCTCAGCAGTGAACTCAGCAGTGAACTCAGGTCTCTTCCAAGAGACCTGAGTTCAATTCCCAGCAACCACATGGTGGCTCACTACCATCTACCATCTGTGATGAGATCTGATGCCCTCTTCTGGCCTGCATGCATACATGCAGGCAGAATACTGTACACATAATAAATAAACTAATATATATATATATATATATATATATATATATATATATATATATATATATATATATATATATACCTACAGGCCAGAAGAGGCATCAGATTCCACTATAGATGGCTGTGAACCACCATGTGGTTGCTAGGAAGAGCTGCCAATGCTCTTAACTGCTGAGCCATCTCTCCAGCCCCCCAATTAATACTTTTTAGAGGGGATGTTTAAGGTCAAAGCAGTCCCCAGTCTCCTGTGGAATCATAAAGGCTTCATGGCTCTATCAAAGCCTAACTTTTCTCTCTGTCCAGCTGCTGTGGAATGTCGTTCTGTATGCTGTGAACATGTGTTGCTCTGATTGGTTGATAAATAAAATGCTGATTGGCCAGTAGCCAGGCAGGAAGTATAGGTGGGATAAGCAGACAAGGAGAATTCTGGGAAGAGAAAGGCTGAGTCAAGAGTCACTAGCCAGACACAGAGGAAGCAAGATGACAAGGCAGAACTGAGAAAAAGTAACAAGCCACATGGCTAACCATAGATAAGAATTATGGCTTAAATTAAGTGTAAGAGCTAGTCAGTAATAAGCCTGAGCTAGTGGCCAAGCAGTTATAAGTAATATTAAGCCTCTGTGTGATTATTTTATAAAAGGCTATGCGACTATGGGTGAGAGATTTGTCCTGACTTCAGGACCCCGGCAGGACCAGAAAAAAAAATCTTCCACCTACATTTGGCATACCAATGTGGGGCTCTCAAATTTCCATAAGACCTAAAAGCATTTAAAAAGGGCTTCTAAACACAAAATAATGGAGCCAAAACAGCTTTCTACTTCATGTCTCATGCAAGTGAAGATATAGAGATGCCAAGGTACAGAGACACCATGGCATGTGGACTTGAGCTACAGTATGGCAGGTTCACACCATATGTGCTTGAGTGCAGCATGACAGATTCCTGCCACTGTACACAGTGGCATCTGCAAGCCATACAGCATAGAGTGTGATGGATATAGTTTTTGATAAATGTGGTTCCCCCAGAGCTGGCAGTAAAGGAAACCTGAAGTGGGTGGAGCCAGCAGCCAAAGCTGCCATTTCAGTCCTAGTCATGCTGCAGTTTAAAGCACTAGATTTACAATAAGACAGATTCAGATGGGATAAACCTTAAACAGTTTACAGTGTGTGTAAAAACGAACATAGGCTTGGAAGAGAGAGGAAAATGAATATAGACAGTTATATAAAGAAATAGAAAGTTTTTAAAAAAGTCTTTTTTTGTTTGTTTTGTTTTTTGAGACAGGGTAAAAAAGAAGTCTTCAAAAAGAAAGTAAAAGTATTATAAAAAAAATAAGCCATGTAAAGATGGAAATGACACAGAGAGTCTGGATTATATTGTCTTTGAGATTTTTAACTTCAGAGAGAAATTTGATTGTAAAGGCTACTCATTTAAACTAATACATATATAAAAGGTATCTTGACTTCAAAATTTATGTCTAAGGATATGTTGCTTTGGAAAGGAAGTTCTGTTTTTGTTTCCACAGGAAGCAAGAGGCTATGGATGTGTTCCAGGTTAAGATGGATCAGATTTGATCAAGCCAGACCTCCTGAACCTTAATAGATGGTACCTATCAACAAAGGTTATAGCCGGTCTTCTCAGGACTTGACCATTATCTTGACTTTTCTCAGGATCCCCCTATCAGCAGGAAGTAGCCTAGAACACTATGCCCACATTCCCAAAAAAAATAGATGTTTGTCTTTGTTTAGGTTGTTGGTTACAAATTGTTATTGGTCATAGTCAATCTCTTTCTAAAAGAAGAAAGGGGGTTATGATATAGATATATAGGATATAGATATGATAAGATAAAAGGGTAGATTATTAAATCTACTTTTAAAGAGGAACAACTTGCATAAATATTTTACATTGGTATGGACTTTAGTTTATTAAAACAAATTTAAAGTTAATTTTGTTATACTGTATGTAAATTTCTATTCTTGTTTAAGGTATTATGTTTGTGCAGCTCATTTGAAATTATAATATATAATTAAGAAATACAGATTAATAGTCATCTAGGATAATAAAACTTATAGTCATATTAGTTAAGTTTTTTAGATATACATAGACATATTTCAATTAGGTAGGTAATCTTCAAACACTTCAAAGACCTACAATATATGGTATTTAAAATGTTTTTTTTGTTTTGTTTGGTTTTGTTTTTGGTTTTGGTTTTTCGAGACAGGGTTTCTCTGTGTAGCTTTGTGCCTTTCCTGGAACTCACTCTGTAGCCCCAGTTAGTCTCGAACTCACAAAGATTTGCCTGCCTCTGCCTCCCAAGTGCTGGGATTAAAGGCATACACCACCACCACCTACCAGTCCATTTAAAATGTTTTAAGAACTTAGACTTTTCTAGACAATGAGACAAGTCTGCTCCTGGCAGTGCCAATTACTTCAAAGAGGAGAATGGGCATCAAAGACACTCCATATGAAGTTTATTTCCAGAATTTTGGAAGTTGCTTATAATGCATTTCCTGTTTACTTAGGTAATATTATATCCTTCTGGGGTCTTTGATGTAGTTAAAGACTAGATAGTTATAATTTTCCTTGGTTATGATAAAAAATAAATTAGATATGAAACTTTAGATTCACAAATATAGGATAGATAGAATATTTTCTTTAATTTTGCCAAATACAAATAGACTAGATATTGTAATTCTTGCTCAATAATTGTTCTAATATGTGTAAATTTTAGTATGTTAAAGTTAAAAGCTTCTTTTTTTGATTAAACAGAAAAGGGGAAGTGCTGTGAAATGTCGTTCTGTATACTTTGAATGTGTGTTGCTCTGATTGGTTGATAAATAAAGCTGTTTGGCCAATGGGGAGGCAAAATAAGGTTAGGCGGGACATTCCAACTAGAGAGAGAGGAAGGAGAAAGGCAGAGCTGAGAGACACTAATAGCTGCTGCCAGAAGAGGCAAGATGTAAAGTACCGGTAAGTCACAAGCCATGTGGCAGAGTATAGATTTACAGAAATGGGTTAATGTAAGATATAAGAGTGAGCTAGCAAGAAGCCTGAGCCATTAGGCCATATAGCTTAAAAATAATATAAGCCTCTGTCTGAACGGCTGCAGGACTGGGCGGGGCACAGGAAAATTTCCGGCTATACTTAGCTCTGTGTTTTTATTTTTATTTTGTGTGTGGGAGTGTTTTGCCTACATGTGTGCCTGTGTACTACATGGTATAGTACCCTCAAAGGCCAGAAAAGGTTGTTGGCTCCCCAGAAACTAAGTTACAGACAGTTGAAACCCTGTGGGTACTGGGAACTGACCGGTTCTCTCCAAGAGCAGCCGGTGCTTTTAACCATCTCTCCAGCCCCATTTTTTTTTCTTTTATAAAAGAGCATTTGTTGCTCTTGGAGAGGACCCTGATACAATTCCCAGTACCCACATGGAGGTTTACAGTCATTCATAACTCTAGTTCCATGGGATCAATGCCCTCTTATGACCTCCATTGGCATCAAACAAGAACATGGTTCACATACATAAATGATGGCAAAGCACACACAAAATAAAATAAATAAATTACTAAAAAAATTATTTTTATTTTTTGACACAGGGTTTCTTTTTGTAACACTCCTGGCTGTCATGGAACTTGCTTTTGTAAATCAGGCTGCCTTGAATTCACAGAGATCCACCTGCCTCTGCCTTTCCAGTGCTGGGATTAAAGGGTGTGTGCCATAGCAGCCCAGCTTCTATTATTCAATTATATAATATGTTAAGTTTTCTTTTCATAAACCAATGGTTCTCAATCTTGGGTCATGAGCAAAGTTACAGTTATGAAGTAGCAATGTAAATAATCTTATGGTTTGGGGTCACAACATAAAGAACTATATTAAAGGGTCATAGTATTAGGAAGGTTGAGAACCACTGTCACAGACGTTTAGATGCTTTTTTTGATTATACACAGTGCTATACTACAAAGCCTTGGATATTTTTATGTAAATAATAAAAAAACATCTGTAATGGCTACATACTTTTTCATTGTTTGGAAATAGTATGATGAATTAGCTCCTCTGAACATTTGGTTAGAAAACAAAGCTTTGAACCTATGTCTCACCAATGATTAAATCCATGTCAAAAATTAGAAATTGGCTTGCCTCTAATCCCAGTACTTGGAAAGTGGAGGTAGGAAGATCAGGAGTTCAAGGTCACCCTCTGCTACATAGGGAGTTGGAGGGCCTGCCTGCACTGGAACATTGTCTAAAAGGTAAACCAAAAATTAAAAGTTGTCAGTATTTCTTTTTTCTTTTTTTTCTTTTTTCTTTTTCTTGGTTTTTTGAGACAGGGTTTCTCTGTGTAGCTTTGCGCCTTTCCTGGATCTCACTCTGTAGACCAGGCTGGCCTCGAACTCACAAAGATCCGCCTGCCTCTGCCTCCCAAGTGCTGGGATTAAAGGCGTGCGCCATCACCGCCTGGTTAGTTGTCAGTATTTTTGATACATTTGTCTATTCCATCACAGCTCACTGAAGATATTTATAGATTTCTCTGGATTAGTTATAAATAATTCTTTACTCTTGCCACAGGCACAATAGTCTGAAAATATTGTTGGAAAAATACTTTTTTTCTTTATCTCTGTGACTCCTTCCCTGGACTTGTAACTCGGAAGGCTAGATGTTCACATGGCCAGGTTCTGGTGAGGATGCATGCACTGCTTACTTTATATTATGCCTTCACTCAGCAGAAAGAGTACTGACTAGCTCTCTGGCCTCTTCTTGGAGGGCTAATCCTCTGTTGTTGTTTTTTAAATATATCATTGATTTGTTGTGTGTGTGTATGTGTGTGCACACTCATGTGCCACAGTGCATTTATGGAGATCGGAAGACAACTTATGGGAGTCAGTTCTTTTCTACTATGTGGTCCTGGGAACTGAATGCAGGTCATCAAGCTTGGCAGCAAGTACCTTACCCCATGTGACATGTTACCAGTGTGATACCTCAGTAAAACCCCCCACTCTATCCCCTACAGACAAAGAGAAGCTTAAACCAGGATTCCTCAGTGTAGATAAGAACTTAGACCCCTTTTTCCCAGGTGGCTGTATCTGCTACAGGGACTTTGAAAAACACAGAGTCAGGATATTCGACCAAAAGACTAAAAAAGGTAGGCGGGTTGAAATGAATTATATGGTCTGTGCCTTTAAGAATTAGCCTCACAAAGAAAGGGGAGCACTCCTTCCAACCTCCCTGCTTCTAGTGAGAGATTTGGAATGAGCCTCCCTGCCAAGGTCCCTGCCAAGGCTTGTAAACTTAGAATACACCTTGCTTATGCATTCTGTACCTGAAGTCTCCAGTGGCAGCTTTGGGGACACGATCTGGGCATAACACAGGCCAGTTTGGGCTATAGAGATCCTGTCTCAAAACCAAATGGAATGGGAATATGGTGGCACATGCCTTTAATCCCAGCACTGGAGATAAAAGACCCAGACACAGTTTCCCCAGAAACCCAAAAGAGCTGAGGAAAGAGATATCTTAAAAATGTGTCAGTTCCCCCTTCCTGGAGAGGGTGAAGTCAGGTGTTTTCAAAAGAACAAAGTCAGGATGTGTGATGGTAACCAATTAACCACCTGATGCCCCTCTCCAGAGATAACATGACCAGACCCCGGAGATGAGTTGTAAAACTCCTGACAAGGCAAACAGATAAGCTAGAATAAGATAAAGTCCAGGCCTGGGAAAAACTGGACCAGTCAAGGATGGACCTGTACTAGCCCCCTCCCCTCTAAGAAATTTTATGGGTTTTGCCTATAAAAACTGACTTCCCCAAGAAAGAGTAACTCCTCCCTGCCTCACTGCGCTGAGGCTAGTGAATGCTTGAGATGAGTTCCCTGTCTTGACTTGTAACAGATAAACCTTGCTTTTGCATTCTAGTATGCTTGTCCTTGGTGGACTCTCTAGGGGTGACAATCTGGGCACTACACCAGCCCTAATGTGATGACTAATCTTGGTTGTCAACTAAAACCCAAGTAGCTTGGGCACACCTATGAGGGATTTTCTTGATTGGATCATCTGTGGTATGTAGATCCACCCTAAATTTGGGCTACACCTTCTGGTGGCAGCCCACACAGAAGGACACAGAAGGATGCTTTGGTTTTTTGCCTGCTTGCCCTCACTATGGCTGGCAAGTTCATCTATCCTGTTGCTGAGATATTCCTTTGCTAGTATTAGAACCTATTTATTTGGGAATTCAAGATAGACTGAAGAGCAAAAGCTCACCAGGAATCCCCCAGGACTCCATGCAACAAACTGGGACTGCTGAGACATCCAGTCTTGTGAATTAAACAACTACTGAATTCTTGACCTTTCCATCAGGAGACAGCCATTGTTGAACTACCTGGAAAACATCATACAAGCCACTCTAAAAAATTCCATATATATATGTTCATTTTATCAGTTCTATTCCTTTAGAAAACCCAGATTAATATGCCTAGTCCTCTATTTTCAAGTTTAAATTACCTCCCCAAAGTCTCACATCCTAAATGCCATCAAAATGAATCACAAATTTCAAGAGATTTGGTGGGAGGGTAGTAGGAGTCTCACCCAGAATCTCATGCACTCTAGGCACCAGGCATGAATGTGGTACACAGACATACATACAGACAAAACACCCACACACATAAAACAAACAAACACATAAGTAGATAATAAATAAAATAAAACCAATTGAAATTAAAAGTTTAGTTGCCTTGCTTGCAGACCTTGACCTTGATATCTTCCCTATGTTAATTCCCTGCCAAGTTCCACCCTCCTGAATGCTTAAGGGAAGTTCCTTGTCTGTGTATCCTGAATAATGAGTGTTAACAGCTTAGATGCAAGATTGTAAAACATCAGTAGCGAACTTCTGCCCTCTGGGGTTCTTCCATTGTGCTGTAAGCCTGTATTTAAGACCTCTTCCCTCCTTCAATAAATGACATTAAGCATTAATATATATATATACATATATATATATGAATGAATACTGAGAATGTAATCTATGAATACCACAAATGTGATTAATATCATGAGTGTAGTTAATGAATATCATGAGTGTAATTTAAAATATAAAAATAAAAAAAAGAAATTAAAAGTTTAAGGTTTGGAGGGGAATATGCTCCAAGTATATTGTACACTTGCATGCAAATGCCTTAGTAACCCTGTATTTAAAAAAAAAAAAAGAACATGCCAGGTAGTGGTAGCACACATCTTTAATCCCAGCACTCAGGAAGCAGAGGCAGGTTCATCTCTGTGAGTTCGAGGACAGCCTGGTCTACAAAATGAGTTCCAGGACAGCCAGGGCTACACAGAGAAACTCTCTCTCTCTCTCTTTCAACAAAGCCACAAACAAAACAACAACAAGAAAAAGAGAAAACAAAAGAACAAAAACAAAACAAAAAAACCTTGGGCCTAATTTCACACAAATAATCAGATGCTAGTGCTTCAAAATTAAAATACGTTAGCTGATAAGAATGTAGCACAGGCAGGTGGTGGTGGTGCACACCTTTAATCCCAGCACTCAGGAGGCAGAGGCAGGCGGATCTCTGTGAGTTCGAGGCCAGCCTGGTCTCCAAAGCGAGTTCCAGGAAAGGCGCAAAGCTACACATAGAAACCCTGTCTTGAAAAACAAAAACAAAAACAAAACAAAACAAAAAAGAATGTAGCACAGAATTAGTTTAGTCAGTAGATTTTATCTATCTATCTATCTATCTATCTATCTATCTATCTATCTATCTATTCATTTATTTATTTATTCTATTTTTTTTTTTTTTTTTTTTTTTTTTTTTTTTTTTTTTTTTTTTTGGTTTTTCGAGACAGGGTTTCTCTGTGTAGCTTTGCGCCTGTCCTGGAACTCACTTGGTAGCCCAGGCTGGCCTCGAACTCACAGAGATCCGCCTGGCTCTGCCTCCCGAGTGCTGGGATTAAAGGCGTGCGCCACCACCGCCCGGCTATTTATTTATTCTAGATAGGGTTTCTCTGTGTAAGAATTCTAGCTGTCCTGGAACTCACTCTATAGACCAGGCTGGGCTTGAACTCACAGAGATCTGAGTGTCTTTGCCTCCTGAGTGCTGCGATTAAAGGCCTGCACCACCACCGCCCAGGTGCTAGTAGATATTTAAAACATTTTATTTTTATTTTACATGTGTGTATATATATATATGTGTATGTGTACATCAACAGTTACCACAGCACACGGGAGAGGACATGTGGAGGTCAGAGGACAATCTATGGAAGCTGGTTCTCTTTCTACCCTGTGGGTCCTGGGAATCATACTCAGGTCATCTGGCTTGCTAGCAAGTGCCTGTGTCTCCCCAGTGGCTCTATATAGTAGGTTATTGAAAAACAAACCTCAAACTTGGCTACGGGCACACACCTTTAATCTCAGCACTTGGGAGGCAGAGGTATTTGGCTCTTTGTGAATTTGAGGCTAGACTGGTTTATATAGCAAATTCCATTCTAGGCAATGCTACACAGTGAGACTTGGTCTTTGTCAAGAAAGAAAGAAAAGAAAGGAAGGAAGGAAAGGAGGAAGAAAGGAAGAAAACAAACCTAAAGAAAAGCATATGGCATTCTTTCACCTTCCTAGTTTTAGATCCTTTTCTCAGGAGCCTAGTTGACTTTTCTCTTTCTCTTTTTCTTTTCCTTCTTTTCTTCCTTCCTACCTTCTTCCTTCCACCATCTTTTCTTTCTTTTTCTTGTTCTAGAGATGGAACCCAGGGACTTTTGTGTTAAACAAGTATTCTACCACTGAACTACATCTCTAGCCCAAATTGAACTTTCCATCCACAGGGTCTGTATTAGTAGTTCCCAGACGGATGTTAACAAGTTGGGAGGCTCAAAACAACAGAAAACTATTCTCTCACAGTTCTAGAGTAGCAATCAAAGTGATTCCTCCTAAGGCTCTGAGGATCTGTTAAAAAGTAGGATCTGGATGTGATGGCTCACATCTTTACTTCCAGCACTCCGAAGGCAAAGGCAAGTGGATCGCTGTGAGTTTGAGACCATCATGGTCTACACAGGGAGTCCCAGGTCAGCCAAGGCTACATAGAGCGACACTGTATCAAAGGGGGGGTTGTTCCATACTCCAGGCTATCCTGGAACTCACTAGGTAGCCCAGGCTGGCACCAAACTCACCAGCCTCCTACTTTCACCTCTTGAGTGGTAGGATGAGCCACTAAACCTAGCCCAATATAGTTCAACAAGGCATGTGTTAGGCTGCCCTCTTAGGCATCACCTGCATGCTATGTAACTATACTCAAAGGTCTAAATAGAGTGCAGGCTACTTGAGATGTTGTAATACATTGTGTTTATGTTTATATAAATGTAAATTAAGCTCACTTGTTATTTAACATATGAATTGTTTCCTCTAGCTTCCAAGTAATTGAGATATCTGCTGGTCAGTGTGAAAGACCCTAACCCTTCAGGCTTACACCCCCCAAGCCCCAGGAGAATAAGGAACTAAAAAGAAAACTAGTTCCAAGGGCAACCTGACTCAGCCATTATTCAACCACCCCTGCCACAATGTAACAATGTAAAGAGATCTCTGTTAAGAGATGCACTCAACTGTGACTGGGATAATCGTAAGTGTTCCAGGAAGGACCACTGTGACCTTTGTGTAAACTCCACTCCCGCTCTTGAGGTTTCGGGAAAAATGTGCATGTGGACGTGACTGTACCCACCCTGTGATCAGGCCATGATCTTATGAAATTAGCCTCTAGACATAAATCAATCAAAACGAAATTGTATAGGAATTGTAATCTTATGGCTTTTGTGGGTTTTCCTTTAAAAGTACCCATGTGATTGCAATAGGCGCAAATCTTGCTCTCTGGAGCTGAGTTATCCCGACTGTACAGCCACATTAATAAACACCTCTTGCTGTTGCATCAACTAAACCGGAGTCTGGCTTCTTAGGGTGCCCACTTGAGACCCTAGATTTTGGGGTCTAACAAGTGTCACATGCAATATTCTGGAAGAAGAGTAGGACTTCCTTAATGTGGGTGTATGAAAGTGGCACCATCACAGTTTTAAACATTGGGTCACAGGGGACTAGTGATGTTGTCTCAGTAGCAGGATTCTTTTTTTTTTTTCATTTTTAAATTTATTTTATTTTATATATATTTTTTATTTATATATATACATATATATGTACATATACACATATATACACACATATGAGTCTTGTTATATATATATATATATATATATATATATATATATATATATATATGTCTTTTGCTTGCATATCTCTCTATACACCACATATGTGCCTGGTGCCTATTGAAGAAAAGCACATCAGACCCCCTAAAATTGGAGTTACAAATGGTATTAGTCAGCATGTGGGTGCTAGGAACCAAACCCAGATCTTCTGCAAGAGCCACAAGTGCTCTCAGTCATTGAGCTATCTTTCCAGTCCCTCACTGGTAGAATTCTGGTCTCTTACGAGTGGATAACTGAGTTTGATCCCTAACAACAAACTGAAAACAAATGCTTAGATTAGGCCAGATTGTGCCTCTCTCAAACTCATGACATACAAGCCTGGTTAATAGATTTGTAAATGGTATTATGTACTTCCATGAAACTAATCCTTACAAAACCAATATATGGACTTGGAAAGATTCTCTTTTAGAGTGGTGATTCTCCAAATATGGTCTAAGGACCCGAGGAGAGATGTGAGTTACAATTTTTTTTAACACAGTCTCTCCTCATTAATTCCCTCCTAACATCCCTTATGGTTGCTGGCACGACACTACAGAGCATAAAATATCCTTTTCCTGTGTGATCCTTGGACTGGTTCTCTCAATATCCTTTCAACAGCCTTCTATTTGACTAAGGCTAGAAAGCTAATGATCTTGGTTCCCAGATTTACTTTGAGTGAGAGTTCTAGACATGAATTCTTAAACTCTGTCAATAAGATGTAGTGGAGGGAGATTTAGGTGGGATGGGAACCTCCCCACACTTTTTACAACAGAGACCCAAGTCTGATTGCCAGTTCCCAGTGTGAGGTAGCTGAGTAGTTCCCTAATCTTTGAACTCCAGTTTATGTGGTGTGAGATTGAACCAAGGCCATTGGCAGCTGTTACCATCAGTTCTTCCAGCCATGTTCATGATTTGACAGCACTTCATCCCTGCATCAAATTTTTTTTTAATGTTCAGGATAATTTCTATCTTATGGTTATCACTAATACACATACATTAGTTTATGATTTTTTTATGTCTTTGTTTTTGAGTCTGTGTAGTCTTGGCTAGACTGGGACTCACCATGTAGATCAGACTGACCTCAAACCTGCCTCTGATTCCCAAGTGCTGGGATTAAAGGCATGTATCACCATGCTTGGCATGACTTGTAGCTGTGGCTGGCCTAGAACTCACAGAGATCCATTTGCCCTGCCCCTGTCTCCCAAGTGTTGAGATCAAAGGCATGTGCCACCTTGACAGCTCTGACATGATCTGTTTTTGGAAGTCTTTCTCAAAATTGTGTAGCAGGGGCTAAAGAGATGCTCAATAGTTAGGAGCATTGGCTCCTCTAGCAGATGACCTGGGTTTGGTTCTCAGCACCCACATGACTGCTTATACTCATCTGTCATTCTAGTTTCAGGAGGTCTGAATGCTGGGAGCCATTCCCCACTGGTGGATGGGTCTTGCAGAGGATGTAAGGAGTTGGCGGGAGAAGGAAGTGAGCCAGACTATGGTGGTCGGGAGAATCTTGCAGCCTGACTGACTAGCAGCCAGAGTGTTTATTTATTTATACAGAATTTAGTTAGCAGGGATACATTCATGATGTTCCAAAACATAGATCATATCATTTTTGTTTTTGGACATGTGTTTCACTTCCTTTTGCTCATCTTTTAGTCATTATTAATAAACTATGACAGAACAGAGTTATCATTTCCAATCATTTTCCCTCAAGTTTTGACATCATTAATAAACAGAGTTATCATTTTTACTTATAAACCCATAACCCAATTTTTGAGAATCTAGAGGCATATGACAGCTTGTGCTCAGGCTGGTTGTTTTGGTTGCTTCAAGAACATTAGACCAAAACAAAATGTTCAAGTCACCCTGGGCATTTTGCCATGTCTCAGGCAGTGTATTACTAACTCTTAGTGGTCAGAGTGCTCAGCGAAAATCCTCAGGCTAAAACTGCTACAGTTTTTATTCAAATCCAGGCATAATACAATCAATGTTCATATTTATATCTTTATAGAATTTGGCATTCTGTTGTTCCTTGACATTATAGTGGCTCTAACTTTTAAGAGAGGGAGGTACATGCCAGGCGGTGGTGGCGCACGCCTTTAATCCCAGCACTCGGGAGGCAGAGGCAGGCGGATCTCTGTGAGTTCGAGGCCAGCCTGGGCTACCAAGTGAGTTCCGGGAAAGGCGCAAAGCTACACAGAGAAACCCTGTCTCGAAAAACAAAAACAAAAACAAAAACAAAAAAAGAAAGAGAGAGAGGGAGGTCCTGACTTCTTATACTTTTATCATCTTTCCACTCCATACTTTGCTCACCAATATGTCTCTATGTAGGGCAGAGTTGTATGCCACATAGTTGTCTGAGTATACAGTGGGAAGAGGCTTGTAATCTGAACTGTGGCCAATTCCTCTAGCCCACCAAATCTTGTTGACCTTTTTTTAATTTACTTTATTTTGAATATCTTGTTCCAGTGTAAGTACAGGGACAGATGTCTCAAGAATGTCTCATAGCCTCAAATGTCTCATAGCCTCATAAAGAGACCTGTGGCTATTTTATGTGTCACAATCTCCAAGGCATAAGGAAGACCTTCAAGTAGATAAGAATATCTCCCTCAAAGTGGGGGCAGGTGAGGTAGTATGTTCAGGACTTTTCTGGATAAGCTTAGAAGAAGCATTCCTTGGAGAAGGTATAAATGATTCATATGGAATTTTCCATAAATCCAACATCCCCAAGTTGTACAAATATTAAAAGTACCCCAAGCATGTAACAGGTGGAGATGAAAACCAAAGGTGGCATGGCAGCCATCATGTGGTTCAGCTTTGCTGGATCTTTGCCAAGCAGCTGTGCTGGCTTTATGACTTCTGCCATTCCATTCAGATATGGCTGTGCCATCTGAAGCTGTCTTCTGCCTTCTTTGGGCACTGAAAACATGGGGAGCACTTAAACACATACAGGCAAAACAGTCATATACATAAAAATAAAATAACTCTGTTTTTAAAATCCAGTAGTAGAGGTCCCCATCACTTGTTGAGACCTGTGTTATATATTCACACGCAAGGAACTACAGGGATTGTTTTAACGTATGATCTGGGAAGCCCTGAGGATCTAGAAACCCTATCAAGAAAAAAATAAAGAAAATAAAAATAGTAATAGTCAAGTTTTGGTCTCTATTTTCAGATTTTTTTTCTTAGAGAGAGTCCAGGGAGGGCTACCAGAGGATACACGACATAGAATGGCAATAGATTGAATGAAGAAGCAGGCATGACAATTTGTCTTCAGATTAGTCAGATACTAGAGAGATTTGCAAGGATGTTACTTCCAGGAGAACATTTTGTTTCAGAAAATATGAGGCATTTTTATTTCATTAAAAATGCTACTTAAGGGGCTGGAGAGATGGCTCAGCAGTTAAGAGCACTTGCTGTTCTTCCAGAGGATCCAAGTTCAATTCCCAGCACCCACTTGACAGCTCACAACTCTGTAACTCCAAGATCTGACATCTTCACACAGACATATATGCAGGCAAAACACCAATGCACATAAAATAAAACAAAAACTATTTTTTAATGCTATTTTAGCTGGGTTGTGGCGGCGCATGCCTTTAATCCCAGCACTTGGGAGGCAGAGGCAGGCAGATCTCTGAATTGGAGGCCAGCCTGGTCCACAAAGCAAGTTCCAGGACATCCAGGGCTACACAGAGAAACCCTGTCTCCAAAAACAAAACAAAACAAAAAAATAAGCAGAGTTTAGAGTTGTGTGTAGTGGTACATTCCTATACAGTAACTGTAAGGCTAAAGGCAGGAGAATTTCTATGAGTTTGAAGCTAGTTTGGCCCTCAAAAAGCAAACTGCAAGAGAACGTACATGCTTATGTCATGGTTTGATTCAGCTAGGAGGTCCCTTGCCACAACCAGTACATGCTGTTTGGACTTCCAGCCTCTGAGTCTGTGAGGGAATAAACCTTTTCAATTCTTCTTTTTCTTGGGAGGTGCCAAGATTCATTCCATGGCCTAAACTGAGCTCACACTCATGGTAGTTGTTTTGCCTCAGCCTTGCTTCCTGAGAGCTGAGTTTGAGATCATAGGCATGAGCCTGAGCTTAAGCTTATTTTCTTTATAAGGGGGAAGAAAGATGATAAGGAGGATGGTAGTTCATCAAGACGCTAAGACAGGAGAATCACTGTGAGTTAAGGTCAGCCTGTGACCCATGGTGAGTTCCAGAGCAATCTGGGCTACATGAAACTCTGTCTCAAAATAAAACAAAGAAGAAAAAGATGAGGAAGACATGGGTGTCTGGCATGATGGGCCGTACCTGTAGTGCCACGTACATGGCAAGGAGAGGACTAGTGAGAGTTTAAGGTCAGCCTTGGTTACATAGCAATGTTGAGACCAGCCTCTAAGAGACCTTGTTGGTTGAAAAAAGGAGGTGTTAGGGTGGGGTGGACTGGAAATAAAGTTGAGTAGTAGAGTGCTTGCCTAGTATTTGTGAGGCCCTAGGTTCAATCCCCAGCACGCAAAAAAAGAAGCAGAAGTTTTTTGTTTTTGGTGGTTGTTTTTTTTTTCTCTTCCTTTGAGCACACTGCATTTGCTTCTGTATAGAATCTGGCGGAAATGATGGATTGTGACTTCTGAGGGTAGGTCATAAAAGGCATTATAGTTTCTTCCTTGTTCCCTCTTGGGTCACTTGCTATGGAGAAAGCCAGCCAGTTCAGCAGCCCTATGGAGAGATCTAGGCTGTGAGAAGGAGACAAAGCCTGTTAGGATCTGAAGTCTCCTATTAACAGCCATGTGAATGAGCCATCTTAGGAACAGAGTTTCCAGCCTCTGTTGAGTCTTCAGATGACTGCAGCCCCCAGTGACATCTCATCTCATCAGCTGAGCTGTCCCTCCACTCCCAGACCAGAGAATCTGTGAGATGATTAAGTATTTACTGTTTTATTTTTAGGATTTTTTTTGGTGGGGGGTAGTCTATGTGTGCTACCAGAGTTCAAACCGAGGGTCTTGCACATATTCAGCCTCTCTGCCTCTGAGCTCTACTTTGAACCCTAAATATTTGTTGTTTAAAATGATAAATTTAGAAGAGATGTATGTAGCAATAGATACAGATACTTAATACATCCCAAAATGTCTATGTGTAAATGTGTAAGACTAGCTAATAGTTAATGAATGCATGGACACTTCCTGAATGTTTTGTATGCACTGATGTAATCTTTAGAACAAACATAATTAGATACTTCTCCAAGTTTTCGATGTGGTAGGTTGGTTGGTTGTTTTGAGACATGTTTTCATTATGTACTAGACTAGCCTTGAAAATACTTATTCCTCTGCCTCAGCCCTCCCAAGTGCTGGGATTACCACCACACCCAGTGTTTTTCAAGTGAATTTTTTAGTGTATATGTGAATTAATCCATTATCAAATTTACAGGTAGATAACAGTGCTGTCTGCAGTTGGCAGGTTAGGAAACTGAGGCACAGACAGGTATCTTATTCAAGCTTCCTCAGGTGCTAAAAGAAGTAGCTTAGGAATTAGTGGTCTGCCTCTGCTGTCCCTGCACTAACATCTGTCTGTCACACTGCTGTTTTGATGGTTTCGTTGTTACTGGGAAATACTCTCCAATGATGTAATAAGTTCCAGGACAGCCAAGGCTACACAGAGAAGCCCTGTCTCTGTAGCAGGATTTCTCAGACCACCAGCCCCAAAATCATGACACAGAGACTTATTATTAGTTACGAATGCTCGGGCTTTTTGTATGTTTGTCCCACTAACTCTTATAACTTAATTTAACCTGTTTCTCTTTATCTACATTTTGCCTCAGGGCTTTTTTCCTTTCATTCTGTATGTCCTACTTTACTGCTTCTTCCCTGTCTGTCTGTCTGTCTGGCAGCTGCCTGGCTTCTGGCCCCGGGTATCTCTCTCATTCTCTTCCCTCCTAGATTCCTCCTCCTACTTATTCTCTCTGCCTTCCAGCTCCATCTATCCCTCCTCTGCCTAGCTATTGGCCATTCAGCTTTTTTGGGGAAGATCAATTAGGTGCCTTAGGCAGGCAAGATAAAACAAATGTGACACATCTTTACATACCTAAACAAATGCGGCATAAACAAATGTAACACAACTTTACACAGTTAAAGTAATATCCCACAATAGTCTCAAAAAAACAAACCAAACCAAACCAACAAACAAACAATGCAGGCATAAGCCTCACAATAGAAATGATGAAATAGAGATGAAGAGATCTTTTTAAGAATTAGAAGAACTTAGGAAGGAACCTAGGTTCTCATCCATTAAGGCCCCTAGATGAATTATATGAACCCTCAAGGCTTTTTCAATTCCATCACATATTAAAAATACCTTTTAATACACATCATTATTTAATGACTCCACTTGGAAATAGCAGAGTGAAAATGGTTTTACAATGTTCCTTTCATTTTCTATTAAATTTGGTAAAAATGGAACATTTTTAATGTAATGTCTTAAATTTCACTGTGCTAGCCTAGGGGAAAGAGGTCTGCTTGTGTCCTGAACTTCAACGTTATGAGTTTCACACTCTAAAATGAATACTTTCCATCCATTCTTTTTGTTTGTTTTTTCAAGAGAAGTTTTCTCTGGGGAGCTCTGGCTGTATTGGAACTCCATATATAGGCCAGGCTGGCCTAAACTCAGAAATCTGCCTACTTTTGTCTCCTGAGTGCTAGAATTAAAGGCATGTGCCACCACTGCCTGGATATTCATTCTTAACTATATCCATTATACTAACTTGTATATGTATCAATAAATGAATTGTAGGATGAAAATACAAATCATACTCAGAAAAAAAATTTTCCTTTTGTTTGGGTATGGTGGTACATAATTTTAATCCCAGCATAGAGGCAGACAAATTTCTGTTGAGTTTGAGGGCAGCTTAGTCTACATAGTGAGTTCCAGGTGAAGTAGGGCTATACATAGAGAAAGCCTGTCTCAAACCCCACCACCACCGCCAAAAAAAGAAAAAAAAAAAAAAGGTCATATAAATTGTTAATAAAATAATTAACATAATAAAAGAAACTATTTTCAAATTCAGATCTCGTTTATTTCAAGTTTCTAGTCATCTCCTAGGAAAATGTTAGAGTAGAGATATGCCTGTTTCTGAGATTGCATGAGGGCAAGCCAGAAAGAGTTGCTAAGCAACCAAACAAATAAAGTCCAAAGTACACTACAAGGCTACAGGGTTTACTTGGCCAAATTTGACACAGTTTAAGCATCAAAAAATAAATAAAAGCTAGGTGGTGTTGGTGCATGCCTATAATTCCAGCCACTGGGAGGCAGAGGCTAGAAGAGCAGGAGTTTAATATCAGCTGTGATAGGGCCTGGCCATGGTTTTGTTTGGAGGAATATGGGAGACTTTGGGACTTTGGACTAGAAAAGCAGTTGGCTACTTAAGCAGGGTTTAATGGGCCATTCTAGAAGGAGCATGGAAGACAGTAGTGATCGGAGCAATGTAAATTTTAACAGCTTAATTCCAGAGGTTTCTGAAGGGAAGAATACTAATGAGTGGCCTAGACACCATTCTTGTGATATTTTGGTGAAGGATATGGCTGCTTTTTGCCTTTGTCCTAAAAACATGCCTGAGGCTAAGTTAATGTTGGCAGAAGAGATTTCAAGACAATCTAGTATTGACACTGTCATGTGTAGTCAGAAGGTTTCTCTGGTCCAAGGTCACACTGATGCGTATAAAATTATAAAGAGGCTTATATAAATTATAAAATCATTTAGAGGCTTAATATTAATTACCAATTGCATGGCCTATGGCAAACAAAAACCAAACTGAGAAACATTCTGCAAAACAGAACTAGTCTTCAAAATAGTCACTGTTTATGGTTCATGACTGTCTTCCTTGTACTTGAGAAGCCAAGGCCTTAAGCAAATGTGCAGTTAGATATTGTAAACTCAAGACCAGCCTTACAAACACCATGAAACTAGTCTCAAAAAAGTCTCAAACAGGGATTTTTCTTTTTCTGGTACCTGGGAAAGAACCTTAGTAGGACCCCACCGATCACTCCAAATATAGTTTAAAACAAAGGCAGGAGTGCTGAGAGCAACTAATGACCTTGGATTGGAAAAAAATGTCATCAAATAGACTATTGGAATATTTCAGAAAGGGGAACAATGCCTTGTAAATTATACATAGACAGTATTGGATTTTCTTGGAGTGATAAGGACATTCTGGTTATGTAGAAACATATCTTTGATCCTCTAGTAGATAGGCAATGAAATGTTTAGGGGTCGAGAGTAACAGAGTCTACAAACTACTGAATGATTCTGCAAAATAAACCATGCACACACGTAGAGAACAACAACAACAAAAAACTAATGAATGTGGGTTAATAGTGCTGATCACTGCATGTTTGATATTTTTTAAAATAAAAAAATGGAAAAAGTAAAATCTCTTCATACTCAAAGCGGCCTTGTTTGTTGGGACATCTTTAGAGTAAGACTCAAATGATGATACAGTTGTAACCAAAGAAGGACTGAATGTTCAGGATGTGTATCTTCCAAAGATATTGTAATTGTTTAAAGAGACAAGAGAACACTGAAGTGTTCCAGTGCCAGTCAGCTTGATTCACATCTTAGATAGCCTGGGAAGATGGAAAGAGAAACCAACCAGGCCTGAATAGGGATAAGGACTGGTAGAACTGTTTGACCTATTTAGGGTTCAGTTTCTCCATTTTGGAGGAAGAAAAAGATCTGCTTTGCATGATTCTAGTTTTAAGTTCTCATCTCATGGTATCTAGAAAACTGGGCTTCATGCGCCAAACTTTCCTTTCAAGCTATGTGCATCTTTTCATTCACTCAACTCATGCAGTCTTGGGGGAATAGGAAAAGGAGAGAGAGAGGAAATCACTTCTCCAAGGTCACACACTCAAGGACCCAGGTTCTTCATCTCTTGGTCTTGTGCCTTTTCCACGCTTGCTGGAGAGGAGAAGGCCACGCTCATGGGAGTGCAAAGATGTAGAGGCGCAAAAGGAGAGAAGAGGCCACGGGAAGAGAGGTGGTGCGAGACCCGCGAAGGCACTGGTCAAGGAAGGGCTCATGGAGAGGCGTGCAGCACGACTGGGCCGGGTGCGGAGCCAGGCGGTGGCTGGGAAGAAGGGTCGCGCGGCTGGGCCTGGTGCCCAGGAGCGGGAGGCCTGCGGCGGCTGTAGGGCAAAGAAGGCAGAGGCGGGCTGAGGAGGCTGGGCGCGGGAGGCCTTGGGTGCGCTGCCGCCTTTCTGCACAGGAGGGTCGCGGAGCGGGCCCTGCGCCCGGGGTCCGGACCCCTACACGCTGGAGGTGAGGAGGGGGCGGGGCCGCGGGGCGGGGCCTCGGGGGCGGGTCCCATTGGCCCCCGCGGGAGCGGCCGCGGCGGCGCAGGCGCGGTTTCCGCCTCCTCGGCCGGCGAACGAGTGGAGGCTGCATCCCGGTGCGGCTGGCTGTCGCGTCGCTGCCGCCTCCGCCGCGGAGCACCCCCCCTCCCGCCCCGCCGGGCTGCCCAGAGTCGGAATGAGCTCCAGGAAAGGTGAGCGGCACGCGCGGCCCCTGCCCCGCCTCGCGGCCCGCAGGCGGCCGCCCGACCGTTAATGTGTCTTCTCTCTCCTCAGTGCTGGCCATTCAGGCCCGAAAGCGGAGGCCGAAAAGAGAGAAACATCCGAAAAAGTGAGTCCGCGCGGCGCTCGGGCCCGCCCCCGCCCCGCCCCGCCGAGGGTTGCTTGCGACCGCGCAGGCAGAGCTTCCTGGTCCCCCGGCCGCGGGCTGTGGGTCTCCCGGGACGCGGCGCCGGCTCTGCGTGCCCCGGCGGGGGAGGGGTGGGGGAGGGGCGCGCGGCCGCGGGTTCCGGAGCTGCGACCTGGCCCAGCGGCCTGAGAGCGGCCCGAGCTCTGCACTCCACCCCGCACCTCGCGACCCTTATCCACACCTGCGATCCGCACCCTGGTCCCTGCCCCGCATCGGTCAGGATGTGAGCAAGGGAGGGACGCGACACCTGGGCTGAGGGAGCCAGTGCACTGCCGCCTCTGCCTCTTCCCTGCCCCTCCTGGGTCCTCCAGCTGAAAGCCCGAGCTGCTTGTCAAGTGGTTTGGACTCGGGTGTGTTCCTGGCGACTTCAACTCCGAGACCAGTGCGTTTCGGCTCTCGGGTTTTTCATTCGAAACTTTCTGCTTGGGTCGAGCGTTACTTGCGTGCTGCGGCTGCGCCTAGGTCGCTCTCTGCAGCGGGCGGTGGGCGTGTGCGCGGGCGGGTCCCGCGTGGTGCTCCGGACCGAATCCATCAGCTAGTGATATTTCAAACGTGCCAGCTCCAGCCACCTCCATTCTGGACGTGCAGCCCAGTTGGGCGGCCGCTTCTGGAGAAGCCTTTCGCGGAGAGCTAGGTGCTCGGAGGGGAGTGTTCCTCTTTCCTCCCTCTCTGGGTTTCCCGGACCAGAGTTCTTCAATATCTTTGCTCACATTGGTTGTTTCGTTCTTCCTTTTGCGCAGGAAATCTTTGACACTATGGAGAACAACAGAATTGCCTTTAATAAGATCCCGAAATACTGTCTATTTTTATTTTGCAAGGGATGAGATATCCCTCAGATAGGTGATGGTGATGGTTGTTAACTCTTATTGGCCCTAGTCGCAGCCTAGAGGATTTCCCACCTATTTGGTGTGGAGGTATTTTACAACAGGATTGTCTTCATTCAAAATTGAATATAATCCGACTGTATTTATAGGACTTCATAAGATGTGGGTATCTACGTAAAAAATCTTTTCTTGGGAGGCAAAAATACTTGAAAACTAGACGGTAAAAATTGAAAATGAAAAAAAAGTTTTTATTATTCTGTAAATGTTTGGATTTGGTTTTGTAGAACCCTGACACCTGTGGAGGTGAAGTAACAACTTTGAAGAGTTGAATCTCTACTGTGTGTGAGACCCGAGGATCAAACTTCAGTTGTTAGGCATGGTCATAATCACCTTTAATTTATTCTCTGAAACATCTCCCTGGCCCAATATTTAAAATATTGAAACCCATTGTCGGCTTCTGATAGTTTAAGATGCTTTCTAAAAACTAGTGCTATTGCTGTTCTGTGGTGACTCATGCCTTTAATCCTAGCATTCTTGAGGCAGAGGCAGGTGGATCTCTGAGTTCAAGGCCAGCCTGGTCTACAGAGTGAGTTCCAAGACAGCCAGGGTTCCACAGAAACCCTGTCTGGAAAAACCAAAAACCCAAACCAAAACAAAAAACCCAAACAACCCCCCTCCAACCAAAACCCAGAAAGGAGTTGAGAAAGCATGGCCCTACTATTTAGGGCTCTTTCTCTGCATATAAACATACATTCATCTGTGTGCATATTACATGTGCATATAGAAAAAACATTTTTAATTGAATAAGCATGCATTTCATTATTTTCCTGTTTTCAGGGTCTTTCATAATGGCCAAGGGTCTTTGCTCTACTATAGTTTGGATTTGTGGTAGGTATGTAAATAATTAGGGATAGCCACATAGTTTATCTAATCTTATATCTCTTCCATTGTGTGCTGTGTTTGAAGGAAAACAACAATTAATGATGGGATGAACTGGCTTGATATAATAGGTGTTTGTCAGTAAGAACCCAGATCAAGTCAGGGATTGTGAAGTGTGACTTTTCACTAAGTTTTTCTTTTTTTTGAATTGGGATATTATTATTTGAAAAGAATTGCTGGATATACTTATTTATGTATTCAGTATGTATTTGTGTGACTTAGAAGATGATGAGAGAGCTTTGTACATGATGGTAATAGTCTGTGAAGCTTAAAATCTATGGAGTTTTGATCAACAGTTTCCAGAATTTAAAATCCTGAATCATGACAGGACACGAGTGGAACTCAGGTGTTTCTGGTACATGGACTGCTCTCACCAAATGTGAGGTCAAACCCTTTCCTTGTGTACATCCTACTTCACAAATGAGTCTGTCAGATACGCTAAGCCTATAGGCTGAAGATGATGCCTCAACACTGGAGAAACGTCAGGTGACTGTCCAGGCAGCTGGCTGTTTCTGTCAACTCACATTTTTTCTGGAAGCTGCTTGCATGCACTTCCTGTTTTTATTTTTTATTAGGTGATATTATTTCCTTCTTGGGTCTCTGAGGGAGTTGAAGATTAGTTAGTTATAGTTGAAGATTAGATAGTTATAGTTTTCTTTGTTAAGAATTTCAGAAAAGAAACTCACTAAAGAGGTGTAAGTATATAAATTTGAAAGACATTATAAGATAGTTCTGTTAGTAATATAAGTTAGGATAGAAAGTGAATCAGGTACATTTTGGACTTACCAAAATAGGATAGATAATGGAATTATTTTCTCTGAATTTGTCAAATACAAATGGACTAGACATTGTTTAGGTATTTATTACTTGTATATGTGGTATATAGTTATTGTACTTTTGTATATAGTTTTTCTTATATTAGTTACAACTTTTTTCCTTTTTTCTTTTTATTAAAATAGAAAAGGGGAAAAAGAATTTGTACTGTACCAAGCTGATAATAGAAAAAATAAATAAATAAAAATGAAAAAAAAATCTATGGAGTTTGAAGAGAGCCATCAAGAAGGTAATTTCAGATAAGCAGGGCAAAAACTTTAAGAAATACAATTAAGATGACTTTTGTACATTGCCAGTCATTGCTCGCTGTTTGCATGCATTTCTGTGTTGTGACCCACTGTAAGGTGGATGCTGTTCTTACCACCATTTTGAGATGAAATGGGTATGTAGCAAACAACATGCTATCTGTTAGGCTGAGTCTAGGCAGCCAGGGACTAGAAGCCACTTCCACTTTGAGGAAATGACATTTGGGCAGAAACTAGGATGAAGAGGAGGAGAGGGAGTGGTTCGGGGCTGTATGATGAACTCAGAGGACATGGTGGTGAAGTGACAGATTCAGAGGTGGATAAGAGGTAGGCATGACACACATAGGTTTGCGTAGGTCATTGGAGGCATATATCTGGGTAAGATGTCGTTCCTCTCTGAAGAGCATCGGCTGACTGTGAGGATGGGGGTGGGAGTGAGAACAGAGCTAGCCTGTAGTAATAATACATGATAAACATAGAGCTGCCTTCTAGGTTGAAGGAATGGCATTGGAGAGAAGGGACTTCAGGGAGTTGGAGGTCTTGAGGTCTTCCTCTTTTCACAAACTGCTCTGACAGTTTAGAACCACACAGCCTTGTTTGGATCAACATTCCAGTGTCCTGATGGCTATTGTTTTTGCATTTTAAGTCTGGAGGAGACTAATTTTAAACAGTGGTAGTGACTTGACTGAGTGGGCCTGGCCTGATACAGTGTGATCTACTTTTGTCATTACTTCCATGTTATATGCAAACTGACTTTCTTTCTTCCTTTTTTTTTTTTTTTTTTTTTTTAAAGACAGGTTTCTCTGTAGACCAACTTGCAAAGATATACCTGCCTCTGCCTCTGCCTCTGGAGTGCTGGGATTAAAGGCATGCGCCAGCCAACACCGCCTGGCAGACTTTTCACTAATTTTAGTTCATTGAGTTCTGTAGACTTTCATGGATTGAGTGTGTGTCTGCCCCTCCCCCAGTATTTATATAGTACAGACTGGTCTCAGAATTGAGTTCTTCTTGCTTCAACCTCCATATTGTAGGACATGAGGTGTGGGATTCTGTGCTGTGGTAATAGGTAACTTTTTTAGTACTTCAGAATTTGTAATTGCCAGAAATGTTTTCTGCTTAGATGAGTCAAGCTTTAATCTTTGTACATTGTTTCAATGAGTATACTTTGCATATTGTTAATTTTATTGCGTTGAGAGTATAGGTAGCAGAGATTTACTGCTTAATTCATAACTTAAATTACATTTACAACTTAATTCAGTCATTAAGTTGATTTTGTCCCTTCTCCTTTTTTGGGGCATGATTCATAATCCTCCTGGCTCAGCCTGGGTATTGTTGAGAATACAGGTATGCACCATCATACTTCAGTCATGAATTTTCTGTGTAAGCTGTATTTCTTAGCACATGGATTTTTGCCCTAGGGCATTCATATATGTAGGAAATTAAAAAAAATTTTTTAGATGGTCTTATGTAATTTGCCTGACCTTAAACTCAATAGTTAGCATTAATCCTTCTGGTTCCACCTTGAAAGTGCTGGACTCACAAACCTGCATCAAGACATCTGTCTTGTAGATAAAATATTTTTAAGGTCTCATATTTGTTGATACTTCTGGAGAAGGGCACTGGGATCAAGCTGCAGATCCTTATGAATGGTAGGCACATTCTCTGCCAATTGACTGTGTTCCTAGCCACATGACTTATTGAAATATAATTCATAAAGTGTAAACATTATCTTTTAGAGAGCTGGGTGTGGTGGTATATACTCTTATAGACCCAGCTGCTTTGTGGAGGCAGAGACAGGACGATTTTTTTTTTAATATTTCTTTTATCTGTTTGAGATTATAATTATACCCTTTCCCCCTTCTAAGCCCTCCCATGTACTCCTTTTTGTTCTCTTCCAAATTCCTGGTTGTGTGTGTGTGTGTGTGTGTGTGTGTGTATGTGTGTGTGTGTGTGTGTATATATATATATACACACACACACACACACATTTTTTTTTATTTTTTGTTTTTTTGAGGGATAAAAGCTTAGTTCTTCATTTTATTATTGACAGGAAGATTTCTTAAACCCTAGAGTGTATGATAATCCTGGGCAGCAGGGAGATACAGTCTTAAACATGGTTTTAGGGCTGGAGAGATGGCTCAGCGGTTAAGAGCATTGGCAGCTCTTCCAGAGGTCCTGAGTTCAGTTCCTAGCGACCTACGTTGCAACCATCTAATGAGATCTGGTGCCCTCTTCTAGAGTGCAGGCATACATTCATACATAATAAATAACTCTTAAAAAACAAACAAACAAAAAGCCACCAAGCAACAACAGTAACAAAAAAAACTCTATGGTTTTAATGTTTTGGTGCTAGAGATGGAAACCATCCTGATTTATGGTCCTTTTATACAAGGTAGTGTAGCCATAACCATATTGTCAATATATATATGATTTTGTTTTGGGTTTCTTTCATTTAACATATTTTCAAGGTTCATCCATGTTCTAGCCCGTATTATCATTTCACTTCTTTATTACCGAGTAACAGTCCATTATATTGATTGAATTTTATTTATCCATTCAACCATTATTGGTCATGTGAGTAGTTTCTGATTAGGAGTTATAAATGTATTTTTAAACTTTAAAAATCTTTGGAATTAGCCGGGCGGTGGTGGCGCACGCCTTTAATCCCAGCACTCGGGAGGCAGAGGCAGGCGGATCTCTGTGAGTTCGAGGCCAGCCTGGACTACCAAGTGAGTTCCAGGAAAGGCACAAAGCTACACAGAGAAACCCTGTCTCGAAAAACAAAACAAAAACAAAACAAAAAAAAAAATCTTTGGAATAATTCAATTTGAAATAATTTGACTCATAAACTGTTTTTAAATACTGGAATTGCCTGTGTACTTTCATTTGGCCCTGTTCCACAAAAACTATAGAATAGTGCCAAAGTAGGAAGTTGACATTGACAACACATACATACACACACACCCTTGATGTGCACCACTGTGTTTGGCTTTTACTAGAGTTCTGGGAATTCAAACTCAGGTCTTTACCCCCTGAGCCATCTTCCCAGCCTATATAAAATACTCTAAGTAAAATCTACTTGGCAGCTGGGCTAGCTTTTCAGAGGCTGAGGAAGATGTGTTTCAGGCTAACTGGGGATTGTTAATGATATATTGTCTTAAAACAAGCAAACAAATGGCAATTAAAAAGTATTTGACTTTCACTAATTGTTGCATGTGTCTTTTTTGCTGTGTAGTGCTATCATATATTATTACATATATGGATTTGTGTAATCATCGTAAGAAATATGCAGAACTTTATCACTACAGCTAAAACTTCCCGCTTGTTACTACCCCTTCCCCATACAGTCCCTGTAAAGCACTAATGGTTTTGATTCTTTGAGAATGTTAGTAAACAATGTTACATAGTATCAATATGTAACTTTTTGATATTTAGATTTTTTTTCTCTGCATGCCTTTCTTTTGTTGTTGAGACAGGATCTCCCCGTTTAGTCCTTGATAGCCTGGAATTTGCTATGTGAACTACCTTTGTCTCTTTGTCTCCCAGGGATTAAATCCAAGCAGGACCTTCTCTGTATATCTTTGAGGTTCTTGGTGTTGCCTGTGTGAGTAGTTCCAGCTTCCCCTTTTTTTTGAGTGCTTGTCATGAAAACAGGGTCTAAGCTTGGTAACAATGCATCATACCACTTAGCAACACCCTTTTGCCCCCCACCCTGCTTTTGAGACAAGGTTTCCTGTAACTGAAGCTGCCATGAACTTGCTTCTAAGTTGAGGATGTCCTTGAATTCTTGATCTTCCTGTCTCTAGCTCTGAAATGCTGGGATTAAAGGTGTATGCAGTCACTGCCCAGCTTCTTTCTTTTTTAATGTAGGTTTTGGGAATGTACTCAGGTCTAAATGCTTACAAGGTAAGTACTTAACAAACTGAGCTATCTCTCCAGTCCTTAAATTTACTTAAAAAATTATTGGTCTGCTTGTTATAGTGGTGCATACCTTTAATCCCAGCATTCAGGAGTCAGAGACAGATCTTTGTGAGTTCAAGGCCAGTCTGGGTTACATAGTGAGACTCTGTTTCAAAAAAAATATTACTTGTGTATGTGTGTCTGCATATGTGTGTGATGTGTATGTGTACATTTGGACCATGGGTGTGTATGGAGATAAAGAAGGTTTTGGATTGCTTTTCTCATACCTTTATGTGGGATCTGGGGGAATTGAACTTAGGTCACTGTGCTTTTACAGCAAGCACCTTTACCCATTGAGCCATCTTGCTGGCCTGTATTTACCTCCCAATTTTTTAAAATTTATTTTATTTATATATATTTTTTCAAGACAGGGTTTCTCTGTATAGTTTTGGTGCCTGTCCTGGAACTCATACTGTAGACCAAACTGACCTCACAAAGATGTGTCAGACGCAGGGCGGTGGAGGCGCACGCCTTTAATCCCAGCACTCGGGAGGCAGAGGCAGGCAGATCTTTGTGAGTTTGAGGCCAGCATGGTCTACAGAGTGAGATCCAGGAAAGGCGCAAAGCTACACAGAGAAACCCTGTCTCGAAAAACCAAAAAAAAAAAAAAAAAAAGAAATATGCCTGGCTCTGCCTCCCTTTTGAGTGCTGGGATTAAAGGTGTGTACCACCACCACCCAGCCCCCAATCTTTTTTTTATGAGTATGTGTGTATACCTCAGTGTTTATATGTGTACATACAGACATACATGAGCCCATGGACATCATGTTAGGAACCTCTGGAGAACTTAAAGATAGTTCTCAGGGTGGGTACTGGGAACTGAACCTGGAACAGCAGACTACCGAGCCATTTCTTCACCCTAAGTTTACCTTTTAGAGTGGTATGTACAAGTTGGGGAGCCGGAGAGATGGCTCATCAGTTAAGAGCATGTAGTGCCTTTCTAGAGGACCCTGGTTCATTTCCCAGTACCCATATGGTGGCTTATAACTATCTATAACTCCATTCCCAGGGTATCTGACATTGTCTTCTGGCCTCTATGGGCACTACAGACCTGGTACAGAGTCATACAGGTAGACAAAACACCCATACACATAAAATAAAAATAAAGTTCTTTAAAAAATGCTAAAAAGTTTTTTTTGGGTACATACTAATGAAGTACCATGTCATGGTTCTGTGTGTTACATAGATTGTGTGTGTTAAAATCAGGTTAAATATATCTGTCTTCTCTGTTTTTGAGACAGGGTTTCTCTGTGTAGGCCTGGCTGTTCTGGAACTCGCTCTGTAGACCATGTTGGCCTTGAACTCAGAGATCTGCCAGCTCTGCCTCTTTGCTAGGATTAAGAATGTGCATCATTACCACTGGCTCAAAATATATGTCTATATTTACTTAAACAGTTACCATTTTGTTACTGTAAAAACACTCAAAAGTCCCTAGCTTTTGGAAGTGTGCCACACCTTATGATCTTTATTATCTGTAGTCAGTGTACATAGCACACCTGAGATTTGTGGTCCCAAGAATGACTTAATACCTAACCAGACTTTTTTCTTTTGTAACTCTCGAATCTCCTTCGCACCTGGGAAATAATCTTCATTCTGTTCTCAATTTTGTGAGATCAACCATTTAAAATTCCATGTGTGAGTGAGATCATGAGTGCTCGTCTTTCTGTGCTTGGCATATTTCAATGTACTGATCTCCAGTTTCATCTATTTTGTTGCAGATGACCGAGTTGAGTCATTTTTATGATTCAATATTCTACTGTGTACATATTCTATCCTTTCATCAGTTGTTAGGCACCTAGGTTGTTTCTATTTCTGAGCTGTTACAAATAGTGCTGTAGTAAACACAGGAATGCAGATGTTTCGGGCATAGTGATTTAATTTTCTTAGGATACATAAATAGTGATAGAATTGCTAGATCATATGATAATTATACTTAAACTATTTTAAAGACCCTTCAAACTATTTTCCATGCCTGGAATAATATTTACATTACCCCAGTGTGCACAAGGTTTCTCGTCTGTACTCTTTGCCAGCATCTGTTATTGTTAGTTTTTTTTTTCTTTGAAGATTTATTTTCTGTATATGAGTGTTTTGCTTGTATGTATGTGTACCACATGCATGCCTCATGTCCAAGGATGTCAGGAGAGGCCATTGGGTACCCTGGAACTGGAGTTACAGATAGTTGTGAATTGCCGTGTGTGTGTGTGTGTGTGTGTGTGTGTGTGTGTGTGTGTGTGTGTGTGTGTGTGTTGGGAATCAAACCTGGATTCTCTGGAAGAGCAAGTGCTCTTAGCCACTGAGCAGTCTCCAGTCCCCTCTTTTGTTTTAAATTCATTAGTTTGGGCCAGGAGTGGTGGCTCTCGTCTTTAATCCTAGCACTCAGAGGCAAGTAATCTCTGTGAGTTTGAGGCCAACCTGGTCTACACAGCTAGTTCCAGGATAGCCAGGACGGTTACAGAGAAATCCTGTCTCAAAAAACAAAACAAAACAAGTAAAAAAAAAAATCTGTTTTTGAACTTCATGTAAAATAAAGTCACACAGAATATACTTAAGTGTGGCTTTCCCCCCTTAATCTGTTTTTCAGACTTGTCTATGTTGTATGGACCAAGTAGTACCATTCATTCATTCATTTATTGCTATAGAGCCTTTCATTGAGTAAATACACCACAATTTGCTTACTCTTCCATTAATGGGTATATTTTATTAATTCCTCACTCTTTCTATAGTATAAAGTTATTTTCTAACAGTGTAAATACTTCCCTAGATTTTCGGTAGATTTCAGAATTACTGTTCTTTATTAGATCTATGTTGTGCATGATTCTTAACATGTTATAAATATAATTTATAATCTAAAAATACTCTGGAAACCAGGAGTGCTCTAACTGGGTCTTAGAACCAGTAATAGTAATAACTACAGTAAGAGAGGCAGGGCTTGAGTCTTCCATCAGAAACAGTACTGAGTGGGTGTCAGCATATAGGGATGTACAATGGTGTGTTTGTAGTCCTGGAATGTTAAGTAGTTAGTGAGGTTGGGGAGCAGAGTATGGTAAGCAGTGAGTGGGGTTGCTGATGAGGTCACACAAAGAGGAGAGTGTGCCAGATGGACATTGCAAAACGTTTCCTAGCTGTTAAGTGGAGTGGGACTTAGTTGCCAGGAGCTTCACTGGGGAAGCCTGCAGAAGGCTTTAGGAGATTGAGTGGGTAGAAGTCACTGTAATTCATGCCCAGTGTAATGTCCAAGGCCAGTGGGAGGGTATGGGATGAATGCTGGGTCTCTGTATTATCGAAGATTATAGATACTTTTAGTTATCCCTCACTATAGTGATTGTACAGAGTGCTTGGGGAACTTAATGATGGGTGTCCTGGACTGTTGATGGCCTTTTCAAGACTTTCAGTTAAATTCTTGGTCAGAGTTTGTAACTGCAGAGCTGTTCTTTGGAGCTGTGTCATTAGAGCTGGCAGGTAGCTGACTGTGGCTCCTAGTTGAAGGTTCTACATGGTTGAGGGGTTGGTTACAAGAGGTGCCTCAGAGCTGGGAGAATCAGGAGAAAGCTGTTTCACAGAATCACATCTTGTAATATTTTTGGATGGGGGTGTGTGTATTTTTTTGTATATTTATATACTTATATTTACTCATTTTCAAATCCTCAAATTTTCATTTGCCCTTGGTTTGGAGTAAGGCTGAATTTGTAGATTAAGGATGCCTGATGTCTTGAACTGAAAGCATAATTAGAAAAATAGCTGGAGGTCTGCTTCAGCAGGGGGGTTCAGGTCCCAAAAAGGCTGTGTGGAGTGGGGAGGGGATAGAAAGGAGGAGATGGACACAGTCTGAGGGTGAATTGGGATGGCTGCCAGCTCATTTAATTGAGAAAAGATTACACCTTTTATACTGTAGAGTTGCACATAGGATTAAATGGGAGAAAAGGGACCTGTGAGCTGGGGTGCAGCTTGAGATCAGGAGTTGAGGAATCTAGCATTGGCCTTGACAATAGGCACCAGTCATATGTTAATAGAAGGGCCACAAGTTCCTTTGGCTAGAGATAAGAAGAATGACTGCTTTACCAAACAAGAACTTTCCTTAAGCTCTCTAGGGAATGAAGACCCTTATCCAAATGCCTTACCTTGGGTAAAGGATTTCTGGGGAGCAGACACTACTACAGTTTCTTAGTCTTACTATATGAGACTGTTGCTCTCATAAGGATCCCAAAGTGAAGGTCCTGATGATATCTTACTCTTCCCATTATACCATATCATTCTGATTTCTCTGTATTTATTAATAATACAGTAATTAGTTCAGTTGAACTCTTGCCTTTAATGGCCTCATGCTCTGGATCTGAATCGTAGGCATTTCATCCTTGGGATAAGATGTGTCTAGTAAATCTCTTGTTTTTGGTGTTATTAGCAGGGCATAGTGGAATTCCTGGTTCTGTGGTGGCAAGGATTTTTTTTTCCCAAAGAATTATTTTGTTTAGAGAGGCTACCATTATGCACATTTTTATCATTTTACCAAAGCCTACACAAAATTTCCCATTAATAGTGAGAATCATTAAAAATAAAAGTAAAAAGTTGCTGGAGAAGTGTGGTATTTTAGTGTTGAAATGCTGAAACTTTGTTAAGCAGCAATTGTTACCATGTGGTCTATGCCATCTCCCCCTTTTTTATTTAATTTAGATGTCTGGAAATCATGTTGAAGAGATAGATGTACTAGGGCTTGTCTGTTGTTGGAGGATGACCAGAAGGAGAATGTAGAGAATGAGCACAACAGCTAGAATAATGTCCAAATTGGGAATAAATGACCGAAAGATTTTTCCTATCACAAAGGAACTTAAGGAATCTATAAATCTTTACACCACCTCAGAAGCTGAAAGAGATTATAATTTAGCATGACTAATTTTAGTAACCAAAATGTAATCAGAATGTCTGGATTATACAGGGAAGAGCCCTTGAGGAAAGGGCAGCCCAGCCCTTGGGTTGCAGATTTCAGGGTAGAAGGCAGGGTATGTGAGCCATACCCTGTAACAAGTAGATACTGAGGGATGATGGGAGAAACTAGCAGCTAGGTCCAGCTTTGATATGTTAAATTGGCACCTTAGCCTTTTGTCCTGGTTTTGAAAATTAACATCCCAGTCTTTTTGCTGATAATAAATGAATGATCAGGGATGACAACATCCATCTATCTATGACATTGGGGCATCATTGGGGACCAAAAAGCTGGAATGTTGACCAAGTCCCAAGAAGAGCAGCTGTTTTTGTCTGTTGTCCAGGCTCTTCAGGAACTTCTGAAGCTAGGAAAATGTAGGCTGCAATTGGAGCAGTATGCAGTCTTTAATTGATTAGAAATACGTTGGAACAGTTAGGGGCAGAATAATAAAGGTAAAAACAGTTTCTTTTTTTGGGGGGGTTGTACATTCCATACTTCCAGGTCCAAGGTCCTGGTAGCTGGGTTAGGGGAGTCCCAAGACCAGGAAAGGGGAAGTTCCCCCACTCAGACCTTTATATATACCTTAAAACACCTTCTTAGACCCTAACACATTTTTTCTAGATCCTCACAACTTAAGCTTTCATATCCTCAGACCTTACATAAACTCTACACCTTTTTTTTGTCCAGTCATTCACCACAAGACATAAGTAGTTGATCACTAAGAGCTGTCATTGTCAAGTGAATTACTTTAAATAAAGAAATAGTAAAAAGTTACATTGAAATCTGTTTTGTGAATTTATCACTCTCTTTTTTTTTGGAGTCTGCTAGCAAGGTAAACTATGTCTAGGCCCAGAAGTAGCTCTTAGGAAAATAAGGCCTGTGGCCTGAATTTTATACATGAAGAGAATTGAGAAGGCAGCTGAGTTGAAGTCTTGAGAGAAAGGAGCTGGGTGCTTGCTGCTGTTAAAGCAACCTGCCTATCAAGATTGTATATTCATAATAAAATATTTTATAAATTTAATGTTCTAAATTTATTTTCCCAATTTTTTTTTTTTTGTAATTTAAATGTTTTGTAAAACCCTTTCCTCTTAAAACATGTAGCAACTTTAGGAATTTTAGAAATATATGAACAAAACCCAGAAATTACTTGCTTTTTTTTTTTTCCCCTTGAGACAGGTTTCTCTCTGTGTAGTTTTGGTGCCTGTCCTGGATCTCACCCTGTAGACCAGGCTGGCCTCGAACTCACAGAGATCTGCCTGGCTCTGCCTCCCGATTGCTGAGATGAAAGGCGTGCACCACCACCCAGCGAAATTACTTTTTTTTTTTTTTTTAACCAGCCAGATTGGACATTATGTATGTATGTATGCTATATATAGTCCTTATATACACACATAGAAACATGAACAGACATATTAGTATGTGTGCATACATGTTTTTTTTTTTTTTTTTTTTTTTTTTTTTTTTTTTTTGTGTGTGTGTGTGTGTGTGTGTGTGTGTGTGTTGGGGGGTGTATGAAAATATGGCGAGGAGCAGAGGACAGCATTAGGTGTTCCTCAGGAGCTGACCACCTTGTTTTTTATGATAGTCTCTCACTGACCTAGAACTCACCAAGAAGGGTAGGCTGGTTGGCCATTGAGCTCCAGGGACCCATCTTTCTCCTTCTACCTAGTACTGGGATTGCAAGAATGATCACCACTCCAGGCTTTTTTTTTTTTTTTTTTTTGGTTTTTTGAGACAGGGTTTCTCTGTGTAGCTTTGCGCCTTTCCTGGAGCTTACTTGGTAGCCCAGGCTGGCCTCGAACTCACAGAGATCCACCTGGCTCTGCCTCCCGAGTGCTGGGATTAAAGGCGTGCGCCACCAACGCCCGCCTACTCCAGGCTTTTTAAATGTGGATCCTGTTGATGGAATTTAAGTCCTTATGCTTGTATGCTGAGCTATCTCCCATCAAAATACATATTTTATATATTTCTTTTTGCTTTTCTCTCAAACCCCATGCTTTTGTTACTTCATCATTTTACTGTGTTGCCCTGGCTGGCCTGAAATTGCTATGTAGATCAGGCTAGCCTCAAATTCACAGAGATTTGTCTGCCTCTGTGATGATGGCTAATCTTGGTTGTCAACTTGACTGTATCTGGAATCAACTAAAACCCAAGCAGTTCGGCACTCCTGTCAGGGATTCTCTCTCTCTCTCTCTCTCTCTTTGGTTTTTCAACACAGGCCTGATTGTCCTAGAACTCTTTGTAGACCAGGCTGGTCTCAAACAAAGAGATCCACCTGCCTCTACCTTGTGAGTACTGGGATCAAAGGTGTGTATCACCACTGCCCAGAAGGGACTTTTTATTTTTAATTGGGTCATTTGAGGTGGGAAGACCCGCCCTAAATTTAGGTCACACCTGGTAGCATCCCACATAGAAGGATTTGGAAGAAGGAAGCTTCTAGGTCGGGCAGTGGCAGCAGCGGCGGCGGTGGCGGCACCACACGCCTTTACTCCCAGCACTCAAGAGGCAGAGCCAGGTGGATCTCTGTGAGTTCGAGGCCAGCCTGGGCTACAGAGCAAGTTCCAGGATAAGCACCAAAACTACACAAAGAAACCCTGTCTTGAAAAAAAACCAAACGAAACCAAACCAACCAAACAAAAGCTTCTGTTTTTGTCTGGTTGCCCTCTTGCTGATAAGTTCATTTATCCTGTTGCTGAGGCATTTCATCCTGGTATTAGAACTTATTTCTTCATTATCCTGAGGTGGACTGAAGAGCAGCAGCTCCCAGGATTCCAGCGTCAGATTAAGACTGCTGAGACATCCAGTATCATGGACTGAACAACTGTCTGATTGTTAGCTTTTCTGTCGAGAGACAGCTGTTGTTAGTTTTGAGTTAGCTATTGCTGGATACACAAATCATAGCCTGTAAGCCACTCTAATAAATCCCCCTTTAATATATTTATTGATGTATTAATTGTATCAATTCCATTTCTTTAGAGAACCCTAACTGTCTTCTGAGTGCTGGGGTTGAAGGCCTCCTCCACATAGCCTAGTGAGCTTATACACTATCTTAAAATTTTACATTTGCTAAAATATTTTCCATGGTCTTAAAAACTTCATAAATTGATAGATACCTGCAGCATTCTAATTACTTAGTTATTCATTGACTTAAAGATTTCCCTGTTACTAGACATGTTTCCAGTTTTCTGGCATTATATTTTCAGGCATCAGTGAATATTTTTTCTGCCTTAAATTTTCATAGAGTAGAAGGAATCCTGCAAATGGAAAATTTTGATCAAAGATAGTGATTTGGTGTGTGTGTGTGTGTGTGTGTGTGTGTGTGTGAGAGAGAGAGACAGAGACAGAGACAGAGACGGGGGGGGGGGGTGAGAGATCCTGGGTGTGCAGGTGACAAGAGGTAACCTCAGGTATATGGGTGACAGGTGGTAACATCAGATGTACAGGTGATAGGTAGTGACCCCAGGTATGCAGATAATAGGCAGTGACCTCAGGTGTATGGGTGACAGGTGGTAGCATCAGGTGTACAAGTGTTGTAACCCCAGGCAAAGGTGACAAGTAGTGACCTCAGATGTATGGGTGACAGCTGTGTGGGGCATTTTACCCACCAACCCTACAGTTTCCCAGAGTTTTCTTAGATATTAGATAGAAGGATTTATAGTGGAGAATATTGCGGAGATAAACAGAAAATAAAAGATAGCCTCGAGAGGGCCTGGAACCTATTCCAACAGGCCCTGACTGTCTCTGCCCCAAGGTTTTATAGAGATGCCAAGGGGTGGAGCAAAAGACCTCCTTCCCCAGCACAGCCAAGTGCAGACCGTCTCAGACACCTGCACTCAGGCCCGTGGTCCTAATCATCCTCTATGCAGACCTGCTGGGTAAAGCCACGAGGAACCCGAGAATGGGCTCCCACAGGTCCCCCCTTCTTAATATATAAAAAAATAACTATTAATGGCTTACAGCAATCTCTATAGCTGTTATACCTCCAAGTATGGGAGTAGAGGATGATAAAGATGGCATTTCTCTTTTGAATTAGGTCCAAGGTGACTACAGCAGTCTTAGCTGCCTCAAGCCCTTTCTAAACCAAAAACTCTTAAGGTGACTACAAACTTAAAGAATCCCTTGGTTTCATCATTACCATTAACAGGTTAACATAAATATCACTATACATAGTCGCAATTCTCTCAATCTTACAACTCAAAGCAAACTCTTAACAGAACCATTTGAATTCGCATATATAGTGCTATATATAGTTAACAATTTTCTCCATCTTACAACTTTAACTCAATCATTTGAATTTTCTTGTTAACAGAACATAGGAGAAACTTCGATGTATTCACATCAAACTTAAATATTTCCTTAACTCCACAAAACCAGGGTGTATTAATATCAATAGGTTAAGCATAATTTCTACAAACATAATTCAACCTTAACTCCTCCTTTTCTTTATAACTTTTTTAAACAAAATCTCAAACCTAGTTAGAGGAACCCAAATTTATACAATTCCTACAAACCCATATTGAAAAGTAATATTTTCAATCTAACCATTAACACTTTGAAAACTTTTAGCAAAACATCCAAAAGCAGTTTCTTAATAAAACTCTTTACACACTTTAAAAGTAGTCTCTTAGTATACCCCATTTGCATTTCTTACTAACATGACATTAATCCACTCAAACAACAATATAAATTAAATAGACTAAGGAATATTAACTCTCCCTTTTCTTTATAATTTTATAAGCAAAGTCTCAAGCCTAGTTAGAAAACCCAAACTTTTCCATTTAAACAGTTCCATTTGTAACACAAAACCAGTTCCTTAAGTAATTCCATTTTTACATAAACAGTTCCACAAAACAATTCACGAATCACCAGTTAATAAAGCATATATGCATACACAAAACTGCATCTTGATTCTAGGTAGAAATAAATTTTTTCATTTAACCCAATTCCAGAAAACCGTTCTTAGGTTATTACTCAAAATTGTCCCATTGCAATGAAATCTCTATTGTTTATTTCATTTAAGTCTTAAAATTCAAATGATAAATTCTGTACTAGCCTTCCAAATATGAGAAATCCATAACCAAAATCTTTTTGTAATTTTATCTCATTTTAAGTTCAAAAAGTTCAAACAAGAAATAAATTCTGGTATCAAGCTTTCACTTCCAAATATGAAGAGACGTTTTTCAACCAAAACTTTTTGCAGTTAACAATTTTTGTTCAAACAAGCGTCTCTGCTACTTTTGTTCTCACAGACGTCCGCTTCTTAGCGGCTTCTGGAGCTTTTGAAACCATTCAGACTGCCTACTTTGCACAGAAGGACACTACCTTCTGTGTCTCAGGTTCTTTCATCATATACATTAAGAATAGACTCACACTTAACATTTACACTTTACAAACTCATATATAACATTTTTTTGCCTTGCAAAGCATTTAGACTCACATTCAATATTTACACGTTTTTTACAAACTCACATACAACGTATTAACATCTACTTATTTATACTTAAGAAAACTATAGGAGTACTTTAGCAAATATATTTATTTACTTCTTATATACTTCTTATCTTATTTCTTATTTAAACTTACATTTACAACTAGTATCTTTACTTCTCACAAGCTTATTACTACATGTCTTAAGACTACCTTAGATACTTCTTGCAAGCTTATATTCTTAAAGGAACTCTATAGATCTATTTTACAAACTTATATACAGCTACCATTAGCATATATTTAACTTAACACCTAAAGATTTCTTAACACAGAGATCTAACAAGAATATTTTCTACAAACACATCTTATTTTCATTTTTCTATTTCTTATTCTTAATTATTATCACTATCTCTATTAGAAAGATTCTCTTAACTAGACAGGAAGTACGTACATCATTTCTAAAGTTTAGAGTTCATAGTCAGCTTAGTTATAAGGCACTGGGATTTTTAGTGAGTGTTGTCATTATAGAGTTGTGATACTTGTTGCTAGGGGATTGTAACATTCTCGGAACGAAGCCACACCCCAAAGTTGCCGAGTTCTCTTGGCTTTTCCGAACCGGCAGAGATGTACTGTCAGCAGTAGACGTTTTTTAACTAGAGCCTGTCCCTTCACCCAAATTCATAATAGCTCCCCTAAATGCCTCAATTCAGACAAACGTTTCTGTTACAGCAGCACTTTTGGTTTGTTCTACGGAAAAACTTCACGCTGAGGGTGAAATTACTGTATTTAGCTGCTGTAAAGCTCGTCACCAAATACTGCACAGCTATTAGGTGATATAAAGTATTTTTCTAAAGGAGCTAGTAAAGCCAAAAGCGGCACAGCTCTGAACTGTTGCCTCGCTGTTTGCATTAGCCAGTGACAAAACCTCAGAAACACTAATCGAGCCACTTTCATTCCACTTCCTTTATAGGAACGTCATTGGAGCTGACTTTTCTTAGTTCCACGCTCCTTACCAGACGCTCCACCGAGCTTCATTCTTTTCTTGTGAAAAAACACAAACATGTCCTCAACCCCATATTAACACAGGATCCGGACCCTTCCATAGTCCCGAGTAGGGATCTTTCCATTTCACTTGAGTTTCAGGATTTAGTATTTTCACTTCATTAGCTTTAACTCCTGATGTTATAGCAGCTGTAATATTTAGCATTGTTTTTTTTTATAAGGAACTTTCAGGTGAAGCAACTCTTTTGTAAAACAGCTAGATTTTCTGAAGTTTGTTTCTTATCTATAAAGCAGTCATTTCTTTTTGAATGCCTGTTTCCTTGTATCCTTATTAGATTTGCAAAGGAATTACTCATTGCAGGCAGTTTGTTCAAAAGGCAAAGAACTTTGTTTTCCCATAAGTTTCTTCATATCTAAAACAACGTTCAGTGTATAAACTGCTTTCCCTTGTTTGAAGGATTTTAAAGTTGCTTCTTTGCTCTTATAGGTAGCTTTTTGTCATCCAACTACCGTAAAAACTTTGCACAGCTATTAGGGTAAATAAGGCATTTTACCAACGGAGCCCCAAACCGCGAAGCACCTAGTTTGTATCCTTTCAATTTTTCACTGGAACTGACACTTAAACCCTTAGACGATTTTCCTCCTTATTTTTAAGCTGTATTTTAATTTTAGAGCTGACAAAAGTGTTTCAGGGCAATGTCGCCATCTTTAGCGGAAAAACTACCTTTCCCAGAATGCATTTTCCTTACATCAGCCCATAATAATATCAGTCCCTTATATCATTTCCCATATTTCTTTTCCGGTCTGAGAGTCAACTGGTTCTCTTTTACTAGACTTGCTTACAAATTCTTGCCCGGGAGGTTTGAACAAAGTTTTTTGCTTTTGCAATGGGAGATTTGAACAAGCATTTTACATTTTCAATTATGGGACATTGGGAGGTTTCTATTCGCTCCTCAGCTGGCTTCAACAGGTGTCTCTCCTTCAGTTGACACTGGCCCCCGGATCAGAACTGCATCTGCCTCATTAGCACGTGTTGAGGCTGGCATTCCTGATAGCAACTTTCCTCGGGGCTTGTGTTTGTTTTAGCCAGTCAGTGAAAAACAAGATCATTTACAATAGCTTTTCCATAGCTCTTTCAGAGAGATTTTCTCCCACTGATCTATCTCATTTTTCTTGTCCGTCCCCCCCCCCCCCCCAGAGCTTCAGGTATCTGTCTGCGGCTCTGTACCTCTGCTAGCTGCCTTTGGAGGTAGGGGCTTTTTTCCCCCCCTGAATCTGCCTCAAACTCTAGCAGCTTTGTCAGGTCATATATTTTCTGGGGAGGATTATGTCCCTTCTCTGTTTCTTCAGAGTCTTTCTCCCAGACAGTTCCCAGTTTGGTCTCAATTTATCTCCTCTACCCCAGAAACAGTTTCTGACACTACAGTGGCGGCTTTCCCTGCTACTGAAGGTAGGGGTTTTTTTTGTCCGGTTCTGTTTTCAGGGTTTGTATGGTTTGCGTACAGACTGAAAACCTAACAAGGGAGGTTTTTGCCATTTCTAAACTCCCATTAGGACAGGTGCTTTGCCTTATCAGGCCTTCACCTGGCCCAGTCCCCCAGAGGGTTGCATTTGCTTGTCTGGGTGCTCAAGGACGGAGCTTATGCTAGAGGCAATCACCCCTTAGGGCTACACTCCCTCATCTCAGGGAGTCAGTTGACACAAAGCTTTTCTCAAAGAGGTGCTTTCTCTGACTGAAAAGAAAGCTTTACTCCTGGATAGTTCTGTTCTGCCCTGGCTGGGTTCTTTTTCTAGACAGCATTCTGACTCGGCAGCACGACTGCTTCAGACACAGTTCAGCTTTACTGTTTTCCCAGAAAGGTCCTTACTCTGATAGGAAAGCTTTTCTTAGATTTCTTTTTGTAGCTGTGGACCTATAAACCCGGGACTTGTAGGAAAGTGGACAACTGTGCCGTTCCCACTAGCTTTAGCTTTGTTTATTAGCAGTTTTCCCCTGGGTCCTGCACCTTCCTGCCTCAGCTCTGTGCTCCAGGAAGTTTGCAACTGCAGGAATCCTAGTATCCCCGCACTCCAACTCAGACGCTGGCCAGTCGCACCTGGGTTTTTGGTCAGAAGTGAGGATACAATACTAACAGTTTGCATTGCTTCAGGGGATCTTTGCATTAGGACAATTAGGAGCACCTTTTCATTCTGAAATGCTCACTCAGACAAAACCCTTGATGCCTCAGCTTGGCTGTAACTGTGAAGCTTGGCCTTTTTGCTTTTCTCAGGTAAAGTTTCCTGCCCTTTTGGGCTCTGTAGCTCTTCACCCACACTCTCCCAAGCATTTCCCTCAGGGTACTCTGACCCACTGAAGAGTCTTCAAGCTAGCTTTACTAGCTTAGAAGAGGTTTTTAGGAACTTGTCCCTGCCTCCTGCATTGCAGGGAGGATTGTTAAAGCTTGAAAGAATTTAGAGAGGTTTTGCTGCCTCCACCTCCCAAGCAAGCCACACTGTGTCTGGTTTCTGTATTCTTTTTTTTTTGTTTTGTTTTTGTTTTTTTGAGACAGGGTTTCTCTGTGTAGCTTTGTGCCTTTCCTGGAACTCTCTTTGGAGACCAGACTGGCCTCGAACTCACAGAGATCCGCCTGCTCTCCCTCCCAAGTGCTGGGATTAAAGGTGTGCGCCACCACCGCCCGGCACTGGCTTCTGTATTCTTATGTCTAGGTGTTTTGCTACATAACATTTGTACCAAGTTCACACTGAGTATCTTTGTAGTTCGACATATTTGCTAATGAATAACTAGGGTGTATGGCCACTGGTAGGCTGTCTGTGTTCCAGTGGATGGCCCTACACCTGTGTGTATGTGCATGTGGGCAGCACTGATTGTATTTAATTATACATATATGAAGTTGCTGGGAATGTGTTGGGAGGAGCACAGGGGAAATTGAAGGTAGTATGAGATGGTATGATCAAAACATATAGTATGCATATATAAATTTCTCAAGTGATAAATAAAAATATTTTTATATATATATATATATATATATATATATAAGATTTCATGTTATAACCCCCCCTCCCCCGCCCCCACACAAGTTTTTTTTAAAAAATTGCTTTTTCAGAGTGCGTTAATGTGACACATGAAACCTGAAATTTTCCTTTGTTGCTTCTATCTAAGGCCATATCAAATTATTATTTTTTAAAGATTTTATTTATTTATTAGTATACAGTATTCTACCTGCACATTCTACCCCTGCAGGCCAGAAGATGACACCAGATCTCATTATAGATGGTTGTCAGCCACCATGTGGTTGCTGGGAATTGAATTCAGGACCTCTAGAAGAGCAGCCAGTGCTCTTAGCCTCTGAGCCATCTCTCCAGCCCGGCAATATCAAATTATTACAGTTTTATTTAATATGTAAACTGTATCATTTTACATAAAATGCATTTGTTTTGTATGTCTTTATTTTTAAAATTCTTATTTTATTTAAATGAGCCTGCATGTATGTAAGTGTATCACATTCATGCAGCTGAAGAGTGTCAGATCCCCTGGAACTGGCATTACAGATGGTTGTGAGCTGACATGTAGCTGCTGGGAACTGAACCAGGATCCTCTCCAATAGCAGCTAGTGCTCATAACTACTGAGCCATCTCTCCAAACCCCCCCTCTCCCCGGTTTTGTATATACTAATTGTAAAAGTTTTTCTCAGTGTGATAGTTTTCAAAACAGTATCTTAGAGTGTGGAATCTAAAAGTGAGAGCTAGGGACAAAAGGTGGCATCAGAATGATAACTTGGTGGTTTAAACTTGGATATGTTATGATACACAGCCCTGTCATTCGTTTTGCAGTCTGTGTCTTCTGTGTTGGTGAGATTTGGTAAATGTACCTCTGGATGGACTGTGGGACCTGTGACAAGAGAAAGGATTTTTAAACTTGGACTTAAATCCTGATTCATCTTGATATATATGATTTAGTTTGCGGAACAAACCTTGCTGGGACTGATACAGAAGAATATAGTTTATCTCAGAGAGAGATTATTGTAAGAACCTTACTTTTGAACTGTGCTCAGAAGAAAACGTGTGTGTGTGTGTGTGTGTGTGTGTGTGTGTGTGTGTGTGTGTGTGTATTTCATGAGAGAGGGTTTTATGTAGGCCAGGATGGTTTTGAGCTCTCCCTTAGATGCAGCTCTTAAATGCAGCTAAGGATGATCTTGAAAAAGTGATCCTGTTCTTCGTCTTTATTTTATTTTTTTTCTTCCCTGGAGTTAAGGACCAATTTCAGGTTTTTTGTTTGTTAGGTAAGCGCTCTACCACTGAGCTAAATCGAGTGATTAAATTATAGGTATGTGCCACTATGTTCCTTTTATGTCGAGTGAACCCAGCCAGGGTTTCTTGCAGTCGAGGTAAGTACTCTTATTAATGATATATCCCCTGTATTTACTTTATCTGAACCACAAATGTGAGATGATATTCCTGCCTCTTAGTGGTCCTCATGGTGAGAGTAGATGCTTCTTTAGTCAGCAGGCACTCTTATTGCTTCTGGAATTCAGAACACAAAAGCTGCTGCTGTTTCCAGTTGTCTAATGTAGTCACCTGTATAGAGAATCTTAATGTGTTGTTTATTTTAATTTCTAGAATATTGCATTCATAGCTCTTTTGCATTGGAGGTGGGTTTTTATATGTCTATCTTTAAGAAAAAGGGTGTTTCTAGAAAGTTTCTAGCCCTCAAGTAGAAATTATTTTAAAAGTCTACTTTTAAAAAAATTCTTCCCTTTGTTGAAAGGAAGTCAAAAGTAACCTATTCTTTTTCTATGAATGGAGACTTGTTAATGTATTGCATGGGACTGTACTGTGCTATGTGTATGTATATGAATATGTACACATACACATAATGGTAGTAAGGGTGGGTAGAGGTGCTTGCCTCCGCTTCCAAGTGCTAGGATTAAAGGTGTGCGTCACTACCCCCAACCCAAGTACAGATTTTTTCTTTTTTTGTGGAAAAAGTTAATATTCAGAAAGACAGTTTGGAAAAATAAGTAATCTGTGTAACAGACCTGGCTGTCCTTGAACTGGCTTTGTAAGGTCAGACTGGTGTGCTGGAACTAACGCGCCACTACTCCCAGCTGTAATCATGATTTTACCTTAGCTTCCAAATCTTCAGTTACTTTACATTTTTGAATTATACATTATAGGTGCCATGTTATTATTATTGTTGTTATTATTTTTAGAAAAAAGGTACCATGACCCAGGCTGTCCTGAAGCTAGATATAAAGCTGATTACATTCCTGCTCCTCCTGCCTTCACCTGAGGTGCTGGGCTTTTGGCTTTTGGGTTGTCTCTGAGTATTATCATTAGCAAGCTGTGGGCATGACCAGTATCAGCAGAAACAGTTTCCACCAATACTTATTACCCTGTGATCAGATAAATCTCTCTTTTGGAATACTGTAAAGTTTTTATACTTTATACTCTTTTGAGTTCTCTTACTAACAAATCTGTACTTCCTTATATGAGCAACAGCTCATCTTTTCCACACTTCCTAGAGAAGAGGGGTTGTTTTCCATTTCTACAAGTCTGGCTTAGTTTTGAATGTCTTTTGCTAAGACATGTATTGCCAGAGGTAGCTGACCAAGCTTCATTCTCTTTCTACAGGGCCTAAGAGGATTGAGACCCTTTTTTGGGGTCCAACAACGCTTTAAAAGGAGTTACCCAAGACCATTGGAAACACCAGAATTTTTTTTGTTGTTGTTTGTTTTGTTTTTCGAGACAGGGTTTCTCTGTGTAGCATTCGAGCCTGTCCTGGAACTCGCTCTGTAGACCAGACTGGCTTCGAACTCACAGAGATGTGCCTCCTGAGCGCTGGGAGTAAAGGCGTGCGTCACCATCAATGGGCTATAAATATCAGATTTTACATTACAGTTCATAACAGCAGCAAAATTACAGTTATGTAGTAGAAACAAAAATAATTTTATAGTTGGGTGACAGTGCAACATGAGGAACTGTAGTACAGTTTTGCAGCATTAGGAAAGTTGAGAGCCACTGGCCTAGAGCATGCCAAGTATGTTTTCTGACCTCTTCCTCAACCTAGATTTCCAATTTTAAAGCAGCATCTTTTCAGTGTATTAGCTAATGTAGTTAAATATTTTTAGGCTCAATTCTTCATCCTGAAATATAGCATGCCACCATGCCTGGTTTAGTTAGCTTAATTTTTTTTTTTGGGGGGGGATAACTTCTGCACATTACTTTTTAAGACCTTTGTCATCTAAGCGTAAGTTCACAAAGTGAATTAGAGCAACACAACTACAAGAAATATAGAAATCATGAAGTGATGTTTATTGTCGACTGCAAGAGATATCTAGAGTGAGAGGGCAAGGAAATTGATTAAAGGAATGGATGATTCCATTGTCTAGTTATGTGTAGGCAAAGGATCTAAATTGAAATAAACAATTTTGGACACCTGTGTTGGTGTCACTTGTTTTATGTAGTAAATACAGTTTCGTCAAGATTGAAATGTGATATCTTGGATAAGGAATTGTAATTTAGCTATCATTAAAAACAAGTCACAGCATGGCGTGGTGGCACACACCTTTAATCTCAGCACCTTTAATCTCAGCACTCAGAGGTGGAGGCAGGTGTATCTCTTACCTGAGGGTGGTGGCACACACCTTTAATCCTAGCACTGGGAGTCAGAGGCAGGAGGAGCTCTATGAGTTTGAGGCCACCCTGGCCTACAGAGCGAGTTCCAGGATAACGGAGGCTACACAAAGAATGAGTTACCTGGTATAGGGCAGTTATAGTGCCTCTGCCCAGTATGTTCAAGGCTCCAGATTCAGTGTCCAGCAATTCGAGTACATATACATAGAAGAAATATAAGACAGGGTTATTGTCTGTATTTTTAGTTACTTATTCAAGCTAGATTGAATAGTATTTTCTATTACTTAAAATTGCCCATCAAAGCCAGGTAGAAGCAACCACTTAACCTGCTAACCCAGGAATGGGTAAACAAAATGTAATAGCCCTTCACAATGGCTTATTATTCATGACTAAAAAGAATGAGATGCTGTTACATGCTACAACATGGACATGCTTTGAAAACATAATAAATTGGGGCTGGAGAGATGACTCAGTGGTTAAGAGCACTGGCTGCTCTTCCAGAGGACTCTGGTTCAATTCCCAGCACCCACATGGCAGTTCACACCTATCTGCAGCTCCAGTTCCAGGGCTTCTGACACATACAGGCATACATGCAGGTAAAACACCAGTGGACATAAAGTAAAAACTTTTAAAAAAAAATTGCAAAATGAGAAAGAAACCAATCATAAAATATCACATATTCTATGATTCCAGTTTATGTGAAAGGCCTAGAGGCAAATCAGTAGACTTGCTGGATACTTAGGGGTGACAGAGAGTTGGGGAATGAGAAATGAGTTTTTTTTTTTTTTTGTTTGTTTGTTTGTTCTGTTCTGTTTTTTCAAGATAAGTTCTCTTGTAGCCCACAGTGACCTCAAACTCTCTGTGTATACATGAGGCTAGTCTCATTCCCAAGTGCTGGGATTGCAGGCTCCTACCACCACACCTGCCTTCTTTTCTTTCCTTTCCCCCTTATTCCTTTCCCCTTTCCCTTTCCTTCCCCCTTTCCCTTCCCTTTCCTTTCCCTCCCCTCTTCCCTTCCCCCTTTCCCTTTCCTCTTCCCCTTTTCTTTCCCCTTTTCCCTTTCCTTTCCCTTTCCCTCCCCTCTTCCCTTTCCCCTTTTCCTTACCCTTTCCCTTCCCTTTCCTTTCCCTTCCCTTTCCTTTCCCCTTCCCCCTCCCTTTTCCCTTCCTCTTCCCTTTCCCCTTTCCCTTCTCCTCTCCCCTTCCCCCTTCTCTTTTTCATTACCTTTCCCTTTCCCCTTCCCCATCCCTCTTCCTTTCCCCTCTTCCTCTTCCCTGTTCCCCTTCCCCCTCCCTCTTCCTTTCTCCTCTTCCTCTCGCCTCTTCCCCCTCCCCGTTCCCCCTTCCCCTTCTTCTTTCCCTTTGTTTTTCCTTTCTTTTGTTTTTGAGACAGGGTCTTGCACCTGGGACTTGTGCTATATTCTTCCTATTTCCACCTTTTGACTGCTGCAATTATAGGCATAGTCAGTGTGCTTTACTGATTGATGGTTGCTGATGGGTATATATTCCTTTTTGGGTTGATGGAAATATTGTAAATTTGATTAGGATGATGTATGTAGAAGTCTTTTAATATACTGAATGTTATTAAACTATACACTTTTTTTTTTTTTTTTGTCTGAGCTGAGGACTGAACCCAGGGCCTTGCACTTGCTAGGCAAGCGCTCTACCACTGAGCTAAATCCCCAACCCCTAAACTATACACTTATAAATGAGTGAATTTTATTTGTATTATAGCTCATAAAAGTGTCAAGAAAGGAAAGAATTTTAAATAGATAACACCTCATTTTACAGATGAGAAACTGAGGCACATAAATGTTAAGCAGCACACTCATTGAGATCTGGTAGGTTTTAGAGTTGGGATTCAAAATTACATGTGTGGCCGCCGGATGGTGGCAAATGCCTTTACTCCCAGCACTTGGGAGGCAGAGCCAGGCAGATCTCTGTGAGTTCAAGGCCACACTGATATACAGAGCGAGATCCAGGACAGGCACCAAAAGTATACAGAGAAACCCTGTCTTGAAAAACAAAAAAACAAACCAAAACAAAAAAATTACGTGTGTGCTATACTGACTTTTAAAAGATAAATAAGAGTCTTCCTTATGGAACCTTGGAGTTGGGGGAGTTCCTTAGTGATTACTTAATCTAACCCCTTCATGTTGCTGATGAGAAAATTGAACCTCACATAATACAGTGACTTAGTCATGGCAAATTAGTCAACTAATTAGTGGCAGTGAGGGATTTATGTCTTATTCACAGAGACAGGAAAGTAAACAACAGCTAACAGTGATGTGAAATGCAATGGAATGTTAGCAAGTAGGGGTGCAGGCATTTGTTGTGCTGTGGAAATTAAGGAAAGGATGAGTTAATTCTGTTGACTGAACAAGAGGATTTTTTTAAAAAGTGACATTTTGAAGCAATAATGGATTGAGATATCCTGAATGTCTCATTGTACACGTCGAGTATGCAGCAGGTTGCAGGTAATTGGAATGGAAAATCAGAAAGTGCCTACTTTCTCCATCAGCAGTGGGAAACACAGAAGATTAACCAAAAAATTGTGTGTGTGTGTGTGTGTGTGTGTGTGTGTGTGTGTGTACGTACATAGTTTTAGCTGTTAAAGTATTCTCTTTAATTGCTTCATATACTGTTGGCAAGCTCTGACATTAAAATTTTTTAAAAAATAAAAAAAAAAATTAATGCCTAAGGAGGCCAGAAGAGGGCATTAGATCTTCTTGGACTGGAGTTACAGATGGCTTTGAGCTGCCATGTGGGTGCTGGGGATAAAACCTAGATTCTGTAGAAGCTCTTAAGTGCTGAGCCACCTTTCCAGGCCCTTAACTTTGTTTTTAAATCCCCATGATAAGGTCGGTGTGATGGTCATCCACAACTCTAGCACTTGAGAGAGGTAGAAGCAGGAGGATCAGGAGTTCACTAGTTTAGCTAAAATGTTACTCCAAGAAATCATAGACCAGATCTGTTTTTGACACACACACACACACACACACACACACACACACACACACACACACACACGTATTTTTTTTTTTTTTTTTTCTTTTGAGACAGGGTTTCTCTGTGTAGTTTTGGTGCCTGTCCTGGATCTCACTCTGTAGACCAGGTTGGCCTCCAACTCACAGAGATCTGCCTGACTCTGCCTGCAAAGAATAGTTTTTATTTTTACTTACCTATATGTATGTATGTATATATATATATACATGTATGACACATGTGTATAAGTGCCCAAGAAGGCCACAAGAGGGCAGCAGATTCACTGGAACTGGATTTGCAGGTATTTGTGAGTTGCCTGACATGTCTGGGAACTGAACTTGGGTCTTTTGCAAAAACAGCACGTGCTTTTAACCACTGATGCATCTCCTCAGCCTCTGAACACTTTTTTTTTGTGCGGGGGGGGGGGGGGGGGGCAGAGTTGTGTGTGTTGGGGGTAATTTTACATTATAAACAATTGGGTTTTTTCATGTGTAAAATACTTATGAATGAGTAAATTAAGAAAGATGCTTGTCTAGAAATATTACTCAGTGGCTGAAGTCCTTGCTGTAAAAACATGAAATCTTGATTTAAATTTCAGCACCTGTGTAAAAAACTAGGCACTGCTGGGAGGCAGAGACAGGTAGATAGATCCTGGGGATTTGTTGGCCAGTTGATTGGTGAAAAAATAAGGTGGAGAGTGAGAGAGGAAAACACCCCACACCACCCTTTCTTAGAAAGTAAGATGGAAATCCACCTCATATTTGGCCTTCTATGTAGTTGAGTAGTTGTGATGGAGGCTATATTGCTTATAAAGCTTGAAGTGCTGTCACATTCTGAGGAAGATAGTTTTCAACCTCTGATGGGAATACTACTGAAAACTGAAGTGATAACAGGATTGTAAACTAAATGGTATGCTTGAAAAGTGGGGCAATAGTCAGTGCTTGATAATCTTGCTTAAAAAAATGGGATCTTGAGATACAAAGTGCTGAAATGGAAATGTCAGAAGACACGTGTAGGAAGCGAATGAGTTAGGATTCTTTATTTCTTAACTTCTCATAAGGAACTCAAACTGAACACATTAATTTCTACAGATTTCTAGGCATTTGAATACTTGGTCTCCAGTTGTTGGAGGTGTTCAGGAAACTTTAGGTGGTGCAGCCTTGTTGGAGGAAGTATATAACTGGGGGCAGGCCTTGAAATTAAAAAGCCTCCATCATTTCCAGCTCACAGTCAGTGAGCTAAGACATGGAAAGTGGGTAAGCACAGGGCCAATTATATAATAGCTCAGTGGTAGAAAGCTTGCCTAGCATGCAGTCTAGTAGGTTCAACCCTCCAGTACTGCCCCCCAAATAAAAGTAAAGGGCTTTTCTCTCCAGCTTTCTCTCCTCATTCTCTACTATCATTTCTTTCTCCTCTCTTGTACTCTTTTTTTTTTTTTTTTTTTTTTTGAGACAGGGTCTCTTTATGTAACCCTGGCTATCCTGGACCTTGCTATAGATAGACTAGGCTGGCCTTGAAATCAGAGAGATCTGCCTACAGGGGATTAAAAGCCACTCCTGGCTCCTTGTTCGTTTGTTTTTGTGAGCCCAGATTGGCATCAAACTGTGGATTCTTTTGCTTCAGCCTCCCAAGTGCTGGTATTATAGTTGAGTCCCATGCTTGGATTATCCTTAAGTTCTCATTGGCCACAGTTTTGCTGCCTTGTTTGGTGGTGTTATTTTACTTTTACTGCATACTTCTATTATACACACACACACACATACACATACACACACTCTTGCAGTGATGACATTTAAATGTCACATATTCTCTTTAGTTGAAATTTTTGTTGGCATATTAAAAAAGTGAAGTAGAAAATGATGGGCTGGAGAGATGGCTCAGCAATTAGGAGCACTGACTGCTCTTCTAGAGGACCCAGGTTCAATTCCCAGCACCCACATGACAGCTAACAACTTTGGTCTGTAACTTCAAGATTTGACACCCTCACACACACATATATGCAAGGAAAACAGCAATGCACATAAAAAAATTAAAAAAAAAAGGAAAACAAACATTCCTACTTCTCATTTCCTTTTTGACTATAATTTCTTTTAGGCTAATTGCTTGCATTTTAAAGTCTGTTCACCAACTTCATTGATATATAATTGACATGAAATAGAGGGCATGTTTTTGACATATGAAGGCATCTGTGAAACTAAACAGTTTTAAACATGTTTATCTTTTAAAAGTTTTTTTCTGCTAATTGGCAGATCCTCCTCCAACTCCACATTTTAGTGATTTTTCTGTCACTTTAAAGTACTTTAGTGTTATACAACATGCATCCTTTTCTGTCTTCTTGTATAATATTAGAGGGACCAGCCTCAATATTATACATCCCAGGGGCTCAGGAGAGAGAACTACTAACAGCGAGGACTATTTTCGGAAAATAGAATCTCAGCACACTGAGCTCTATAGTCCACTTGCTTTAATTCCTCTGGCATAACATCCTGTATACACAGCGTCAGTTCTGTTCTTGTGCCTAGCTCCTTTCTTGTCTGATTTCTGTTTATCTATTGCTCCCTCTAAGTTCTATCTTAATTCTCTCATCTTAATTCTGCTTCATCTAGGTCCTTTTCAGCTTGTTCTTACCCAGCTAGTACTTCCCCATCTGACTCTTCCTCATCTTCCATCTCATTCCTCTAGTACTCTCTTCTAGCTCTTCGATCTAGTTCTTCCCCGTCTCAGTTTGCTCCTCTCAAGTTCTTACCGTCTAGTTCTTCCATTCTCTTTTCTCTTCTCCATCCTCCACGTTCCACCTAAGTCTCCCAGGGATCCAGTAATAAACCCAAGCAATAGCAAGCCACTGGTCAAGCAAGGTCACCAGGCTTGAATTCTACAGGGTCATAAAGGCAGGTAAGAATTTTCCTCAGGCAGTGAGCACCAGGCTTTCTTTTACAATCCAAAATGGGAGTGGTAAAAGAGGAGGTCAACTGAGTGCTAATGACCAGTTAGTACATCAAAAAGGGGATCTATGTGCTCAGTCTACATTCCTAGAAGTGGTTAGGAAAGAAGCTAAACTGTGTAAAGCTATTATTTAACATCCACCTGACCTAGGTGGTGTCTCCTTGTGGAATTAAATCAGGAGACTTGCATGTGGGCTGTTACCACTGTTAGTCCTTGAAAGTGGGTAAGAGAGATATCTGATTCCAGAGAAAGCCTTTCCTGTGGCTATTCTCCAAATACCTGGAATGTGAATGTCCAGAGAGTGATCAGTCCACACTGTTAGCCCTTCTTAGGGAAAAGTCAATTGGGAAAACTATGAAGGCACACATGATTTTTTTTTTTTTTTTTTTTTTTTTTTTTTTTTTTTGGTTTTTCGAGACAGGGTTTCTCTGTGTAGCTTTGCGCCTTTCCTGGAGCTCACTTGGTAGCCCGGGCTGGCCTCGAACTCACAGAGATCCACCTGGCTCTGCCTCCCGAGTGCTGGGATTAAAGGCGTGCGCCACCAACGCCCGGCTATGATTTTAATAACAGAATACAGCTGATATATAACAACCCAAATGACACCAAAAGCTCCTTGGAATTTGGCTGCCTCTGGAGGAATCCCCTGATCCCTCCAGGTAGTGACTTTGCCATAACCAGCTGAGTTCTTAGGATATATTCCTGTGGCCTGCAGCAATGTCTGCTCTCTCACTTAGCATGACTGTTGTCAGATTTATCTAGCAGTCATGACAGTGTTTTTATTCCTTTTCTGGGTAGCATCCATCTTATATTATTCAGTTTATTAATAGACATTTGAGTTATTTCTATGTTGTTTGGTAAACATTTGTGTGAAGTATTTATGTGGGATCATGTAGAAGGTGAATCTGTAAAGAAAGTGTCCAATGTTCTCTCATTCTCTCGTTCTCTCTCTCTTTCCTAAGGGTATTTTTTTGAGACAGAGTTTCTCTGTGTATCCCTGGCTGTCCTGGAACTCTGTAGTCCAGGCTGGCCTTGAACTCACAGAGATCTGCCTACATCTGCCTGCTGAGTGCTGGGATCGGGATCAAAGGTGTGTGCCATCATGCCCGGCAGTCAAATGTTTTCTAAGGTAGCTCTCCTGTTTCATTAATTCTTTTTACCAGCTATGAATAAGAGCTCCAGTTCCTCCACATCTTCTTTAGTATCTTGACATAAGTATTTCTTTTGAATATTTTATCTGTTTTGCCCTCTTTGAGCAGTCTTGCTATATACACCCCCCCGCTTCCCCCCCCCCCCCCCCCCCCCCCCCCGTGTGCGTGTGTGCGTGCGTGCGTGCGTGCGTGTGTGTGTGTGTGTGTGTGTGTGTGTGTGTGTGTTTGTTTTCTTGGGTATATGTGTGTAGTTTCCTGGGTGAGTTTTTTTTTTATTAAAATTTTTTACTTATTTAACATACGACCACAGTTTCCCCTCCTCCTCTTGTCCCCCCACCTCACCTCTCATCTACCCATCCGTTCAGAAAGGGGCAGGCCTCCCGTGGGAGTCAATAAAGTATGACATATCAAATTGAGGCAGGACCAAGCTCCTCTCCCCTCATCAAGTTTGGGCCAGGCATCCCAGCATGGGGAATAGGTTCTGGGTGAGTTTTTGTGTAGGCATAGCCATGCTTGGGCAGAGGAGGATGTTGCGTGCCCTGCCCTATCACTTTGAGACAGGTCTCTTTGAGCCTGGAGCAGGATGGGCAACCAGCAAGCCCCAGTAATCCCAACTTGTTGACACAGAGGTTACAGGTTGCTCATATGACGTTGTTGTCTTTCTACGTGAGTTCTGGGTTTTGTACTCAGGTCCTCATGCTTGTGCCACAAGTGCTCCTAAGCGTAGAGCCATCTGCCCAGCTTATATGCTCTCATTTGTTTTTCTTAACATTTCCTTTAAAATATGTGGAGCATTGTCGAATGTGCTGATAATTTGTCATGTGTGTAGTCTTCTGTGAAGTGTCTCTTAAAGATCTTTGGGTCACTTTTCTTTTCTTTGGCTTTTTTGAGACAGGGTGTCTCTGTGTAGCCTTTGCTGTCTTGGAACTTGCTTTATAGACCAGGCTGGACTCATTCAGACAGAGATCTGCCTGCCTCTGCCTTCTGAGCACTGGTACTCAAGGTGTGTGTCACCACCAATCAGGTCACATATTTTTATTCTTGAAGAATTTCTTAAAATGAGCTGGTTGTGGTGGCTTTATCCCCAGCACTTGGGAGTCATAGGCATGCAGATCTCTTGAGTTTGAGGCCAATGTGGTCTATAGAATGAGTTCTAGGACAGCCAGGGCGGTTACACAGAGAAACCCTGTCTCGAAAAACCAAATTAAAAAAGAATTTCATAAATGTATTTTGATCATATTTCCTTTTTAGTCTTCCTGCTAACTCCTCCCAGATCCCTCTAGTTTCCCACCTCCTCCTTCCTTTGTACTCCCCACCATGGTTGAATTTTAAGAGTTCTTCACAGGTTTTGGATTACAACACTTCTGTCTTTTTGGTTTTGTTTTGTTCTTGTCTGGCTTTGGTCTGTGGCAGTCCTCATGGCTTCTGTCTTCAGGTGCTGAGATTACATGCATGTGTTGTCAACCCTGGACTGGGTCATAATCCTTCATCTGAGTCCTCTTTTGCAAATATGTTTGCTCAGTTGGTGTTTTGTTGAAGCATGAATCTTAAATGGTCTTATTAATAAAATCAAACCCAGAGCCAGGTATTGGGTTAAAGCTGGAAGATCAGAGAAGCAGAATGAGCTACAGCTTCCTCACTTCGCCAATTCTTCAGCTGATTCTGTTTCCTCAGACTGGAAGCCTCTGAGTCCTCATCCAAACGAATCTCAGCTGAACTGCTGCTAAAAGCTGAAAAGCTTAACCAGGCTCTAGTTCCTGGTTTTCAATGCCTCATATACCTTTCTGCTTCCTGCCATCACTTCCTGGGATTAAAGGCTCTTGTTACCATGCCTGGCTGTTTCCAGTGTGGCTTTGAACTCACAGAGATCCAAACTGATCTCTGCCTCTGAAATGCTAGGATTAAAGGTGTGAGTGCCCCCATTTTCTGGCCTCTCTATGTCTATCTAGTGGCTGTTCTGTTCTCTGACCCTAAATAAGTTTATTAGGTTGCACAATATTTTGTGGAACACAGTATCACCGCATTTTGTCATTCTTTTGACAGTTTCACAGAGGAGACATTGGTAATCGTAGTATATGCCTTTGGTGATGTATCAGTTGCCAAGCACCATTTGTCAAAATCTGTATCTATTGCCTTTGTTCTTCTGACCATATTATGTTCCTGGACTTTCTGTATTATTCCATTAATCTCTTAGTTCCTTTGTTATTACCACTGTTTTTCTTTCTGTAGCTTTAGAAGAAGTCTTTAAACTAGATAGAACCAGTTCTCCAAACTTTTTTCCCTGTTTTAAAATTTAATGTATTTTAATAGTGAAATTATAGGAATGGCACAGAGAACAGACAAAATTAGAAGCTCCTACTTGCTTGTAGGAAAATTCAGAATAAGTATAGTCAATGGATGGAATGTTCTGTATGATGAAAATGCTACAAATGCTTAATTTCTATCAGTAAGAAATTTTTACTTATTTTTAATTAAAAAATAAATTTATATATGTGTATGCATGTGTGCTCATGCATACCTGCATGAATATGTGTTTGCATCTGAGTGCATTGGAGCATGTGTGGAAGTCAGAGAACAACTTGCAGGGAACTGACCATGTAGATCAGGCTGGTCTCAGATTCACAGAGATCAGATTTCCTTTGCCTCCCGACTGGTGGGATTAAAGACATGTGCTGCTATGACTGACCCAAGTAACTTTTAATATAATGTTTTTATTTTTTGATGATTTTGTATATGCATATTATGTATTTTGATCATATTCACCCCCAGTTCCTCCCAGATGCATTCTTCATCTTTTCCCTTCCCCTCTGTTTTTTTTTTTTTGAGTCAGGGTGTCCTAGAACTCACAGAGATCCACCTATCTCTGCTGGGATAAAAAGCTTAAACCACCACACCCTGTCCTTTTAAAAATAACTCGGAGAGTCCAATAATTTGTGCTGCTTATAAACTGATAGGTGTGGGGTTTGGTGTCATCTGTTGGAGGGTGGTTTTCTTAGGGTTTCTATTACTGTGAAGAGACACCATGACCATAGCAACTCTTATAAAGAAAAACATTAAATTGGGGCTGGCTTACAGTTTCAGAGGTTTAGTCCATTATTTTCATGGAGCTGTGCCAGGCAGATATGGTGCTGGAGAAGAAGCTGAGAGTTCTACCAGCAGCAGAAGCAACTATGTGTCATACTGATAGCTTGAGCATGAGACCTTAAAGTCCACATCTCCCCCCACTTCCTCCAACAAGACCACACCCACTTCAACAAAGCCACACACCTAATAGTGTTACTTCCTATGGGGACTATTCAAACCACCACACCAGTGAATATTTAAAAAAAAAAAAAAAAAAAAAAAGCCCTGATCATAATTAAATTTAAAAAGGTATTAGATCCCAAATTCTTACATCACTCCAGAATTTTGAATATCTGGCATATGTAAACATTTTAGTTGTTTATATATAAAAAAAAGAATAATATTGAAAATATCATTAAGTAAAATTTTTTTCACAAATTATGGCATTTTAAAACTGTCCCAGTACACTAATGAAAATTTATGTGGGGGATATTGTTAAAAGCCAAAATATTATTAATGTTTTTATTAGCATATAATTATTAAATAAATATGATTTATTATAACATTTTTATACATGTACATAATGTATTTTGATTATATTCACTTCCCATTACTCTCTTACTCTTTCCCACAAATCCTCTTTCTTTTTTAACTCGCCCCTCCTTTGGTGACCTGGCGTTTCATAGGAGTTGTACAGGAGTGGGGAGAGTTTGTTCAGAGGAGTGTAGGCACTTTAGCACTTTCACTGAAGAAAGTGTTTCCCTCCTCCACTGACAACTAACTGTGTAATTCCTCAGGAAGAGGAGGGTGCCTTGATACCCTCCCCTATCCATGTCAGGATATTGATGGTTACTTGTGGTGGCGATCATGCATAGGCAATCATAGCTGTTAGGAGCTCAAACGTGCAGCAGCCATCCATGCAGGGAAGTCAGCAGCCCTCACCTCTCATACCCTTCCAGCTCTTACAGACATTCTCTCAGCACTGGAGGTAGTGAGATAGTTATTCCATTTGTGAATGAGTTTTTTTTTTTTTAAAGATTTATTTATTATGTATATAGTGTTCTGCTTGCATGTGTGCCTGCACACCAGAAGAAGGCACCAGATCTCATTATAGATGGTTGTGAGCCACCATGTGGTTTCTGGGAATTGAACTCAGGACCTGAAAGAGCAGCCAGTGATCTTAACCTTTCTCTCTGTTCTTGGAGCATACTTTACAGTCACTGCTGACAGGTTGCTGAAAGAAGCTGCTCTGACCAAAACCAACAGCAGCACTATTTTAGGGGAATAAGCACAATTATTTAGAAGATAGTTTGATAAGCACATCATGTTTGTTTAAGGAAATGGCAGTGACTTCTTGCCCAGGTTCTATAACCTCCCAGTCCTTTTGACTGGGTTTATAGTACCAAGTATGAGTTCTGTCTTGTGAAGTCTTATTACCTCCATAACAGATGTTTCACTGTTGTACCAATGGGTGAGTCTTTCTTGGCTATTGGTTTTGTTGCATATATGATCCACAGCTAAGTCTAGTAACACCTCTTACCCAGCAGCTTGTTATAGTGAGACTTAGCCCAGTTCCAGCTTGATTTTCTGTGTTCCAGGGTGTAAGACATCACCATCAGTAAGACCTTACTATCTAGTTCTGTGGGCAACTAACAGCAGTGATAGTTGCCTGTGTTGTTTTTGGAACTGCAAGGGCCTCTCTGACCAACAGCTTATAGGGAGGTAACTTACTATCTTGTCATGGGGTTTTTTAAAAATAATCTGTGGCTTCTTGGAGTGATTTTATCTACTCACACAGGGTACATTTGCTCAAACGTTTAAAAATGTTTTATTTCTTAATTATCAGGTATCAGATTTCTGTATGACTTTTTCATAGATTGTTAATTTTGGTTGATCTTCCTTGCTACTCACTCTTCTCATGCATTCCTAATCGCTCCCTGTTTTTAGACAGGACCTCAGACTGTAGATCATGTTGGCCTGGAACTTTTTAACAGTCTTCCTTCCTCGGTCTTCCAAGGGCTGAGATTACAGTGTGAGCCACCACCTGGCTTCAGTCACTATTAAATTTGATTCGGCTTTAAAAACTTCCCCCAAGCTGGGCTGTGGTGATGCAAGCCTTGAATCCCGGCATTTGGGAGTCAGAGCCAGTCAGATCTCTTGTGAGTTCCAGGCCAGCCTGGTCTACAGAGCAAGATCCAGGACAGGCACCAAAACTACACAGAGAAACCCTGTCTCGAAAAAAAGAAAACTACAACAATGAAAACAAACAAACAAACAAACAACTTCCCCCAGAGAAGTTTTAGAATAGTTGAGTAAAATGTTACAAATAAGAGAATATTGAAAAGGTATAACTAAGATAACTAAGCTTTTGTGTGTGTTTGTTTAGTTTTAACAATAGTGAATGTTTGATGTGAAATGACACTTCAAATATGAATTTTGCCAGTAGGTGGCAACAAATCAGTATCTCATTTATAGTATAACTAATAGACAAGATACATTTTATTTTTTCCCACCAGTAAACATCGTGGGCTCATGCCTTATGCTTTTTAAAAAGTGGTTATAGAGTTTATTAAATAATGTGACTTGGAACTCACAGAGATTCCTTTTGCTTCTGTCTCTTGAGTGCTGGGATTAAAGCATGCGCCATCACAACCTGATCTTCTTATATATCTTAACCTGGCTTCAAACTCACTAAGTAGGTGACAGTGACTTCCCAAGTGCTGAAATTATAGGCATGTGCCATCATGCCCAAAATGAAATTTTTTTTAAAAAATAAAGACAGTTTTACTGTGTAGACCAGGCTGCTGTCAAATTCACAGAAGTCTGCCTGCCTCTGCCTCTGTGTGCTGGACTTAAAGGCCTGCACCACCATACCCAGCTCTGCATAGTGTATTTTAAAACTGACAATTGTTTTGTTTTACTTATTTTTTTTTTTTTTAAGCCAGTGTCTTACTTTGTAGCTGAGACTGACATGGAACTTTCTATGTGGACTAAGTGCATGAAACTCACTATGTAGTTTAAGCTTGCCTTGAACTCTTGACAATCCTCCTCCCTCTGCTTCCAGTTACAGGCATGTGTCACTGCACTCAGCTTTATTTTCGAACTGAGAGATGATATAGCTATTTGGTGTATTACCTGGTGACTGCAAAGTATTTGTTGTGGGCTTAGGATTTTCCCCCTTGAAGTTTACAGTAGTCGAGATGTTAGAATTTTAAAAAGGCCTGCAAGCAATTCTACATTCAGCCAAATGATTTATCAACTAGTATTTATCAATATTTAGATTTGATTTTATCTGGCTAATACATTTTATTTGATTTTTAAGTTAGAAGGTAGTTCTCTGCTATCTTTTGGTTCTCCTCACAGTTAGAATATTCATTCATTTGTCCATATTTTCATTCATTGACAGGTCTTACTCTGTAGCCAGGCTAGTTGTGGACTCCTGCCTCTTTGCCTCCTAAGTGCTGCGATGACAGGCATGCATGTTGATTGTGTTTTGGCATTTCTGTCTTGTTTGATGCATGTGGACAGTTTGTGTAGAATCTTTATAGAGGGATTCTACAGGTTTCAGGCATGTGAGGTCTTAATCAAGGCTTGGCACCTTGTTGAACAACTGGAGAATGTGTATACCCACAGAGTTTAACATTTGCCTTTGAAAGATGCTAATGAATTGGTAGCTAATTTAAAGCTCTTTCTTTGTTTATCTCTTTTTTTGTATGTGGTGTGTTGAGACATTGTTTCTTTTTTTTATTTCTTCCTTCCTCCCCTTTTTCCCCCCAATGTCCTTTATTAAAAGAAGGAGGAGTTCTTAAATACAGGCTTACAGCACAATGGGAGAACTCTGGAAGGGCAGAAGTTGGCTACCAATGTTTTACAATCTTGCATCTAAGCTGTTAACGCCCATTATGCAGGATACACAGACAAGGATCTTCCCTTAAGCATTCAGGAGGGTGGAACTGTCAGGGAATTAGCATAGGGAGGATATCAAGGTCAAGGTCAGCAAGCAAAACAACAGTTACCCAAAACGGGGGCTAGGGCCCTACAGGTCTCCCTTTTACTAAAAAATGAGCTTCTGACTTAGATTGCATAGGACATCAGCAGGTCACTTTAGCCATCATGGAGACACCTGCCCAGGCCACACAGGCGCTTGGACAGTGTTTCTATGTGTATCCTGGCTGTCTTAGAACTACTTTGTAGAACAGACTGGCCTTGAACTCACAGAGATCTGCCTGCCCCTGCCTAAGTGCTGGGATTAAAGGTGTGCACCACCACACCCAGCTTAAAGGAGCTTTTTCCATGGTTAGGTGAAATACTTTTTCTTTCTTTCCTTTCCTTTTCTTTCCTTTCCTTTTCTTTTCTTTTCCTTTTCTTTTCTTTTCTTAAATGTTTTCATTGGTCACTTAGATCAGTAGTTCTCAACCTGTGGGTTGAGACCCTGTGGGGCAATCGAACAACCCTTTCTTTTACAGGGGTCACCTAAAAGACCATCAGAAATATCAGGTATTTAAATTATGATTCATAACAGTAGCAAAATTACAGTTATGAAGTAGAAACAAAAATAATTTTATTGTTGGAGGTCACTATAACATGAGGAACTGTATTAAAGGGTCATAGCATTTGGAAGGTTGAGAACCACTGACTTAGGATGATATATTACTTGATTTCCAAATTAGTTTATTTAAGGATGTTGGGTTTTGCCCTTTTTTGTCAGAATATTATCAGAATTTAGAAGAGTCTTGAATAGAATTACATCTCTAGTTATTGATCTATAGTTATTGATGGATGACTTCAGCTGATTTCCAAGGGTACCTTCTTCAACAAACATGGAATAAATAGGATATTAAGTATTCAGTGGTACAGGAGACATTTCCACATGTGGTGTCTGATAGATGCCTTCCTTCCCATGCAATGAGTATAGAGCCTTCCTATTCATACTGCACATTCACTAGCTGGTGCTTCAGTATGAGTTGAGTGGTCAGAAAGCTTTTAAGGGAAAATAGGCTCTTTCTAAAAACTTACTTTTATTGAACATTTCACATGTGGAAAAAGACTTCCTTAGGTAAGTTTTCAGTATTTTAGCCAGGTTCACCACAGGAAAGATAGGAATTGCATGTCACCAAGACATTCTTGTAGTGTTGAAGATGTATTATTTCATATTTCATTATGGAACTTTGACTTTATCTTTTCTTAGAATATCTAAAGTATAAGAACCATGCACAGTGCCTGCCCGTGTTATGTGTGTGTAGTGTCTGGTACACATTGGTGCTGAATAAACCAGAATGAGCTGCTGAGGAGAAAGACTTTGTTTATCATACTCTGAACAGTGCTAGTGTTAAAATTTCATTTGCATTAAGAGTCAGCCCTTGAAAAATAAGAGTGCCTGCAGTGTTTTAAATATGAGTCATGGGTAGATGTCCTGAAGACATCTGTATGTGGTTCTGTTTTGTAGTTTGCTCTTGGCATGTTGTAATACTTGTGGGTATGTGGAATCTGAAGAACACTTCTTTATTTAAAAAAAAAAATGATGTATTTATTGTTATAAAATAGTGTCTCCTGTAGCTAGCCCACAGTGGTCTCAGACTCCCTGTATAGCCAAGGATGGCCTTGAGTTCCTGATCCTGTCAGACAACATTTCTGGCAGGAAATTTTTTTTGTTTTTGTTTTTTTCAAGACAGGGTTTCTCTGTGTAGCTTTGACTGTTCTGGAACTCGCTCTGTAGACCACAGATATCAGCTTCCTCTTCATTCTGAGTGCTGGGATTAAAGGTGTGTGCTACCACTGCCGGGCTATGGCAGGAAGTTTTAGTTTATACTTTTCTGTAGCATTTCCCCTTCTAGTATGAAATTTCAGTGTATATGTAATTTCTTTCTGTAAGGTTTTTTGTTTTTTTGCCCTATCCGTTTCTAGGGTTGGAACCTGGTGACTTGGCAGTGCTAATGCATTTTAAAACAATTTATTTAAAATTTTCATACGTGTATATGTCTTTTACCTGCATATATGCAAGTGCACTGTGTGTGCGTGGTCCCCTCAGGCCAGAAGGCACTGGATCCCTCCAGACTGGAGTTACAGACCATTGGAAGCTGTCATGTGGGTTCTGGGAACAGAACCCAGGTTTTCTGTAAGAGCTGTCAGTGTTCTTAATATCTGAGCCAGTTCTCCATCTCTGGCAAGTGCATTTTTGACCTAGTGTTTTCTCACCAGCTGTATCCAGGGTGACTTTAGAGTTTGAGAGAGAACCTTTGACCTGACAAGTGTTTCCTAGCAAATGACATAATCTGTGGCACACACACACTTGAGAGGCAGAGGCAGGCAATTCTCTCTGAAGCTAGTAAGTAAGACCATGTCTTTAAAAAGAAAGAAAGAACTAACGTAAGCACTTGAAGTTAAATGTATACAACAGTATATAACCTTGTGTACATTATGGCGAATAATTAATTGGCAGTTAGTATATTGGTTGCTGTCCAGCTATCACGTGAATCTTTTCTGACATTTTATTGTTCAGAAATGGAACTGTACTCATTAGGCAGTTGCTTTCTGTCTGTACTCTGGGAACATGTTAATAGACTCATACAGCACATAACTGTGTAGCTTCCTTTGCTTAACATGATGTTTCTAAGTTCATATATATAGCATAGAAAGTTTTTTTAATTTTAATTTTTTATTTTTGAGAATTTCATACATGGGTACTGTATTTACATCATGTTCACTCCTCTGTCTTCCCCTCTCCAACTCCTCCAGTGCTCCCGCCAACTTCCTCAAATTCATGACTTTGTTTTACATACACACACACACATACACAAATATGTATATATAAATACAACTTGCTGAGTTCATTTAGTGTAGCTCATATGTATATGTATTTAGGATTAACCACTTGGGCTTGGTAGCATATCAGGGACCTCCTCATTCCTGAAGAATAATGAGTCGTCTTCTCTCAGCAGCTGTTGACTATAGCTTTTCATCTAGGGGTGGGGTCTTGTGAGGTTTTCCCAATCTGTGTTGGTATGTCTACTGGTGTTGTCGTCACTCGGGTCTTGTTTAGGCAACCATATCCTTGAGGTTTCTTGGGTGTGGCTCCCTTGTCATGTATAGAAGACATTACCTAGCACCAGATGTTCTTGTCCTCTGGCTCTTAAAATCTCCTGCCCTCTGTTCTGCCTGAGCCTTAGGTGTAGGGTTGTGTTGTATCATTTGGGGATGGGTACTTCATGGTCAGTTTTTCTCTGTAACAGTCTCCATCAGGCAAGGCCAGTACATGAGTTGCAAGTCTGGAGCTAAGCCTGGGGGCCTGTGGAGATGACTAGGGTGGGCGAGGTTCTTAGGGCATACTCTCCTAACTTTTTCTCTGGCTAGCTGTGAATGCCTTGGCCTACCTCCAGCTCACAGTCACCCTGCCTTTGCCTCCTAAGTGCTGTTGTTACAGGTATATGTTACCATATGTTCTTCCTCTTGGCTAATTAATACTCCATGTTATGTTTATACTGTAGTTGATTGATCTGTTGGTAAATATTTGAGCTGTTTCTACTGTGACTGTTGAATTGTTACAGTGGACATGCATGTACATTTATTTTAAGTACCAGTTTTCAATTTGGGGTAGGTACTTAGGAATTAAGAGATCAATTACTAATCTGTTTAACTGTTTGATAAAATCACCCAGCTGTTTCCTACAGCAACAATATCATTTTATTTCAACCATCAGTGTGTAAGTTTTCTAGCTTCTCTTATGTATGACAGTACTTGTTGGTTTTAAATTTTGTCACAGCCATCCTTGTGGATGTGAAATGATACATCATTGCTTTTACTTGTATTTGTCCAGTGATTAATGATATAGTTTGTGTTTCTATCAACTTTTTATATATTCTGTGTAAAAAGTACGTTTATCATTATCAGGCTGCCTCCTGAGTGCTGGGATTAAAAGGTGTGTGCCACCACTGCCCAGCCTTTTTTTAGTTTTAAAAAGTTGATTACATTTCAAAAATTTTTATAAGATTATGAAAGGGGAAAGACAGCTGACTTTCACAAATTAAGGTTTGATTATAGTTAAGTGTGTTAATCTTCCTGATTTCTGTGGGGTTTACTTTATTAGTGTGTGTACTGTTTTGTTGTGCCCAGATCGTGACCCCCAGAGAGACCACCAAAGACGAGCATGCCGGAATGCAAAAGCAAGGTTTAATTCTGGATATCCAAAAGCAATACAAGCCTAGGCAGGGACTTCGTCCAATACATCCAACGCAGTGGAGGCTGGAGGAAGCGCCCACCTGTCTGCAAGCTCAGTTTTTAAAGGGAAAAGTCACAAGGTTACATCATTTAGGGGTGCTAGTATGGGTACAATTCTGATTGGCTCGCTTCTAGGGACTTCTAGAAATTACTTCTAAGGGAGTGGTTGCCCGCCACCATTTCTCATTGGCTGCCCTCAGGTGGGGGCATTTCTGTGGCTGGTTACCCTGGAAACCAGGGAGAGGACATTCCATAGTCTGGCAGGCATTACCTCGTGACTATCTTGTGACTCTGTACTTTTACACTTCCTTGTTTCTGGAATCTGAACTGACTGGTTTCAGTAACTAATGGCCTATTCCTAAAAGGAGAAATCTTAGGCCTTAGTTTTAGGGTGAAAGCATTTTGGTCTTATTTCTAAGATGGCTCATTTTGGTCTCACAGTTTAATTCTCAGATATGTTACTAACATTTTTGACATAATGTTGATATGTATTAAGTTTTACATATTTTTCAGAGAAGAATCTATTCATTCACTGCGGTGGTATTGTGTTCCCCAAAATATTGTGTACTCTAATAAATTTATCTGGGGTCAAAGAACAGACAGCCACTAAATACAAAGGCTAGAAAATGGTGGCACTCACACCTTTAATCCTAGCATTTAATCCTAGATCCCTCTGAATCTCTGTGAGTTCAAGGCCACATTGGAAATAGCCAAGCATGGTGACACACGCCTTTAATCCCAGAAAGCCAGCCTTTAATCCTAGGGAGTGGTGGTAGAAAGCAAAAAGATATATAAGGCGTGAGGACCAGAAACGAGAAGAATTTGGCCTGGTTAAGCATTTGGCTGGTTAAGCATTCAGGCTTTTAAGCAGCAGTTCAGCTGAGATTCATTGGGATGAGGACACAGAGGCCTCCAGTCTCAGGAGACAAGACCAGATGAGGATCCGGTGAGGTGAGATAGCTGTGGCTTATTCTGTCTCTCTGATCTACCAGCATGGACCCCAATAACTCGCCTCGGGTTTGATTTTATTAATAAGAACTTTTAAGATTCCTGTTACAATGGCGCCCAACGTGTTGGCAAGATTCCTGCTACAATTCACATTCTCCATTTTTCAAATCTTGTCTTTGCAGCAGAGTGGTTCCTGCTGCTACTCTTTGACTTTGCTGTAATTTCCTCTGTCTATAAATAATATGTAGAGATCCCCTCCCTACTTTGTTTGATCAGGAAGAAGTCAAATGGTATTATTATGCCAGAAGACCTTCCCTTCGTGACTCAATTTGCTGGGGATGATTGTAAGACTCAGGTTCAAATCCCTTTGCAGTACCCTGTTAAGGGCAGTACAAATGCAGTACTCTTTGGCTCACCTCGTCTCTCCCCCCCCCCCCATCCCCACTTCTTTTCTTCTTGCCTTGGAGACAGGATGTTGCTATATATCCCAGGCTAGCCTTGAACGCATGGTTAGGGCAATGGGAATTGTGGCCTTCATTACCATGCCCAGCCTCCAGAATATTACTTGATGTAACTATCACAAGGCTTGATACAACAGTGGCCAGCCTTGCTGACGTCAATTCCTGGCCATACCCTATTCCTGGCCTGAGCCAACTGACCAGTTCTGGACCTTCCTGCTCATGTTGGAGGGCAGGGAGGTAGGAACAGGTGTAGGCACAGTGAGGAGAACAAATCAGTGGGTAGTTAAGTACTGAAAACCCGTGTGGAGGTTTGGTTGGTGGTGTTGGGATTTACGTTCTTTTTTTTACTACCATTATTCAAGTGGAAACCAGAACCTAGTGTGCCTGTGTGTGGACTTGTGTGTTTGGGGATAGTGATCTATGGTTCTATTGATGGGGTTGCAGCGTGATATGTGTGACGTGATTGGCTCACCTCTAAGAATCTCCCTGCATATAAATATAAGAAGAGACTGAAGTAGTTTACCTAAATGTTCTGCAATTGTGGGTTTAGTATTTATTTAAAGGGGCTTGTACATAGCAACCACTATGTAGCTTAGATTGACCTAGAACTCATCCACCTATCTCAGCCTCCTGAGTCCTAGGAATACAGGCCTGTACCACCATACTCAGCAAGGCATTTTAGATGGATACATAATAGTTCTATGCTATATTTTATTTTAGTGAAGGATTGAGCAAGCTTATAGTAGATATGACAAAACAAAGAGATCTTAAAAGACATAATTATGACCAAGTTGAATAAAAAATTGGGAGAGAACTAGGGAGATGGCTCATCAGGGTAAGTGCTTGTCTCATTGGCAAAAACTGTTTGGACTGCTGGGCTGCCAGCTCCTAAGATGAAGACAGGGGAGACCTGGAGCAAGATTACTATCCAGATTCATGCTCTGCAGGTACAGTCCTACTACAGTCCTACTCCGTGCTTTAATTTATAAGGTGGAGATTATACCTGATGCTAACGTTGGGCCACATGTTTAACTGCACACATATGGAATTCATACAATCAGGCACACATACTGCACACACATACTTTTAAGAACAATTAGGGCGGCTGGGAGGTGGTGGCGCACGCCTTTAATCCCAACATTCAGGAGGCAGAGCCAGGCGGATCTTCTCTGAGTTCGAGGCCAGCCTGGTCTACAGAGTGAGATCCAGGAAGGGCACAAAGCTACACAGAGAAACCCTGTCTTGAAAAACAAAAAAACAAAACAAAACAAAAAAACAAAAAATAAAATAAAAGAAAAGAACAATAGGCAAACAGGGATTGAAGAGACAGCTCAGTCAGTGTGGTACCTGCTGCATTAGCATGAGAACCTGAGTTTGGATCACCAGAACTCACTAAAAACTAGGCCTGGTGACATCTGTAATACTAGTGTTTGGGGTTGGAGCAGATTTCTAGAGCTTGCCAGCTAGCTTCAGTGAGTCCTTGCCTAAATAATGTTGAACTTTAACCTCCACACACACATGAACACATTGTATGTGCTTATACACAATGCACATGTACAAACTCACATGGACATATATATATATATATATATATATATATATATATATATATATATATATGTATATATATATACCTCTTAAAAAAGGGGGAGCGGTCAAAGACTCATTAGGTCTATGTAGAAAGGAAATATGGCAATAATGTAGGCTATGGGTTATCTAAAAGTTTCTTTGTAACATTTTATATTTTTTATATTTAACATAATAATAGAAATCTTACAGGGTCTTGCATTTTTGAATTTGCCAGACTTGCTGTTCTGTCCACACTGACTGAGAGCCCATTGTCTCGTCTCACTAGGACACTTCTAGGCTCATCTCTATAGCTTTGCAAGTTTTCATCCTGTGGGTTTATTACTGCCTGCTCTCCTTTTTTACTACTGCTTCTATGGTCCCTCTGGGACTAATCTCACATCTCATCCCCAGGGAGAGGGCTCCCCTGGCTCCCCTGTGGTTTCCACCAGTCTCTGTTCTTGTACTGACTACAGTGTTTGTGACCATTATATCTCTGCTTTTCACCTTCATGGGCTTGTAAAGCCCTCCGAAACATAGCCTGAGACTTCTTCATTGTCCTCACATCTAGCAGAGTGTGGTTCAATTGTCATTGATATATTAGTTACAAGAATAAAAATATCTGTACTGTTATAGGATGTAGACTGGTGGATGTGGGCTAGATCACACTTGTAAATGTGATTATGTGGGAACTGCTTTAAAATGGGGAATGTTATGTATAAAAAAAAAACGTTATTCTTCTAGTTTGAAAAAAATGAGATGGTTTAGAATCCTTGAATCAGCATGTTTTCCTGATAATTAGTATTAGACCCGAGAATCATGAGAGAAAGACCAGTACCACAATTTTTGAACCAAATTTGAAGCAAACTTTAATTAAATTCTGGCCAGGCCCATTCGGGGTTCCTAGAAAATAGTGATGAGGCATATTTTGCAGAGGCATATAAAGGCAAACCATGGGTAAGCATATATCCTGAAGTACTTCCTGTCTGTGTACCTCCCACCTACATCTAGGCAGGACTGTTAGGATCCTGCCCTCACTCCTGGGGTTCTAGACACGGAACCCAACACTCTCTCTCTGTTCCCAATCTAATCCCTCCCCCCAGGCCTGGCTCTCTCTCCCCCCTTTGCCTCCTAATAAAGCTCTAAAAACTAACATTGGGTTCTGCCGTGGCCGGTGACTTTTCCGCTGGTAACCAGTGCCATCAACCAGCGCGATTTTAACTATCACAGACCTCCCACCTACGTGCTTGAGCACATCTGGTACAGTCGGGTCAAACAAACCTGTTTAGGGGAGTGGAAATATGTGGCTTGTTATCTCACAAGAACCACAGCCCCTAGCATTTCAGGAAGTTACTGTCCTTGGGCAAATGGGGCTTACAAAACTTTGGCCCTTGCTGTTGGTTTTTATGTGGCGGCACAATGTTATTCTTTAAGCAACGCTGTTACCGTGGAAGAAAAGCCATGAGGCACGACAAAACCCACTATTAGAGTTTATTAGGGAAGGAGGAACAGAAGAGAATGTGCTTAGGCCTATGGAAGACATGTGCAGGGGGTTGGGGGTGGGGGAGGAGAAGGGAGAAGGGGGAGGAGTCTGTGACCCACTTTTTATGGATTTCCCTTGCACATGGGCATATGGGATTATGCACATAGATTGCCTGATAATGTAATTTGCACACAGCACATGGATCACGTAGGACTTAAGGCTCTGGGCTGACTAATCATTTTGCCAGCGCATGTACAGTCATGTAGCTGGGGGAGTGGCCAGTGGTCACGAATTCCAACACTTGCACTAGGTCTTTTTAGGTTGTTTGTCATGACCTCACTCCTTGTACCAGTGGACCTGTTTTACCCTCCTTCTCCTGAAACATTTTAGCTTTACTTTCTGATCTAGAGGAACAGTGGCCTTCTTGCTCACCAACAAGATCTACAGATTTAAAAAAATGTGTTGGATTGGTGTTTTGGTAGATTGTGGGACTTAGGTCATGCACATATTTCTGCAGTTCTGGTTTTAACTGAGAGTGCTAAAAAACGGATAGGCTCAGAGCTTTATATTTCCATTCACAAAAAACGGAAACACAAGAGTTCTGAAGAGTTGACTCTCCAGGGACTGCAGCAGACCAGCTGACCCAGGGAACCCTAGGGACACTGGCTTGCATGGGATGGGATGTTTGGTTGCCTAGAAAGTTTATAGTATGGTACTTCCAGATGCGTTTTAAAAAATGACTTGATTTACTACCCCTATTTTCGTGTGTGGACTTTTTCCTACCTTCAGCAAATGCTTATGGACTTGTCTGGAGCGATCTTCAGTTCCTCTAAGTCAGGGGTTCTCAATTTGTGGGTTGTGTGACCCTTTTCTGAGGGGCTGCCTAAGACAATCAGAAAACACAGATTTTTACATTGCAATTCAAAACAGTAGAAAAATTAGATATGAAATAGCAAGGAAAATAGTTTTATGCTTGGGAGTCACAACAATATGAGGAACTGTACTAAAGGATCAAAGCATTAGGAAGGTTGAGAACCACTGCTCTAAGTGAAAATGAAATTTTGTTGTTTGTGTCTGAAATGTTAAAAGCATTAAATAAGCTGCATTCTTATAATTGTATGTATAATTTAAAGGTACTCTTTGGAAAAACAAGCCCAGGACTGTCTTTCACAGGGGACTGGGTGGTCCCCTTCCTGCCAGGCACAAGCTCTGTGCCCATGGGAAATGGGGCAATACTGAAGGGCCTCAAACAGGACAATAGTGGGATCAGTTATTTTCAGAGACTTGACTCTGCAAGAGTGTGGGTCAGGATTAGAACAGTGGGAGATAATGCTGAGTCATAACTACAGAAGCTCCCACCAGTATGGATGCCTACAGATGAGAATTCTGTTTATTTTCAATAAACATTCATGCCTTATAGCTATGTAGATTATGAAACTCTCTTTGAGATGAAAATGAATGAACTCTATAATCATACTGGGTAAGATAATCTCATGGTTCAATACAAAAAGAATCTTGTAGTTGAATAAGCAGACATTTGGGTTACCCTTTGGTACTCTCAACTCCATACTTGGTGCATTTCCCATCTCAGTTTCCCTGACATTGTACTAACTGTGTGAGCATTATTTTGCACATAAAAATACCTGCTTTGAGCTGGGTGAATGAAAATGAGGACATGACTACTTCTAGGTATGGTTGAGGAGAAGGTTTTTATTGTAGATGGGATGTTTGATACCTAGAAAATTTATGGTATGACACCTCAATGCATTTTAAAAATGACTTGATTACTGTCCCTATTTTAGTGTGGCCTTTTTCCTACCTTGCAACAGTAATTTATAGTTACTATTGTTTTTATTTAATTTTATTTTATTATTTTATTTTATTCCAAAGGTATCTGGAAGAGCCTGAACTGAACTGGGCCATGAGGGAAGAGCGAGAGAGGAAGAGAAGAGAGGCAAGAGGGAGGACCAGTAGCTAAGATGGAGGGCCAAGAGGATATATGACCAAAATGGCTGGGTTATATAGGAACCGGAAGCTGGGGGAAGGAAAGTGAAGCCCTTGGGCTGGGGAGAGGTTTAGGGTAGCCAGTGGGCATGAGAAGAGCAGAGAGGTAAGGAGCCTGGAGGCCAGCTTGAGTGTTAGTATGGTAATAGGTACCTCAGTTATCCATTTGTTCTGAGTTTCTTTGGGACCTAATATTGGGCACTCAGGCTGAAGCAGGAATCGTAGACTTGAGGTCAGCCTGGGGCTGCACAGAGAGTTCCAGGCCAGCATGTAAAGCAAAACAAACAAACAAACAAACAAACAAACAAAAAAAAGTCAGAGTGTGTGGGGCAACTCATTTGGCAGAATGTTGCAATGGAAGAGACGGAAATTGGGAGTGAAAATGACCAAAATTCATTATATACATCTATGGCATTGTCAAAGAATAATAACAAACAAAACCAAAAATGTTTAAAAAATGTATTCTGCGGAAGAATGTGTTTTTTATATACTCAGAGAGAATGTGATTTTGTGAGTGTGTGAGAGAAAGCAGGAAAGACACTCAGCCAGTGCCCCAGTTAATTTGCTGGGGGAAAGAAGATGGGGTTTATTTTAACATTGCTTTTTATTTTTTTTTTTTTTTTTTTTTTTTGGTTTTTCGAGACAGGGTTTCTCTGTGTAGCTTTGCGCCTTTCCTGGAACTCACTTGGTAGCCCAGGCTAGCCTCGAACTCACAGAGATCCGCCTGCCTCTGCCTCCCGAGTGCTGGGATTAAAGGCGTGCGCCACCACCGCCCGGCTAACATTGCTTTTTAAAATTTGCCTTGATACAGAATTTATTTTCTGTAAAAATAGTATGACAGACTTTTTTGAACTCTAGATGAGAGGAGAACTAGATCCAACTGCCACTCTTTGGACATGGTTGGTGGGTGATGAGCTACAGCTGTCAGCTGATACTGACTCCCCCACTTTGCCCAGGACTTTGCAAAACACTTCCTTATACATTACCTTGGACTGCCCTTACCATAGTCTCTGGAGGTAGTTAAAAGTACTGGGTACTTTTAATTATATTTCATCTTTGTAGATGGTGGAATCTAGGATTAGGTGTAGTGTGAGTAATTTGAATTTTATAGGCTGCTCTGAGTGCAAGCAGCCTACCAGAGCCCTCAGTCCTAATCACATGACATGTCCCACTTCATTATTAAATTATGATAGTTATGAAAATCATATACTTCCTACCTAAATATATTGTTTCTAGGGAAATGTCATTTGCAACAGTAATTTATAGTTACTATGCTTTCATTTATTCTCTGAAACCATCTGATTATTGTAAATGAATTTAAAAGCAAGCCTATAGAGACAGATGACCCTCCAGGGTCTGATTAAGTCCATTAAAGTCCTGAGACCCTGACAAAGTGATAGTTTGCTTTTCTCTCCCGGCAAAGTGAAAAATGACAACAAGATGCAGACTAGTACAGAAGAGAATTCTTGTGCTTCTGATGGCTTCAGAAAGCATATCAGATATCAGTTTAAAAAAAAGTATTTGCCCCCCTCCCCCATGTTGTGCCAAGTAATAACTTCTTCCACTGAGCCACACCCTCAGCCCCTCCTAATTGTTTTTGTATCTCTTTTTAAAACTTTTATTCCCAGTGTGTTGAAGGTGATGAGAGTATGTTCATGCAATATGCCATTTTGGCACTGGAACTTGGTTTTAAGCAGGTTAACTTTCTACACTTTCTGTTTTAAAAGCAAGATGTACATTTTCACATGTAACATGTTCCTTATTAAAGCCACCTTCCTTTTCTGAGTGTTTCCATTCTTGCTTTCTCACAAGTTTTACTTTCTCCAAAGCCCAAAACTTGCTTTGTTTAACATTTTCTCCACACTTTCTAGTCCTTCATTTCCTCGGTTTAGTCTCTCACACCACAGAAAAGGGAAAAGTATACAAACCCAAACTGTGCCAATTCTAATGCCTTTAGGAGTTCCATAACATTTATGTATATTGTGAACAAACTTTGTTTCTGCTCCTGTTACTTTGTCCTTTGTCAGTTGATTCAGGGGTCAAGTTAGAGTCTCTGTGTCAGGGACATAGTAAGAAGAGTTCAGGGGTCAAGTTAGAGTCCTTGAGTCAAGTTGGAGTCCTTGAGTCAGGGACACAGGAAGAAGAGTTCAGGGGTCAACTTAGATCAAGAAGAGTTTTTATCCCTACATTGTACTTCCTCTTCCTTTTGGTGGTTCAGCATTGACTTTCCCTCCAAATCACACAAAATAATTTAAGTAACAGAGGAATGAGGAAGATCATAGATATGTCTGGCAGTTATTTATGAAAAGTTGTTTCTCAGAACTGGATGTCGTAATTGAGGCCTATAATCCTAACACTTAGAAGGCTAAAGCTGAAGGAATGATTCAAGCTTGAGGATAGCCCATGTAGTGAGAAACTTTTCTTAAAAACAAAAATGAGCTAACTGAATGAAAAATGAAATAAAAGGAGGATATGACTACTCCTAAAGTACGGAGAAGATTTTTATTATAGATATAAGGGAGAAAGCAGGAAGAGGAAAGAGTCCAGACTGAATGTGGTGGGCAGATTAAACCAAACCATGAGAGGAGAGAGGGGGAGGGAGACTAAGAGAGGAGCCTCTGACCAAGAGAGGCAGCCTGGGCCAAGAGAGGACATAGCCAAAATGACTGACTTAGTAGGGGTCAGGCTGGAGGAAGGGAAGTGGAAGCCCAGCCCCTGGGAGGGAGAGGTTTAGGGTCAGAGGGTTGTGGGGAGTGCTGGGAGGAGCCACAGGGACTGAGTGTGACTTGTCCTGGGTTTGAGACTGATCATTTCATCCTTTTGTTGATGATGGGGGTGATGTCATCTCTTCTGTAGCTACTTTCTGCTGAAATTTAAGTATCTTTGTGGGGACACAGGGAGGCTGGAATGATGGTCAGAGGATGGGAAGAGAGGAGTGCAAGCTGTTTCATTTGCTGCCCAGGTTATGCAGAACCACCTGGGGCTAGGGAAGTGCAGGCCTTTGAAGTAAGCTCTAAGGCTGGAATACCTGTGGCTTGAACATTGTAGGCAAAGCATCCTTGGAGCAATTTGCATTTGACTTGAAACTTGCTGGGACATATTGGGTAGGCAAAGAAGGTAAAATTAAGGAGTTTAGGGGATAATTTTTATCTTAGTTGTGCAATTGAAACTTCCAGGCCCATGGTCCCAATAGTTTTGGAAGGGGAATCTGAAGATCAGGGGAGGAAGAGATTCCACTTTTAGGAATAGGCAGGTGGTGAAACTTAGGCTGTTGATTTACAGGAGTACTTATCTGGAGTCCCTTTGACCTGTGAGAGGTGGATCCAAGTTGACTCTCTTAAGCTTACTTAAATTTTTTAAGTTTACAAAAAGAGTTTTAGATACATTACTATCACCACTTTTTAAAATCTGTACTAAAATCCACATCATAGAAAAGGCAGTAGACTCACTCATTTGAATCATAGTAAAATCTTGGGAACCCAAAGTGATTCTGGGTTAAAAGCATTCACACTCTTTCCAGAGGACTGGATCTATAGATTAGATGTTTTTAGCATGAATAAATGAATTATGTTTGAACTTAGCATGGCTACAAGTGTAGGTCTGAGAACATTAAAGAAATTGATCCTTTATGAGGTGACTGACCATTAACTTGCATGTCTTAATTATCTTTAACAGTTTATACTAGTAGTTTTTAAAAGATTTGGATTTTACAGCTTTCTCTTTGTTATATTATTGATGGGTTCACAACACACCCCCACGGTTGGGCGTGTTTGCATATGTCCGGCGGACCTGGACACTTCTGCCTAGCCAGTTCCAGGTCAAGATAGCCATTTCTGGGTCAAGGCATCTTGCGTGACCAGGATCCATGACTTTGCATGGTTACGTAAGCGCACAACGCAACCATGTGATCTACGCGCATTGCATGCGTGAATTAGTTACGTTGACACGTACACGCCTACGCCACCCGGCCTTCGTAAGCCAGCGCCATATTCCCTGCTGCTGCTTCTTCTCTACACATGTGTCTTCCACATGCCTGGACACTCTCTGTCCCTTTCATCTTAATAAAACTTATTAGCGGATTCTGTTGTGTTTCGTGACATTTCCTCGCAGGGTAAGAGTGCCGCAAAATAACTAACAATTATGCCTTAAAAGTTTGAGTTGAGCTGGGCGGTGATGGTGCACACCTTTAATCCCAGCACTCGGGAAGCAGAGGCAGGTGGATCTCTGAGTTCAAGGCCAGCCTGGTCTACAAAGTGAGTTCTAGGAAAGGGGCAAAACTACACAGAGAAACCCTGTCTCCAAAAAAAAAAAAAAAAAAAAAAGTTGAAGATTTAATTGGAGATCCTTTAACATCAAAATAAAAACTTTAAACTATAAATATAGTCCACAGAGAAACTGGGAACTTATTCAACCATAAATATGGTCCACAGAGAGATTATTAACCTTTTCTGATCCTTTTATAGTGTACCATTACAGAATATCAGTGTTTTGTGTGACTCAGTTTGTCCAAATAGCTAAAGCTTAATAAAGTTAGCAAAGACAAAGAGGTTAGATATCTTTAAGTCAGTTACTTTTAATTTAGTAGACCTTAGGGATTATAAACCTTAATTATCAAATACACATTATTTTCAAACATACACATTATTTGTTATTTAAATTTTCTGGAAGTCTGGTGTTGAACACAGCTGGCAAAGACATAAGTAGTTAGACATTCATTTCTAAGTCAGCTTTTGTTAATTTGAGTAGACCTTTATAACCTTAGGAATTTATAAACCTTGATTTTAGTCATAAAAATCCATCCTAATTAAAAATATTTTGGGGACCTATTGTTGTCTTCGTAGTCTGAAAAGGAGATACTAATCACCTAGTTGAGGGCTCAGTAGAACTAAGAAGTTTTATAATTGTTGCTTTAGTTGCTTTATGTCACATGGTCATCTTAAGCAAGACCGTGCTAAAGTTACATGGTATGTACTTCCTAATCTTAGTAAAGATGGCTGCCACTCACATGGTTGTTTCCATCCTAATGAGGTCATCAGCCAAGATGGAGGCAAGTCATATGGTTGCTATTTAAAAAGATCTATTTTCCTAGTAGATCTGTTTGTTTAAACAATAGTTGAATCCACAATACGCATATCTGGTATGTATATATATGCTAAACAAGAGTTGAATCACATGTAATGTGCTATAGCAAATTAAGGTTACCTATGTGTGGTGATTTGAATGAAAATTGCCCCCTAGGCTCATAGGGAGTGGCACTACTAGGAGGTGTGGCCTTGTTGGAGGAAGTGCATCACTGGGGGCTGTTTTTGAGTTTTCAGATGCTCCAGCCTGGCCCAATGTCACTCTTTCTTCCTGTTGCTTGCTGATGCATCTGTAAACTCTCAGCTCCTTCTCTAGCACCATTTCTGCCTCCATATCACCATGCCTCTTGCTGTCATGACAATAAACTAAACCACTGAACCTGTAAGCCACCCCATTAAATGTTTCCTTTGTAAGAGTTGCCGTGGTAGCTGGGCAGTGGTGGCGATTGCCTTTAATCCCAGCACTCGGGAGGCAGAGCCAGGAGGATCTCTGTGAGTTTGAGGCCAGCCTGGTCTACAGAGTGAGATCCAGGAAAGATGCAAAGCTACACAGAGAAACCCTGTCTCGAAAAACAAAACAAAACAAAAGATAAAAAGAGTTGTCCGTGGTGTCTCTTTATAGCAATAGAAATCCTAAGACACTAATGTTTAGATTTTTTAACTATCAAGTTTTGTTAAAACTTTTAAGCTAACTTTTTGTTACAGATTTTACAGGTTTGTTTGTTTGTTTTTTTTAGCCACACCTAAATAACTTACAAATCCTGGGGCAAAGAGTGTCTTTAAATAATAGTCTTAGAAAATTTCTTGAGAACAGAGTGTGGAAAAACCATAGGGATAAGAGACTTTTGGGAGTGTGCAACAGAGAAAGTTTAGATCTAATAGATTTTGGGATCATTTGTGCAGTGGCAGAGGTGTTTATGTTACCATATTTAGAAATTAAATGTTCCCATTTTGACCATTGAGTTGTTCTGAGGCCAAGCTGCAATGCAGTAAGACAGCAGGCTTTAATGAAATCTCTGAGTCAGGAGAAAAGGAGAAAGGGTCTCAAAACAAATTCCTCCATAGGAAGGGTTCCAAGAAGCTCCAAGAGGGAGCTGAGACCGAGAACAATGGAGACAAGGAGGTTGACAAGCAGAAACTCTACCTGAGGGAGAGTTCCAATATTGTAGAGGCCACGAGGGTGTAGAGAAGTGCAGGACTTCCAGGAGGGGGTTGAGAGGGAGCAGGGTCACAAAGTATAGGAGCTCTTCCCGAGGGAAGACTCCTATTAATATAGAAGGGCTTAAGGAAGAGGCAGAGCAGGCAGCTCCAAAGGGGAAGAGGGGAGAGGAAACTTCCAGAGGGAACTGCATACATGTCTGAGGGGGCAGTGAGGAAAAGGTTGCAGGTTGCAGGCCCAAGAGCATGTGGAGAAGGTGTGGTACTTAGCAAGTAGCTCCTGGGTGGGATCATTGAGGAAGTTCCAGGAAGGAGCTTAGAGAGGCTGCAGGGAGCAGAGGGCGTAAGTGTCATGATGGCAAGAATTCTAATCCTGAGTGTGCCCAAACAGACTAGAGACTTGTCAGAAAGAAGTGTCCCAAATCACAGAGGAAAGGTGTCTGCTTCCATGTGATAAGGGGTCCAACAGATAAGGGGTCGCACACTGGTGTGGCTTTTGTAGTAAAAGTTGACAAAGCAGGCAGCTCCGTGGTGACACTTAACTAGTAGAGGAGAGTTGTTAGAGCAGGTAGAGGAGAAAACAGCTGAAGAGGTAGACTACGAGTGGCTTTTGGAAAAAGGGAGGGTTCCAATAGAGGGTGGAGAGTAAGTGTCTTGATAAGTAAGGAGTTGCTCACGTAGTGTGTTATGCCACAGAGATGCCCATGTGATGGGTGCCCTGGAGGGCATACTAGGCTCCAGGAGTCAGAGAGAGGACATTTACATTTACATAAAGGATGGTGTGATGGACATGTAACCCATTCATCCTGTCATATTCTGAAGTGTGTAATGCCTTTTGTTTGTTATTTTTGAGACAGAGTACTATGAGGCATAGGCTGGCCTTAGACTCCCCATGCAGTCAAAGTTGACATTGAACTCCTGATCTCCTACTTAAACCTCTCAAGTGCTAAATTTACAGGACTACACCATTTTTTTGCTCACTTAAAATACATTTTTAAAAATTATGTGTGGGATGTGGATGTTTTGCCTGCATGTAATGTTATTTAAAATTTTGAGGTGGGTTGAAAGAGAGGAACTTGAGCTTGGATGCTAGTATATAGTATTAGGCCCTTCTTGAACAAACTTAAACCATTCTCCCCCAATCTCATTAAGAGGGAGAGAGAGGACAGACAGAAGGAAGGAGCAGAAAGGAAAGAGAGGCTCATTAAGTTTTTTGAGGCAAGGTCTATTTAGTCTTAAATTATTTTTGCATTTGCTATAGCTAAGGATGACCTTGGACTCTTGATGTTGTCTCCACTTTTCAAGTACTGAGATTACAGGCATGTGCTACTTGGGTTCCACTTGATATTTTTTTTAAATAATTTTTTATTTAAAAAATTTTTTCTTTCCTTTTATATATCAACCCCTATTTCCCCTCCCTTAATACCCCTCCGTCTTCTTCTCCTACCCACCATACCCCCACTTGCTATTTTTAAGAGTAGGTAGGAGAGATTGTGTGGTCCCCAACTCCAACCAGGTGGCAAACCTGGGAGAATAAGAGAAACAAAGCCTTCCATGTCCTGGGCCTGCAGTGGGAGGTGTGTCCTTGGCAGTGATCAGTCCTATTGGGGGACAAGTAGCAATCCTTTTTGAGACTAGGAAGATCCTTACGTTCAGTGGGCAGGTGAAGTACTTCTGTGGGTCAAGAGATAGCTGTGGAATTAGGGTCCTTGGATGGTGGTGGAAGTAGTACATGAAGGGGCATACTTGTAACTATAAGCCACCTGAGCTCTGGCTCTGGGCTGAGCTAAACTGGGTGTAAAGTCTTTATCCTTATTATCTCTTCAGGAAGAGGATGGTGTCAGAATGTGACCCAGGGTGGAGTGAAGATCTCCATAGGCACAGGCACACCTTCTTGTTTGGAGGGCTGCACTGACTTACTGCATTGGTGTAAAGTTGGCTTGGTAAGATAACCATCCATAGCTTCTTTCAGGCAGGGTTACAGCATGTTCTGAGCCAAGCTGTCTTCAGGGCCTTATTATTTTGCTTTATAGGCACATTTACATTGAAGTAGTGATTACATTGGATTTTTGTTTTTTCTTTTTTTTTAAAGTAGCATTTTTTTTAAAAAGATTTATTTATTATGTATACAGTGTTCTGCATGCATGCCAGAAGAGGGCGCCAGATCTCATTACAGATGGTTGTGAGCCACCATGTGGTTGCTGGGAATTGAACTCAGGACCTCTGGAGGAATAGCCAGTGCTCTTAACCACTGAGTCATCTCTTCAGCCCGTTTTTTCATTTTTTAAAAAGCATTTTAGTGCACGCAGACTTCCTACTAAGACCACGAGCATATAGAAATGTGTGCCACTAATGTAAAGCTTATGGGGGATTTCCTCCTGCTCCCTTCTTTGTGAACTGAACGTGGTACTTTCCTATCTTGTGACTGTTTGTGATTTCCTTCTCCTATGTTGTATTTAGTGTCTGTTTTTTTTTCTCATCTTAACTGGCACTCTTCAGCATCCCCCCACCCCTACCCCCAGCTGTTTAGCTGTTGAGTGCCTTTACTTGTTGTTGAATTTACCCTGTATTTTAGTGAGTTGGTTAGTTTTTGGCTGTTTCCTGTTTCTTTAATCCCGTATTCTTATATTCCAGACCAATATAGATGTTCAGAAAAATGAAGCAGAAAAAGCATAAACTGAAATCTACATTTGAAGATTCTATAAGGCAAATTGATTAATTGGAACTTCATGATTGAGTTGGAGTGTTGAAGATACAAAACTATAATTTTATTTTCCTTAAGCACCCACCCACCTTCTATAGCTTTCCTAACATTCCAACTGTCAGGCAAAACCTTAGAATATATTAACTTAACAATCACTTGCTTCTATTATCGCCAGAGCTAATATTGTCACTTGAGAACATTTGAGATCCATAGGAAAATTTTTTCCACTTGGCTGTGATCTGCCTGCCTGATGTCCCAAGCAGCATATTTAGTAAATGCTTTGACTTAAAACTTTATTTCATTCTTTGACCATAAAAATTTATGTACCTACACCTTCACTGAAACTTGTTATTTGGAAAAACTTAAATCTGTGTCCCCAGGCCATGCACTCATATTTGGCTCAGAATAAACAGTCTTGTATTTCCATTGAGGTGAGAGCCATGCATGGAATCAACACCAGTAAATGCAATTCCACTTTGGAGCAAGTAGTAAAAGCAAAATGTAATTGATTCCTTCTATGTCTTGCATAATAGATAAAAATTAACTGAAAAAGGATTAAACTATCAGAAGAAAGTTTTTGTGACTTTACCTTTTTTTTTTTATAGTGATTTATTTATTTGCATTGGTGTTTGCCTTCATGTGCCGCTGTGTAAGGGTGTTGGATCCCCTGGAACTGGAATTACAGACAGTTGTGAGCTGCCATGTGGGTGCTGGGAATTGAAGCCAGGCCTCTTAACTGCCGAGCCACCTGCAGCCCCTAAAGTTTTTTTCACTTTACATTTAGCAAAGGGTTTTTAGATATGATACTATAAAACACCAAAACAACAACAACAAAACACAAAGGAAGAGGCAGATATGGTGGTTCATGCCTGTAACCCTGAAACAGGGACTGACTGATTTTGCTAAAGGCAACTAAAAAGCAAGGCATTTCTGTCTTAATTTTGTGTCTGTCTGTCTTTCCCTTTGTCTCAGATTCTTGCTTGACTCTACCTAAGCCATTTCATCTTCAAGGTATAAAGCACAAGTCATTCTCCTAAACTTGCAGTCATTTTGATAGCCGGGGTGGGGGGCTGGAGGGGATGGCAGCACACAGCCTCTCCCCAGGGCATTCATCTAAGAGTGTGAATGGAGCTAAAGTCTTCCTTTTCTAGGAGCCAGGTCTGTCCTCTAAGGTGATAACAGTGATTAGCACTACTTAGAGACTCTTTGCAGCTAAGTCAGTGACCAAGGTGATCAATCACATCTAACCAAAATTGCTTAATTTTGCATACTTGTCCTTTGTCTCAATTCTCTGTTTAAGCCAAAGCTCATGCCAGTTCCTCAAAGATGAGCTTAGTAAGTGGACCCTTGTACGCATTTCTTTTCTCTTTGGCCACACTAAAAAATAAATCTTTTCTTTTTGCTTTTATCGCCTTACTCTGCAATTTGCATATTGTCTGTTGACTTTTTCCTTAAAAATTCTCATTTCAATTCTAGCACTTGGGAGGCTGAGGGAGGAAGATTGTCCTGAGTACCAGCCTAACCTGTCTCAAGAAAAAAAAAAAAAAGAAAGAAAACAAAGATAGCCTTTTGAAGGCAGCATGGGTCCCCAGCAGCTCTTGGATGTAGCCTCAGAAAATTTAACCAGGGTTCTTGCTCCTGCTGTGTCTGTTCAAACCATTGCAGTCTGATCTGCAAGTACTGGTAGAACAGAACATGTGCTTGCCTGCAGCCCTTTCATTTGTACACAAAGGATATAGGCTTCATTATGTCAGAATAAGTGACCTCCCTAGAGTGGATTATTCAGGACCATCCAGCCAGTAAAAGAGAATCTTTGAACATAAAATAAAAATTTGAAAAAAAAAAAAAACTTAAAAAAAGATAAATTGGACTTCTCCCAAAGTCTAACTGCTCTTTGAAAGATATTTGTGATATAAAAGAGAAGTCACAAACTGGCAGAAAGTGTTTGCAAATCTCTTAGTTGAGAAAAGACTTACCCATATTTATATAAAAATCTTTCAAACTCAACAAGAAGAAAAACATCAATTTAAAAATGGAATGAGCCGGGCGGTGGTGATGCATGCCTTTAATCCCAGCACTCGGGAGGCAGAGGCAGGTGGATCTTTGTGAGTTCGAGGCCAGCCTGATCTACAGAGCAAGATCCAGGAAAGGCACAAAGCTACACAGAGAAACCCTGTCTCGAAAAACTAAAAAACAAACAAACAAAAACACTATAAAAATGGAATGAGGGAGCTGGGCGGTGGTGGCGCATGCCTTTAATCCCAGCACTTGGGAGGCAGAGGCAGGCAGAGCTCTGTGAGTTCCAGGCCAGCCTGGTCTACAGATCGAGTTCCAGGACAGGCTCCAAATCTACACAGAGAAACCCTGTCTCGGAAAAAAAAAGAAAAAAAAAAAAAAGGAATGAGGGGCTGAAGAGATGGCTCAGAAGTTAGGAGCACTGGCTACTCTTTCAGAGGACCTGGGTTCAAATCCCAGCACACAGGGCAGTTCACAACTGTCTGTAACTCTAACTCTAGTTTCAGAGTATTAGACACCCTCATACAGACATAGATACATACAAAACACATAAAAGTAAATAATCATTTAAAAGCTGGAAGAACAATCAGACATTTTAGTAAAGAAGACAAGCACATGAAAGATGCTTCTTTTGTGTCTGTTGTTAGGGATGGGAGCTGAAATTATTCCATCTACTTATTCATGGTTTAGAATTGCTAAAATAAATAGAAACTGTTTATGAAGATGTAAGGTACTGGACCTTCACATGTTACTGGTTAAAATACTGTTTTGGAAAACATTTTGACATTTTCTTAAAGAGTCAAGTATATTTATATGACTTACTCTTGGTGTTCACACAAGTGAAATAAAAAGTTTATAGAGAAACTTGTACAGTTTTTTTATTTTTTATTTTTGCTTGTCATCGTCTTCCTCCTGTTCCTCTTCTCTTCCTTCTGTCTCCTCCTCCTTCTCCCTTCTCTTTTTCCTCCTCCTTCTCCCTCCTCCCTCCTTCTCTTTCTCCCTTCTCCTTTTCCTCCTCTTCTTCCTCTCCTCCTCTTCTCTTCCTTCTCTTCTCCTCCTCCTACTCCTCCTCCCTCCTCATTCCTCTTCCCTCTTCCTTGTCCCTCTTCCTCCTCCCATCACATTCCTCTTCCCTTTCTCCTCCTCCCTCCTCATTTCTTTTCCCTCTTTCTCCTACTCTTCTTCCCTTTCTCTCCTCCTCCCTCCTCATTCCTCTTCCCTCTTCCTTTTCCTCCTTTCTTCCAAAAGAAGTGAAAACTATTCCAATTTCTCTGACTAGTGATTGACTAACTTATGATACATCTAGACAGTGGAATACTACTCATCAGCAAAAAGAGATGAACTATTAATACATCTAATCAGATACATCTAAAATGTATTATGCTAAGTGACAAAGGCAACTCAAAATCTTATAAACTAATAAAAATTTATTGGGGTTGGGGATTTAGCTCAGTGGTAGAGCACTTGCCTAGCAAGTGCAAGGCCCTGGGTTCGGTCCTCAGCTCTGGGGAAAAAATTATTATAATATATGTGCTTATAGGTACAAAATTGTTTCATTGCTTTAAGAAATACTGCAGTTATTATCACAGGGGAGGACCTGTTTGGCTCCTAAAAAGTGAAGGCTGAATAAAATCTGTGCTGTATAGATGTGATCACCCCAGTTTGGATTCCCAGAACCCCACTGAACAGTTGGGCAGGTGTGGCAGCCTGTTGTAATCCCAGAACTCAGGAGACTCAGGGAATCCCTGGGATACACTGTATAGCTAGAGTAACTAGGATTGGTGAACTCCTAACTCAGTGAGCGATCCTACCTCAAAAAACTAACTGGAGAGTGTTCAAAGATACCTGATGTCAACTTTTGGCCTATGCGCGCGCGCGCACACTGGCCCTCTTAAGTTAGAGCCAGAGAATGTTAGAGTTGACTGTCAATCAAAAGAACATCTTGTTTCTTTGGTAGACCTATGTATCATTTATACACAGCACTACCCTCATCACAAAACTGATTGTGTTTCTTATATGTTTGTTCAAAAGCACCTGTGGACCAAATTGCACAAAATATTGTGCTGCTCTTTAGATCCATTATTCAGTAGGAGAAAATGTTTAAGCTTAATGGTAGCATACTAGTTTACCAATCCTTTTCCTTGTGGGGTTAATTTGACTAGTGTTCATAAGAGACACCCAACAAACCATAAGCTCATTTACCAGCAGTGTATATGTCCTCTGTTCTGAAAATGTAAGTTAGTATTTGATCTTCCCCATGGCCTCCTTGTCTCTGGAGTCTGGGCATGTCTAGAATGGTACTGTCCATGAGAAATATCCTGCCAGCTACATATGTTAATTATAAAGTTTGTTACTATACAAAATGCAAAACCTTAACCATCTTAACCATTTTAAAGTATATCATTTGCTGGCACTAAATATATTGAAATTTTTGTGATGTGAATACTGTTTCTAGAAAATATGCATCATCTAAAACAGTTCTCTAACCGTCAAACAGTAACTTTCTATTTCCCCTTCCAATCTTTGTCTCACTTCTTGTCTCTATGGAATTTTCTTATACCAGATAATACACATAAGTGGAATTTAGTAATACTATTCATTGTCCTTTTGTTTGTGGCTTATTTTACTTACCATAATGTTTTCATGGTTAATCCATATTGCAGCATGTGTCATACTTCATTTTACCTTGTGCCTGAATTTTTTTTTTTTTTTGGAGCTGAGGATCGAACCCAGAGCCGTGTGCTTGCTAGGCAAGCACTCTACCACTGAGCTAAATTCCCAACCCGATATTTTATTATATGTATATATAACTTAAATTATAAATTTACCTTAGAATTCTCCAAACAGCATGATACATGTATGATAAGAATAGGAATTTTGGAGTGCTATGTTTTTTATTCCCAAGGATTTTTAATAATAAAGTTGATATAAAACAATGTGAAAGTTAATGTGATCAAAATAGTTACGTTATTGTATATTTCTATACTAATATAATACATACTTGTATGTTATATACATGTTAAAATTTTAAGTACTTGTCAGGTGTAATCCCAGCTTTTGGGAAGTTGAGGCAGGTGAATCGCAGAAAGATTGAAGCCAGCCAGCTTTAGAGTAGCTACATGATTGATAGGGAGTTTGAGGCAACTTGGGTTACATAGTGAGACCTTGTCTTTAAAAAAAAGGAACATAAGTAAAATTAAAAGACACAAATACTAATTCAAAAATTGAAATATCTTCAATCTACTTTTTAGTACATGTTTTAGAATTTTGTTGATTTCTTTTATTGTGTGTGTGTGCACATATGCCACAGTGAGCAGGTGGAGGTCAGAGGACAACTTTTGAGAGTCTCCTTCCATCATGTGGGTCGTGGGGATTGAACTCTGGTCCTCAGGCTTGGAGGCAAGTGCACCCCCATTCATTCTGCTTTTATAGTAAATGTAATTTAGGTTTACTTGTTGGCCTTTTGGTTAAGATAAGTGCAGTGTTTCAATAACTAAATATACTAAATATAGCTGGTGGGCACTGGATTAATGCACATCTATAATACAGAATTAAGTTTTTTTTATTTATAGTTTTAGAGAAAATTATGTGAGAGCTTAAAAAAAAGGGAGAGAGGCGAGGCCTGTGGCAGCGGCCCGCAGAGGTAGACGGGTCCGGCGGCAGTGCCTGACAGGGACATTTAGGCCCAGCGGCAGCTGGCGGAGACATTCAGGCCCAGCGGCGGCCCACAGAGGTGTACAGGCCCTGCGGCAGAGACAAGCAGACGGAGGTGGACAGGACCAGCAGCGGCAGCCGACAGAGACATTCAGGCCTGGCGGCGGCCCACAGAGGTAAACAGGCCACGCAGCGAAGACAGGCAGACGCAGGTGGAAGGGCCCGGTGGCAGCGACCTACAGGGACATACAGGCCCAGTGGCAACCGGCAGAGACATACAGGCCAATTGGCCGCCCGCAGAGGTAGACAGACCCAGCGGCAGCTGACAGGGACATACAGACCCAGTAGCGGAGACAAGTGGATGCAGGTGGGCCTGTGGAGGCGGGCCACAGGGGTGGACAGGCCCTGGGACGGAGAGGGGCGGACACAGCTTGGAACGGGGACGCCCCTAGCCCCAACCCTGGGGAAGAGGCTATCTCCGTGGGTCGGAACCAGGGTGAGTCTGGACACTCCGTCTGGGGACAACCCAGGGCCCAACTGCTGATCCTGTGAAACCCAACAACTTGGAGGTGTTGGTGAGACTACCCTGCTCAGCTGAAACCCATCTGGGAGAGGATTCAGATGCCTACAGTTTGAAGTCTGAAGAAACAAGATCAGCTGAGGAATTGACAAATGAACAAAACGTGACCTGGAAACACAGAAGAAGGCGCTACCCAGTCACCAAACCAGATCACGAGAATCATAAGTATATAATTCACCAACTGAAATCAGCTGTCCCTGAAGAAACAGCCCAATAGCACCAATTTAACCAAGAACCCTTACTAAACCAAGACTAAAAATTAGAACAAGAGAGGCACTCTCAGACACAGACACCACCTGCACCGCACAGAGGAAAAGATGAGTAGACGCCAGTGCAAAAATACAGGCAACAACATAAAGACCTATATGGCAACATCAGAACCTAGTGATTCTACACCTGCAAGACCTAAACAAACCATGACAGAAGAAACAGAAGAGATCAACCCTAAAAATGACTTTAAGAAGATGATAGAGGCCCTTAAAGAAGAAATAAAACATTCTCTCAATGAGGAAATAAAAACTTTCCTTAAAGAGGAAATGAAAAACTACCTTAAAGAGGAAATAAAAGCTTTCCTTAAAGAGGAAATGAAAAACTCTCTTAAAGAGGAAATAAAAACTTCCCTTAAAGAGGAAATGAAAAACTCCATTAGAGAGGAAATTAAAAACTCCCTTAAAGAAATGGAAGAAAAAACGAACAAAAAATGGGAAGAAATCAAATCAAGCCAGGAAAAAGCAATTAAACAGATGAAAGAAACATTCCAAGATCTGAAAAATGAATTTGAGACAATAAAGAAAACACATGCTGAGGGAATGCTGGAAATAGAAATCCTGACAAAACAAACAGGAACTACAGAAACGAGCATAACCAACCGATTGCAAGAGATGGAACAGAGAATCTCTGACACTGAAGACATGATAGAGAAAATAGATTCATCAGTCAAAGAAAACACTAAAGACAAAAAAGTCATAACACAAAACGTCCAGGAAATTTGGGACACCATGAAAAGACCAAACCTAAGAATAATAGGGATAGAAGAAGGTGAAGAATACCAACTCAAAGGCACAGAAAATATATTCAACAAAATTATAGAAGAAAACTTTCCTAACCTAAAGAAAGAAATACATATGAAGATACAAGAAGCTTACAGAACACCGAATAGGCTGGATCCAAAAAAAAAGTCCCCTCGCCACATAATAATCAAAACACTAAACACACAGAACAAAGAAAAAATATTAAGAGCCGCAAAGGAAAAAGACCAAGTAACATATAAAGGTAAACCCATCAGAATAACACCAGACTACTCAATAGAGACTATGAAAGCTAGAAGATCATGGACAAATCTCATGCAGACACTAAGAGACCACGGATGCCAACCCAGACTATTATACCCAGCAAAACTCTTAATCACCATAGGCGGAGTAAACAAAATATTCCAGGATAAAACCAGATTTAATCAATACCTGTCTACAAACCCAGCCCTACAGAAAGCACTAGAAGGGAAAATTCAACCCAAAGAAGCTAAACACATACATGAAAAATCAAGCAATAGATAATCCCACACCAACATACACCACAGAAGAAACAAGCTGGTGTAGCTATCCTAATATCTAGAGAAAAAGGATGTTTCAAAAGAGAAGAAGTCTTGTGGCAATGCCTCAGTGGTCCAGGTAACTACCAGAACTTGAAAACTTGGTTGAATTTGGGATTGACTGGGAGGCCAAAGATTTAAAAAGCAGAAGATTCTCTCAAGACACAAGTTGTGTGATAATAGTGTGTTTTGTGTGTGTGAATGAGAATTTGTAAATGTTGAATTCTAGGCTTCGACAATCATTGTCAGTGCAGATTAAGCTGCAAGTATTTATGCTTTAAAACTTAAATTATAAAGCTAGTTACGTCTTTCTAACAACTAGTTTTAATGTTTATGAGCATATTTTACCTACATTACCTTTTCAGGATGTTGAGAAAGATGCATCACAAGCAAAGGCTGGAGGCTGGGGGCTAGATGGTTTTGAGGAAGAGGTCTTGGTGGACTCTTTCATAGAGCAAAGGGAAGCAATGCCTTCTGGGAAATGAGCTAAGTTTTAATCTAGTCTTTAGGATTAGAAGTCAAAAACAAAAATATTAAGGAAAGGAAAACCTAATTGATCTTTGAAGTATTGTTATATGGAATTGAGTGGGACTTTTGAGGCCTTTCTTCCAGAAAACAAGGACTTGGTTGTCAGGCCTATATTAGGCCTAAACCTTGGTGCCATGTAGTTGTACTTAAATCATTTCAATGGAAAGTGTCTTAGTGATTGGAACTTCTAGTGCAGTTTGGAGTTCTTCCATTTGAAAAATGTGATATTTGCATGGGATTGTTTGAATCTTGTTTTCTAGTCCCTCCCCATCACCACCCTCATAGTCTGAAGGTAGATTTTTCTCTTGATAAAGGAACAAAAAAGGTGAACAACTTGTTTGTAAATAGGTATCTAGTAACTAGTGGCAAACTTGAAATGGTAGAATTCTTTAAAGCCTAATTCTAGATAGCCTTAAGAAAATATATCTTAATTACTTTTGAACCTGTATTCACCTTGTTTTTTTTTTTTTTTTTTTTTTCAAATATCTTAAGTTATATTTTCTTTTTCAGAGCTGCTGCTTATTTGGGGCTACTTTTTTTTTTTTTTTAAATTGAGGCGTAATTCATAAAAGGGTATATTGTTTTGATGAGACTTTTTACAACTGTGACTGGATGTCTTTCTTTAGTCTTCCAAGAAGGGCCATTTTACTTTTTTAGAGTTACTTTTTAAAGTCATGAGGTCAACAACTTGGACTACTATGCATGTAAGTGCTAATGCAAATTAAAGCCCAAGTTGACCTCCAGCAGCAGTTCATTCTATGTTGACAGTGAGAGAACACTTTGCCTGTTAGGATACTGTTACTCGTGGACTAAAATGCTGAAGAAACTCCTCCCCCTATTTTGTTATTTTTGCAAAAATCAAGGTATATTCCAGGGTTTCCAGGTTGACCTCAACAGATAAACTGAGATGATAGTCTTAGTTCAGAAATGATCTGAATGTAGATTTACAGTCTACGTGTACAGCTAACTAAGTGAGATCGCTTTCACAGTTCTGCATGTATCCCATCGGCTCCCCATTAGTCACTGAACTCTTAAAACTGGTATTGTAACATTATTACAATGTTTTGCGCCAATTTTATAAACTTTACAGTACAATATGTGTTCCTTTTCTGAGGCAAACCAAAGGTATATTTCTCAAGGTTCTGCTGCTATCAGCAGTGTTGATGGAGGATTTTTTATACATTTGTAATAGATAGAAATAAACCAGAAAAAAAAAGAAGAAAAAAAAAGTGGTGGAGGAAAAGGTGAACACTGCAAGAATACTCAAAAGGGCTGAGAGTTGCAAACGCCAAGATTGGCTTTGCATAGTAAATGGAATAGAACAGCTCTGAACTATAGCTTACTTTTCCTGGTTTGGTCTGACAGAATGATTGAATGCTTTTGTACAAAAATCAGAGCCTTAAAAACAAGGATTTGGTGAGATTGTAAAATGGTGTGCCACTTTGGCAAAACAGTCTGGTGGTTGGTCAAAATGCAAAACATTGTTACTCTGTTACTCAACAATTCTACCCTTAGGAATATAACCTCAAACTACTGAAAATGTGCACCTATGAAACATGTACATGAAGGTTTACAGCAGTGTGTTGCTAATAGTAAAAAAGTTAAAACAACTCAAATAGCTATCAAATACTGGAGAGAAATAAAATGTGGCTTATTCATACAATAGAATATTATTAAGACATAAAAATGAATGAGAAACTGACAGATTAAATGACTTTGGTGAACCTTCATAATTTCATTTGTATATCTTTCCATTTCTAATTTATAAATACATTTGGGGTTATAAATTATAAATGTACTGCCTCCTGTCAACATTGTATACTTCTATTTGATGATTTCTGTGTCAAATATTATATGGAAATGTTTCCAAGTATTTTCTGTATTAACTGTGAATGAATAGAACAAAATAAATTGCCTGTGATGGAAAAAAAAAAATAAATAAATACATTTGGAAGAGCAAAAAAAAAAAAAAAAAAAAAAAAAGGGAGAGAGGCAAGCTATGCCATTTGAGTTAGCATGGAACTCAACCACATGGTGGAAAAGCAACTGCATGGCCCAAAGGGGAAGGAGGGGAGCTTCCAACAGAGTAAGGAAGTCCAGAAAAAGTATACTTAGGCTCTGGCTGGCATCCAAAAGAGATAGATGTGAAGAAAAAGGAAAATTGGGCAGACCCTAGAGCACTTGTGTGATTTTTGTGGTGCCAGTTCATTTTTAGTTTTTTTTTGGGGTGGGTGGGTAGTGGGGGTGGGGGTGGTGCAAGGTTTCATTTTATAGCCCTGCCTGACCTAAAACTATGTAGCTTAGGTTGGCCTTGAACTGGTGTCAATCCTCCTGTATCCATCTTCTTCTGGAGTGTTGGGATTACAAGTGTGCATCATCACACCCAGCAAGAATTACAATTACTAAACCCCATAAATTATTTGACATTCTAAAAAAACCCAACATTTGCTGAAAGTATTGGGGAAGAATTTAGACATCAGGCATAGTGGGGAAAGGTTGAAAATGACAGATCTAGACATAGCTTTCCCTTTGCATCCCAGCTTGCAAGGAATAGGAGCTTTTGGAGGAGGAAGTATTTCACACTGAATTTTTTCACCAGGCCTTCTACCAGGAATTCTTGACAGAATTTTGACATCTTCCAAAATATAGTTCTGGTACACCACGTTTTGAGCAGATTTTAAATAATGAGTAAAACTGGAACCATGATTTGAAGTTGGTGTTTTAGAAAGTCAGACCTCTTGCCTAAGCTTTGGTGGGTTTCTTCCCATTTCTCCCCATTAGGAATTGTGTCTGATTTCTGTCAAGCATTTTCCTAAAGTTTTGGCTGTTTGCAACAAAGGTCAAAATGGGTGGAGATGTAGTTTGTGGATGTCCTTTGGATGCTTGTTGGGATCTAGCAGTATTGTGTGCTGTGTCACACCAGGGTTGAATAGTGTGGTCTACAGGTAGCATCTTGTTGAAGTTGTAATCTGCTGAGAAAGATGAACTGAGATAATCTATCCCCTGCCTGAGAGGAATTTACATTTCAGTTTAGTGGGATGTATTCACAACACTGACTGTGAAAGTTGGATGGAGCTCTCTGGTCTGTAAGGTGGGGATTATATTTATATCTACTTAACAGTGGGGCTTTTTGTTTGTTTCAGGATGGTGGAAGTCACACCTAGGGCTTTATGCATGCTAGGCAAGCATTCTGACAACTGAGCTATATCCCAGCCTCATATTTTTGGTATTTTAAGGTCTTGTTAGGCTGACCTTGAACTTGTGATCTTCTTGCCTTAGCCTCCTTGCTGTTTGGATTACAGATGTGCACCTAATAGAGTTGTTACGATGATATGTAATGCTTGCCAAATTGAAATATAACTATTGCCACCATAATGTGAAAAGAATTATTATTTAGCCATAACACAGAGAGACCTGAAATACTTTCCTATTCCATGTGAAAGCTGCAGTGACAGAACCAATCACTTGGGAAAACCCAGATATTCAAAGAGAAGCTGCTGTATTATAGCAGTGGATTCTTAAGAGAGAAAGGACTAGAGCTCTTAGTGTGAGCTGGTGCCACATTACTCCATGATTGCCTTGATACACCTTTTAGTTCTTCCCATTGGAATGTTTTAAAATTTGAAGTTTCCATGTATATATATATCAACCAGTTTAATTATTGAAAATGATATAATAATGATATGCCAGGGATAAGGTTATTACCAAGCAGAAGACTAGATTTCTCTTTACTTATTTATTTTCTGGAGTCAGGATGTTAGTATGTATCCCAGACTGGCCTTGAATTCACAATCGCACAAGTAGTCTTTCTCTTCTTTCACTCCCCTCCCTCTTTCCTTTTTTTTTTTTTTTTTTCAGGCTTGCCTCAAACTTGCTCTATGGCTGAACTTGATATGTAGCCCACACTGGCACTGAATTCCTAATCATCCTCTTCTTCTGGAGTGCTGGTATTACATGCCTGTGCCACTGCACACAGCTGCTCTTTCTTGGGGTCTATTCTTCATGGTTTAAGCTCGCTTTACTCACCAGTCCTAAGTGGTCAGTATTTCTTAATGCTCTGGAGTAGCAGCTCTATGGTCTGTGTTTTTCCATTAGCACCCAGCTCCAGTGTCCTGAGCATGTCTTCTTCCCCTTCCTGGTCTAGCAAGAGATGTGTGTTCTGGCTTACAGATTTGGTTTTTATACCAGGATCTCAGCTTGTAGACTCTGTGGGAGTAGCATGACTTTCATGGACATACTTATGTGTAATATAGCAGAGACTTGATACTTTGGAGGCTGCTAAATCAATCAATACCTGTATTTTTATATTTACTTATTTTAGTTCATTGATGTACTCTGGTAAGTTTGTTTAAAAGGCTGCTGCAGATGGAATTAGAAGGGGAACCTGAATTTAGATTTTTAAAGCCTGTCTTTCTAGAAATGTGAAATGTACAAGCTCTAATATGACTGCCTTTTTTTGTGGCTGAACAGTGTCAGGAAAATTTAATTCTTTTCCTCCAGTATAACACTCTCAAAGTTCCAACAGAACATTGCTTTGACCTTGATTAAACTGTGAATTTTATTTGAAAGTGAAAATTGGCCTTTTGGAGAGGCTATTTATAACTGTGTGATGGCAGTGTTTTTGACTAGTGTCCATTTTAAGCTATGCAATAGATGGGACATCGTTAAATGGGACATGCTTTGGTCTTAATATTTAAAAATTGATTTTAATTTACATAGGTAGTACTTATAAAAAAGTAAAGGTCAGATGGCAGTAAAACCTTCCTGACTACATTGTTCACCATGTCTATCCCCAGAAGTAAGCACAATATTTTTTTATAATAGTTTAGGATATGTTCCTCTATAACTCTTACTTTTTTTTAACATATAAATGCACTTATGAAATACATATTTATTACAGAAATAGTGTCATTTTGTTTTCTGCAACCTTTAAATTTTGCTTTAGTATGAGTTATGCTTTAGATGTGTTTATGATATCTACTTCATTCTTTTCAATTACTTTATATTCTCAGTATAGGTCACTTAACCATTGGGTGTTATCTATTGCTTATTAGACACACTCCAACTCCTCTTTAGATTTTTTTAATTACATTGTGTGTGAAGAAAGTAGATGGGCATATGCATGTCATGGTGTGTGTGTGTGTGTGTGTGTGTGTGTGTGTGTGTGTGTGTAGTTCAAAGGACAATGTGGTGGAGGTGGTTCTATCTGTCCACTGTGTGGTTCTTGGGGACAGAGCTCAATTGATCAAGCCATTAGGCTTGATGGCAAGTACCTTTATCTGCTGTGCATCTCACTGGCCCATGACTGAACGTCTTTGTATGTGTGTGTGTAGTTCAAAGGACAATGTGGTGGAGGTGGTTCTATCTGTCCACTGTGTGGTTCTTGGGGACAGAGCTCAATTGATCAAGCCATTAGGCTTGATGGCAAGTACCTTTATCTGCTGTGCATCTCACTGGCCCATGACTGAACGTCTTTGTATGATTCTCCTGAGACACATGATATATGAATATTTTCTCTTTTCTTCTCTTTCTTTCTTTCTTTCTTTCTTTCTTTCCTTCCTTCCTTCCTTCCTTCTTTCTTTCTTTCTTTCTTTCTTTCTTTCTTTCTTTCTTTCTTTCTTTCTTTCTTTCTTTCTTTCTTTCTTTCCTTCTTTCTTTCTTTCTTTTCTTTTCTTTTCTTTTTTTTTTCTTTTCTTTTTTTTAAAGGAGGTAGACAACAAACTCACGGCTTTGTATCTATCTGTTAGGCAAATGCTGTATTGCTGAGCTATATTCCAGCCATGTAAATTTTTTCTAGGGTAAATTTGGTAGAAGTGAAATTGTGAGAGTATATATAGTATATCTAGTATATTTAACATCCTTCATATTTAATTCAGTAATGAGTATTGGCTTGAATGGCTAGTTATTTGTGCTTATAAATTGAGTTTTTTGTATTTATAATCCATTAGAGAGGGATCTAGGGAGGACAAGGGTCTTCTACAGTTCGTAAGTTATCTATATGACTTTAAAGGCATCACTGTTTCCAAGAGGATATTCAATAGGACTGTGAATGAGTGCAAATTTATGATCCCACATAGCACTTAGCAATGTACAGTTAACTTGATTAAGATTGACAGAGTTGATTCAGGGAGAGGGGAGTCATTGCCTTCTGTTGTGTACCCAGTGGTGACCCTACTAGGCTCCAATAGATAGTCACAGTCTAGTGGTCACACATATGGCCCTGGTTAAAGCAAATGAGTTATGAGAAACTAAAGTTATGAATCTAGGAAGGGAACTAGTAGGGAAGAGAGGGGGAGATGACAGAGATGGGAGGGAGAATCAAGAGGGATGTGAGGAGAGGAGAGCATAGTATGAATGTATTACAGACATGCACAAAATTATAAAAGACCTATTTATCTTAGCCATACTTGCCTAAGATGCTATTTTTATGTGACTGGAGATCAACTTAATACAAGGCTGAAGGTGATAATGTTGGGGAACATCAAATCTGCCATGTTGATTTCAGATAATAAAACTAAGATATTGTGTGTGTGTGTGTGTGTGTGTGTGTGTGTGTGTGTGTGTGTGTGTGTGTGTTTGTTTAAGGCTACGTTGATCCTTGAATATTCAATGAGTAACTCAGCTGGACGTTGTGGTATATATCTGAAGTCCCAATATTTGTGGGGCTGAGGCAGGAAGATTGTTGAGTTGGGACCATTTGCCAATTTGTCCCAGACCCCACGGACAACAGGATGACAAAATAGACTGCTGAAGTATTTGTGGTACTTGATAGTATTTTGTGAACGAAACAAAGCCATGGATGTATGTAGTCTTTCCTATTGCTGCCGAGGAAGATTTTTATAGAAGGGACTACTGATACTTGAGGTGAGAATTTCAGGATTTACAAATGAGAGAAGTGATAATTGGTGAAATTCCTGATAGGAACTGTGTGGGTGTACTGACACAAAATGAATCTTGGTAAATTGACAAGCTTTATAAATAGCTCTATAAAGTTTAATTTTTTTCAAGCATGACATAAGATGTAAAAATTTTGCTTTGAATTTTATTCATCTGTTGACTCTTTTAGCTCTGACTCTGTGATTAATTACATTTCTGCCTTATGAGAAGCCAACATAGAACTTACTTTACCAGTGTCTCTGGCTTCATTTCTGGCAGAGTCTCATGTTAACCCAAGCTGGTCTTGAACTTTCTGATCTTTACTCTGCCTCCATAGTGCTGGCATGCACCACCACACTCTGCTTTTGCTGTGCTGTAATGCAAGCAGGCATGTCAGGCAAGCACTCTACTGAGCTGTTACATTCCTAGCCCTATTTTATTAACTCTTGATTGCTAACAGAACAACATGGCCATGTCAGTGTTCTCTGCTTTCTTTCCTTTTGTCCTGTTTCTGCTGGGAGTGGGCTCATTCTTTTGTTGTTCCCTTCCCGAGTTCTCTTAACCCTCATAACCAAGTGTTAGTTATGCCCGGGCGTTGCCCCTCCTGGCTGGTCGTGTTGCCCCTCGTGGCAGGTCGCCGCCTGCAGCGACCATGCCATCGGAGCAGCGTGCTGATTAAAAGAATCATAGCCATGGTTACCTTTTTAGAGCTTTATTGGGGGGGGGATGGAGAGGGAGGGAGGGAGAGAGAGAGAGAGAGAGAGAGAGAGAGAGACAGAGACAGAGACAGAGACAGAGACAGAGACAGAGAGACACAAAAGGGGGGGAGGGGGAGAGGGGAACCGACAGGAGGAAGGAGAGGAGAGGAGAGGGGACAGAGAGACCACAGAGGGCTCACCCTCTTTTTAGGCTGGGAAGCCTGCAAAGGCTGATGACGTAATTAAGGAGCAAATCCTTACACCAAGGCCAGATGTCTTCTCTAACCACTCCTTTTTCCCAGTCAGAGTGATCCTTTTATCCTTGCAGCTATGGATCTAGGCCTCTAGAGCCATATCACATGGGTTCTTATTCTAGTGGTGACACATATTTACTGAGGAATCTTGTTTTTTGCTTTCTAAATTGAGAAAAATCTTAAAATGATTTGTCATTGTTTAAAACTATGCTTTTTTGTTTTGTTTTGTTTTTGTTTTTGAGACAGGGTTTTTCTGTGTAGTTTGTTTTGGTTCCTGTCCTGGATTTCGTTCTGTAGACCAGGCTGGCCTAGAACTCACAGAGATCCACCTGGCTCTGCCTCCCGAGTGCTGGGATTAAAGGTGTGCGCCACCACTGCCTAGCTTAAAACTATGCTTTAATAGTTTTCTAAAAAGCTAGTCCTAGTGTTGTACATTATTCCTTTAAAAAAAGTTCATATTTTAGCAGATACTCCTGTGTAAGCACCAGTTTACTTTCTGTCTATATGAATGTTCCCACTTAGGATTTTTTTTTTTTTTTTTTAACCTGTCAACCTTTTGCCTCTGGGCTTTTACCTTTTTCTATTTCTGTATATCTTTCTCTCTCTCTCTCTCTCTTTTTTTTTTTTTTTTTTAAGATTGGACTGTAGGCAAGCCTAAATTTTCTTTTCTCCTCCTCCTTTTTTTAAAAAAATGATTTATTTATTTATTATGTATACAGTGTTCTGCCTGTACGACAGAAGAGGGCACCAGATCTCATTACAGATGGTTGTGAGCCACCATGTGGTTGCTGGGAATTGAACTCAGGACCTCTGGAAGAGCAGCCTGTGCTCTTAACCTTTGAGCCATCTCTCCAGCCCCCCGACTTAGGATTTTTGTAAAGATGGAGTTTATACAATGTATCTTGTTTCTGGATTCTCTAGCTTTGCATAATGCTTTCAGGGTTTATGTGGTAGCATGTAAAATTGACTTTTCTATTCCCCCAAGCTGTGTGTGTGTGTGTGTGTGTGTGTGTGTGTGTGTGTGTGTGTGTGTGTGATTTTATACATACATACATACATACATAGCACATTATAAAATCATTCATCAGTTGATAGACATATAGGCTGTTTCATCCCTCTACTGGCCAACACGGTCTCTTGTAGCTCAGGCTGGCCTGGCACCCATTATATAGTTGAAGATGATCTTTATCTTCTGATACTTTTGCCTCTACCTTAGAAATGCTGGGATGATAAATGTTTGCCATTTGAAATTTTTTTAAAAGTTAAATTTATTTACTAATTGTATGTGCATATGCACACCACAGTGTTGTGTTTGGAGGTCAGAGAACAATTTGCCAGAGTCAGTTCTCCTTTTCAATTGGATAGGTTCCAGGGATCAAAAAAGCGCTCATGTAAAAGACTTTGTTTTTGTGACTGTCCTGTATCTCCTGCCCAAAGGTCATTCCTATCTTGGTGGTACTTGGTACTAAGGACATGCAGAAGGATGGAAAAATTACATTGTGTCATTTCCTTCCCTAAAATATGAAAATTAATGGGAATTGGGGGTTATAAACACCTAATTGTTCCTCATTTTTTAAAAACAAGTCTCTCTTCCCTTCCAACCCCCAATTTTGAGATATCATGCAGTTCTGGCTGGACTGGAACATGCTATGCAGTCCAGAGTGGCGTCTAAATCTCGGAGATCTGCCTGCCTCTGTCACCTAAGTGCTGGGGTTAAAGGCACAGCAAGGATTTGTTTTAATACAAGTGTAAATGCCTTTGTGCGACAATGTCACCGGTTTAAGTGATGTTTCTGTCTGAAATAGTGACTGGGTTTTGGAAAGCGGGCAATTTGATGAATTCCTTCCCTCCCTCCTTCCCTCTCTGTTATTTTCTTTTTTTTGGACCTGAGGCTTGAATCCAGAGTCTTATATGCTACACCACAGCCTTGCACCACTGAGCTATATATTACTAGCTCTATAGTTCTTTATATGCAAAAATTGTAGATAAGATGTTGTAGTTTATGGCTTCGTAGTCACAGTGTTAGAGAAAAGATAACTCTTCGTTGTTTAGCATTTATTAAGAAAAAACCTGCATTCAAGTAGTTAATTATCTTGAGTATTCTGTGGTATAATTTCTAAAGCAATGTATATCATGTCAAAATATACAAATACTAAATTTCGTAAGAATAATTTAGAGAATGTGTTAAACTTGGTTTCAACTTGAACAAGTCTTTACTGTCACCTTGAAAGTAAGAGATCTCAGCCATCAGAATTTGTATTACTTCTGTCTTAACCAGCAGAGCCAGGGACAGAGTGCCTTTGTCTTGGTGAAAGACAGGATTAACTATTCATGACTTTGGCTGTGGTGAGAAACCTGTAGCTGTTTTCAAGGATTAGTTTACTTGATAACAGAGAGCAGTCACAGTGAGGCTAATAGAACTAAGGGCTTATTTTTACTATCTCTGTTTTTATGCATTATGTTTTTTGGTATTTAGTTCTTCTAATTCCACAACATTGACTGATGAAGGGCAAGTTTTAATTTACCCATGCAGCATTTAGGCTGAGTGATATGGCACCCTAGACTTGTGTATACAGGCTGAGTAGTGGTCTATTTGCCCTGTGTTTTTTTTTTCTTTTTCTTATCTCGTCTTATCTTATTGATTACTTTATTCTTGGAGGTGGGAAAGGTTAGGAATTAAAATTTGATGTGGCCAGACTCACTTTTCAAAAACCAGCACCAAAAACCTCTAAGGCCAGCATTTCTCCTGGTTTATACATTATAATAGCACAGTCATTTCAAAATGATTTAAAACTGAGGATGGTTGCACCACTCTAATCCCTGTACTTGAGAACTCGAGGTGCAGGGGTCAGGAATATAACACCACTCTTGGCCACACATTGATTCAGGACTAGCCTGGACTTTATGAAACTGTCTTCAACAACAAAACAACAAGAAAAGTATCAGAAGGAAAAAAGATTTTCTCTAGTAAATGATAAGTGGCATAGCCACTGTGCCTTGGCAATTTTTCATGAGAAATCTAATTGACCTGGGTTTATGAGATGGCTTGCTGGGTTCTAAGGAAGCCTAGTGACTTGGGATTAATGCCTGAAACCCACAGTAGAGAGACCAAATGATGAAAGTAATTGTCCTCTGATCTGGTTATATGTGCCACGTTTCCTCCCTGCAGTCACATACCCAAGTCCTCCCCCCCCCACTGCAATAGTAATAATAATAATAATAATAATAATAATAATAATAATAATAAAATATAAAAATTAAGGCAACCTGTGTCCAGTGAGATTCCTTACCTGGTAAAGGTGCTCACTCACCACTAAGCCCAAAGACCCGAGTTTAATCCCTGGGACCCACATGATGGAAAGAGAGCCAACTTCTGCAAGTGGTCCTCTGACCTCCACAGACACACCTCTGGCATTTACATCACCAAATAAAACAAACGAATAAGAAATGAGATCATTTTAAAACAAACAAAAAAGAAACCTAACCAGGGTGAGACTACTTCTTCTGCCCCATTACCTTTAGAAGAATACAACCCTGTGTGTCCATGATTGTGAGTGTGTGGATGTGGAGGCCAGAGGTGTCTCCCTCAATTCTCTACTTTTTTTTTTTGTTTTTTTTTGAGATAAAAATCTCACACCGAATTCCCCAGCATTGGAATTGCCTGTTGGCAAGCCTGTTTTCTCACACTATGGGCAGATAGGATCTCAACTCTTCATGCTTGTGCAGCAGGTCACCTTACCAACTGAGCCATCTCTCCAAAAAAACGGCTACTTTTAAGGAAAGAGGTGATATTGAAAATTTATTTTGAGAAAGGGAATTAAAAATCTAAGGATAAACTTATTTTATTGAACAAAATTTTAGTTATGTCTTAGGGTTTCTATTGCTGTGACGAAACACCATGACCAAAAAGCAAGTTGGGGAGGAAAGGGTTTATTCAGCTTATACTTCCACATTGCTGTTCATCACTGAAGGAAGTCAGGACAGGAGGAACTCAAGCAGGCCAGGAACCTGGAGGCAAGAGCTGATGCAGAGGCCATGGAGGGATGTTCCTTACTGGCTTGCTTGTTATGGCTTTCTCAGCCTGCTTTCTTATATACCGGGACTACCAGGCTAGGGATGGCATCACCCACCATGGGCTGGCCCTCCCTCATTGATTACCAATTGAGAAAATGCCTTTCAGCTGGATCCCATGGAGGGCATTTAATCAACTGAGGCTCCCTCCTATCTGACAACTGTAGCTTGTGTCAAGCTGACACACAAAACCAGTACAAGTTACAACTGGAAAATATTCACTGATTTATAAATTTTTTTTTTAATGAACAAATTTTCTTGACACACATTTGTATATTAAATGAAACTGGGTTAGTTGTATAACAACACCATTGAATGTCTTTTAGGTGGTAATGAAATTGTGATGAAGAACATTTTTGCTAATTACATAAGGGCTTTATTTTTTTCTTGTCATTTAGTGTGTGGTTAATCATGTTCTTGTTGATTATTTTAACCTTTTAACGTCTGTCTCCTCATTTCTCGGTGGTTTTGTTTGGATTCAGTGTTTTCTATTAGTTTATCAATGTATCATTCACAGATGTTTCTGCGTTGTTCTGGACTTTGATTTTACTGAGGTTTACTGTGACCTGTTTTGAAGAGTGTGGATGGAGTTAGTGGTAATTAAGGACAGTTGTTTCAGTGTTCAGTTCATTAATGATACTTTTTATATCTGTACAGTTTCTGCCTTTATTTTTCTTTTCTTTATTGTTATGACAGAAGTGATGAGCCCTAGAATAGTAAAGGCGTTTTAATTTTTACTTTTCTTAAGGTTTTGGCCTCTCAAGATGCAGGTCAGTTAACCTGTCTTCAACTTTCTCACATTTCAGAGCACTAGCTTTACTCAGCACCTTTGTGAAGGGTCTCTTATGTATCTCCTGGTCTTATGTATCCCAGGTCTCCTGGGGACCTGGTATTAGAAGTAAGCATGGCAGCCAGAAAAGATACTGCAGGCCTTTTCCATTTAGTGGGAGTCCTTCAGACAGACTCCTATGCCTAAGTTTACTACAGAGGGAGTAGATCAAAGACACTATTCTGTGAATATGTGAAATAGAGGTAAATTGTAGTGATTCCAGGAATGTAATTGGAATCAGTGAACTATTGAAAGCCCAGCATGGTTGAGCACAGCGATGTGAAACAGTGGCCCTGAGCATGTGGTGACGTGAGCTAAATTTTCAGAGCTGCTCTGCCTTCTTAAGATTCATGTTTTGAAGTCTACTGATCTGTTTTCCACTAAGCCTCTAAATATATTTAAAGAATTTTAAACATTTAAAAATTATTTTATGATTTTATTATTGACTTTGGTTATATCCTTCTAAGTCCCCTTCCCACTTTCATTTCTTTTTGAGGATGGGTGGGTGCCCCATTGGAGTTAATTAGCATTGCTTTCATGAGTATAAGCAGGAGTTTACTTGAGCAAGGGCAGTTTATCTACCCCCGCAACCATTAACTGCCTGGTTGTCTTAGTTATGGTTTCTATTGCTGTGAAGTGACGCCATGTCCAAGGCAACTCTTAAAAAGGGTTTAATTGGGGTGGCTTGCTTACAGTTCAGAGGTTTAGTCCATTATCATCATGGTGGAACATGCTAGCATGCAGACAGACATGGTGCTAGAGAAGGAGCTGAGAGTTCTACATCTCCATCTGCAGGCCACAGGAAGTGAACTGTCTACTACCCTGAGCTTAGCTTGAGCAAAGACCTCAAGTGCTATTCCCTTTGGGGGCATTCTCTTTCAAACTACCACATTATTGCTTCTCAGGGAGGGGTGGGACCTCATGAACTTCCTGATACTTGTATTAGTAGGCCTAGACTTGTGCAAATCTTTTATTGTTATTAGCAGTTTCCAAACTTAATTTTAACTTTCCCCCATTTTTAATTTTGAAACTTTTGTTTTATTCTGTGTGTGAGAATATGTGTATGTATACTCAGGCATGTGTGTCAGAGGAAAACTTTTAGGAGCTGATTCTCTTCTACTGATCCCAGGATTGAGTTTCAAGTCTTCAGGCTTGTGTGGCAAGCAGATTTACCCACTAAGCTATTTTGCAGGTTTAGACTCTAGATATATTCTTACTACCCTATCACCTCAGATAATTTCAACTCATACATGTTTCTTGTAGCCTAAAATGGCTCCAAGGGCAGCAATTAATTTTTAAAAATCTTTCTTATGGGGTGGAGATATGTCTCAGCAGTTGAGAACTCTGCTCCTCCAGAGGTTCTGAGTTCTGTTCCCAGCACCCATATGGCATCTAACAATATTCTGAAACATCAATTCCAGGGGATCCTGTTCCTTCTTGTGGCCTCTGTGGTACTAGGCATAAACATGGTTCATAGACATGTAGGTAAAATACTCATATACATAAAATAAAATAAAACTTGAAAATTTTTCTTAAATATACCTCAAGTTAAATCAAGTTTACAGATGGCTATGTAAAGAATTTGTCATATGAGGGCTGGAGAGACGGCTCAGCGCTTAAGAGCACTGGCTGTTCTTCCAAAGGTCCTGAGTTCAATTCCCAGCAACCACATGGTGGCTCACAACCATCTGTAAAGAGGTCTGGTGCCCTCTTCTGGCCTGCAGGCAAACATGTAGGCAGAACACTGTATACATAATAAATAAATCTTAAAAAAAAAAAGAATTTGTCATATGAAAGGAAGTTTTTGTTAGACTCTAGGAAGCACTATATAGCTAATTTACTCTATCACAAAAGTCAAGGTCCTCATGTTGGTTTTGCGAAGGAATTGGCAGGAGCACTTCATGTTTATGGTACTCCTGTCTCTTCTGCAGTCATTATTATTAAGATCCTGAGAGGATTATGGCTGCCTGATTTTTTTTTCCCTATGATAACTGCATGATCTTTGTTTCTTGTCTCTTTCTGGTCAAGGGTCTTAGCACTATATTCAGTTCTGAATGTAGCAAGAGTTTGGAACTTCCTTATGTTCTGAAATAGAAATTGTTATGAATTATGCAAGGTGGGGGACCCAAGGCTGGCTGGACCAGGGCTCACGTGTGAGGGAAAACCTGCTGGGCAGATGCATTGGGGGGGAGGGCATGGAAAGTTATTCACACCTATGTGCTTCATCCACTTAGAGAGTTGAAGAGAAAGATAGGAAAGGGGGATGGGATTAAGGGTACATGCCTTGTGGGAGGAAAAGCGGGAGGGAGGGAGAGAGAGAGAGAGGGAGAGGGGAAATGAGTCAGGACACAGGGCGGTGCCAAGGGGCAGGATTTCAAGGGGCCAGTCTGACTATTAATAGAAATACTAGAGACAGAAGTCTATTTACTAAAGAGTTACTCTTAAGTTACTCATCTTTACACAAAATCTCAATAATGTCTTAAAAAATTATTTATTAGCCAGGCAGTGGTGGCACACACCTTTAATCCCAGCCCTCAGGAGACAGAGCCAGGCGTATCTCTGTGAGTTCAAGGCCAGCTTGGTACAGAGCGAGATCCAGGACAGGCGCCAAAACTACACAGAGAAACCCTGTCTTGAAAAACCATAACCAAAAAAAAAAAAAAAAAAGTAGGGATCCCAAGATACAGAGTACAGTTAATTTCTACATACAATAACATACTGATTAAAACAACAACAAAAACATGTTGAATGAAGTTGATAATAAAAGGGAGAACTATGGGAACGCAGCCGGTCAGTGGTGGCGCACACCTTTAATCCCAGTGCTTGGGAGGAAGAGGCAGGAGAATCTCTTGTGTTCCAGGCCAGCCTGGTCTACAAAATTAATTCTAGGACAGCTAGGACTGTTACATAGTAAAACCCCTTCTCAAAAAACCAAAGAAAACCAAACCAAACAAACAAAAAACTATGGAAATGACAAGAAAAAAGATAGGCCTGTGCCTCATTAACTCTTTTAGTAACCATTTATTGAGAGAGTGCTGTGCTTTGCTGGGCAGTACATAACAACAGGTAGGAAAGGCTTACCACAGGCAAAGCACAATAACTTCCTGGGCTTTGATGGATTATTTAATGCATTCTTCAGAGTAGCCTATCAAGTAGAAATAGTCATCCCTATTTTATAGATGAGGAGATAGAGGCTTTAGAGAGTGTAGGCCATTTCCTGAGTCCTAAGTCTACTGAAAATGAAGAAGAGTATTTCTAAGTCCCAGGCAGAGCCATTTCTCCTTTTGAAATGGGGGATCCTTCACTGAATAATTGCAGTATGGCCCCTTGGGCTGGGCTCTGTAAACTGCCCCAGAAGTTTAATTAATTTTATAATGCCTATGGGATGACAATATATGCTTAAATTAAAGAAATTCCTTAACACTTGGAAAGAATTTTCCTACTCTGTTGCATTTTATGAAACAGTGTTTTTTTGTTTTTGTTTTTGTTTTTTACATTTTTTCATATTTTAATTTTACTAGTGTAGTCAGCGTTTAAAAACACCAATTTACCTCGAGGAAACACACAACACACACACACACACACACACACACACACACACACACACACACACGACCTTATAGGCTTCCAATGATAGCCCCATTTATCTATCTATCCATCTATCTATCTATCTATCTATCTATCTATCTATCTATCTATCTATCTATCTATCTATTTATTTTCTAGAGCTGAGGACCAAACCCAGGGCCTTGCACTTGGTAGGCAAGTGCTCTGCCACTGAGCTAAATCCCCAACTCCGATAATTTTATTTTTAACATGAACTTTTTATTATAAAAGTATAATGTATTTTAAAAAAATACAGCTGAAAATACTTTTCAGGAATAGAAAAAACAGCTTTTCACATGAAGTAATAATTTAGGTTTTACTCACTTGAAATTGTAGTTGTTGCTGTGTTTAAAGGCAAATGTGCTTGCTGTATTTTTCCCAGTCTTTACCTTTGCTCAGTTCTTTTCACTTTTCCCTTTAAGTCATTCTGCCTAACTGGGTTCTGGCAACCAATTTTTTAAATTGAATTTGCACTTAAATTTTTGATGTAGGCGATATTGCCAGTCCTTTCCCAAAAGGACAAGAATACCATCTCTGCTCGGTACCTGGGTGTTGCTGTTCACTTGTGCACTGTGAAAGAGGAGGGGAAAACTAAGGTGTAAAAAGAGAAGTCTCTTTTTAAAGGCGTTAGGGACTAGATATTAAATGTGTCTTTAATGAAAAACAGTCAAAATTGTAACAAAGATTAAGCGTATTTTAATCATTGAATTGGGGTTTTGGTTTAATATTTCATTCTTAAGTGACAAAAATGATTCACTGAGCCATATTTTTTAGGGCTAATCAAATAGAAGCAGGCAGGGGTTGCATATCTGTACATTGTAGACTGAAATACTATAATTTAGGCTTCTTAAATTACTTAGTATATTGAGTTTGGATGTTAGGATTTCTTGTTTGTATTCTAATTTGTTCAATTTGAAATTTTTTTATAGAGCCTGGGTAGTTCCACCTTAAAAAAAAAGGACACCCCTCTGCTTAAAAGAAATGGTACTTCCTGCTTTCATAAACAGTCATGTGCATAGTTTAGCAAGGCCTGATGCCTCTGGAGCTTTTTCCCTTTATAGCAAGCACCATTGAATCCGAGTCCTAGCAGAAGTACTGTGAATCTTGTGGCCTCATTCTGAACAAAAGGGATTAGAGAAGGAAAAATCTCTTGATATAAGGCTTATAAGCAAGGGCGGGCAATCTTGGTTGTGAATATTTTCTGATTTTTCCAGAAATCAAGCAGAAGATTGAGCTGCTGATGTCAGTTAACTCTGAGAAGTCGTCCTCTTCAGAAAGGTACAGCTACATCTCTTGCATGAACAATTAATGGTGTAGCATTGCTAAGAAACAAACAGGACATAATCTTTTCCTTGTCAAGTTTGCTATATAATGTTGTACTGCATGCTGGTATTGTGCTGTATTGAAGATGTGTATTTGGGCAAGCTGTTCTGCTTTGCAAAGGGTAATTGATTTTTTTAGAAAAACAGTCAGCCTAATCAGCTGCAGCATGCACACCATAACACGGCAGACCGCTGGTTCATGTGTGACAGCTGCTGAAAGCTTAAAAGAATTTAACCAAGAAAAATCTTGCTTTCTTTTTAAGGAACAACTATGATTTTTGTTCTTATATTTTGAGGTTGCTGCTACATAGAATTTCCTAGGTTATTTTATAATATCTAGCTTAAACATAGTTGATTTTTTTCTTGTAATAAGTATTATTTTTTTTAATGTACCAAGGGAGTGCCATTTGTACATAGCTTAGGAATTGCAAACACACAGATTAGTCACATTCTCAAAAAGAGATATGGTGTTTCTTCAAGTCTCTGCTAGGCAGTGGAACAGTCACTGCATGCAGTAATGGTTCATGCCTGCAGGTAAGGACAAAATGACTCAGAAGTATTTTTAAAGCAATTATTTTATCAGTCATTCATATGATTATACCTGTAAGGAGATGATAGTTCATGAAAATTACTATTTTGTCTTACAAGCAAAAAGAAGATATTTTTCTGCTCTAAAAAATTGTTCCCTATTTTATTAAGTAAATTCTGTGTTCACTTCTGTTTATCAAAATTGTGTATATACAATATGTATCCAAAATGTTTTAAATTGAGATTCTTAGGCAGATTTGATGGTTACCTTTTCTTTTGCTTATCTTATCAATTTGTACTTAATGTTGATAAGTGTATTTAAGCCATGTTGATTCATCTTATCCAGGACTAATTTTTAGGGCTATCTGTTGTTCTTAGATTGAAAATTTAGGAAAATAAATGTGGTAAATTACTTGGTGGTAAGGAATAATACAGGAAAAATATTGTTAAACAACTGGCTGATCCTCCATGGCAAAATGTGTTGAAGTTTCAGGAGGACATGATCGGATGGCATCAAGATTATATTGACTTACTAGAATTAGGTGAATAAGCCTATGTGTGCCACTTTGGTTACAAATGAAGAAGTAACTACTTTCTATAGGGATTGAAAATAAAAAATAAGAAGGTTTGTATTTATTTTTCTTGACCTTTCTAACTTCTGGTTTGTTGCTAGCCACCTGATTTCAGTCATTCAGCCTTGTGACTGTTCTGCCAGTAAAATGGTGGTGATAGAACAGCGGAGGGTAGAGTTTAAGTAGTGAGCAGTCCAAGCATTGGCTGTAGTTTGTACTAGAGTGTACTTAATGAGATGACAGCAATAATTATGCAACCTTCTGCGGTAGCATGAATTCTTTATTGGTAAGTTGAGGGATGAACACAGTGGGTGAATATTTCTGAAAAAGAAGTTAGGAATGTGTGAGTTCTTTTCTTACTAAACTCATTGTATAGGAAATAAGCCAAAATATTTTCATGATTTTATTTACTTAGGCTCTGTGGTTATTTGAAAGAAAAGAGAGTACCTGTTGTTGTAATTATAAAGTTTAGAAACCAACTGCTGTGAGGATGGCTTTCTGCATGGTTTACTGGAGCGTGCCTTATTGATTATAATTTTTGTAGGTGCATAGAGTTCTATTAGGCAGTTGTGATATTCTCACTGAAGTAGTGAGTGTGATTTATGCATCAATTCAGTACTTGGTAAGCATAAAAGTTGTTTAATTAATATAAGTACATTAAAATGTCCTTTTCCTCTCCATTTCATTAAAAGCCATGTCATTTGACCCTTTAATTTATTGATAACAGTGGTTCTCAAGCTTCCTAATGCTGTTCCTTATGTTGTGGTGACCCCCAACCATAAAGTTATTTTATTCATTCATTCATTCATTCATTCATTCATTCATTCATTCATTCATTTATTCTGAGCTGAGGATCGAACCCAGGGCCTTGCACTTGCTAGGCAAGCGCTCTGCCACTGAGCTAAATCCCTAACCCCATAAAGTTATTTTTGTTCCTACTTCATAACTGTAATTTTGCTACTGGTAGGAATCATAATGTAAATATCTGTGTTTCCTGATGGTCCTGTTTGAACCGACAAAGGGATCATGACCCATAGGTTGAGAACTGCTGATTTGTAAAAGAAAAAATTTCAAGTGTAAAAAGTTCATTGTCTAATACCAGTGTCTTGCCCAGAATGTAATATCTTATAATATCATATAACATTCACCACAGTTTTCAATTCACTGTTCATTAGGTATTATATCTTAAAAATATTTTATCTTTTAAAAAATGGATTTTCTTTTTTTTTTTTTTAAATAAGGAAAAGAAATGATTAATGATTTTATACATAGTAGCTTAAGTGTTAGAGGTCTTTGAGATCTTCATAGGGCCAAAATTCTAGATGCCTTATCAGTAGGTAGGGCAAAGAAACCTGCTTTCTTTCTTCAGAGAGGGAGAAGCTGTTAAGCTGTGTGATAAAACAAGGTATTGTTTCTGTACTCAGCTCTGTTCCTGCAGTTTAGAGGATCTTCTGGGAGCCCTCGTAGAGACAGTGCTTCTGAATACAGAGTATTGTCGTTATGGAATCTATGCTGGGATGTTTTTAGTGACTCTTTCACTAAAAACTTTAGTGACTTTTTATTCACTATATAGAAATGCTTGTCTTGTGGAAGCTAGTATTGGCTGCATTATTTTTGTTCATATACTTTCTAAAATAGGAAAAGTATAATAAAGAAAAAACTTAGTTTATTTTTGTACACTTTTGAGGACACTCCTTTGTTGAAAAATTAAATAGGTCCAAAGTAAAGTATGTTTAGATAATGCAGTGTACTAATGGATAACAGTAGTTCTTGAAGTTAATTTTAAACTTATGCTTTCAGCACAGATGAAATATTGGAGACCTATAAAAATGTAATTTGGTAGCGAAGGCACACAGTGCATATGCTCCATGTACGAAGGCTGCTCACCAGCCAGAATTAATGCAGCTGCACTCAGCTATAGTTTAGTTTTAGATGTTGTGTTTTGAAGAGAAGAAAAAAATTTTAACACCTTCTAGAGAAGAAAATTTTAATTTACCTTTCTAAAGATTAATAACAAAGAATATTATTGAATGAATGATAAGTTAAAAAACAACTAATGTGTGTTATGGCCAGTTAAGAGGGCACATCTGCTGCAAGAGAGTGCCTTCTGGAGGTTCCAGGAATAAATCCTACTACAAATAGTTCTTTTTTAATTGAGTGCTTGTTGAATGAATGAACTCATTGATTTGTTAGCATGGTAGTAGTGATGGTGCTTAGACACAGGTTACTCTTGTCCGCTCCCATTTAGTGCAATAAAGTAAACTCAATAGTTAATGGCAAAATTTAAGTTTTTGCAACACCCACCCCCCTTTTGCTTTGTTCTGGCTATACCTCTCCTGGAGTTTATGAGGTAGAACGCAAGGTGAAGAGGAGGAATAGTAATCTTCACAAGGAAAAGGGTAGCAGTTTTTCACTAAACAACCCAGATATCATTTCTCTTGTTGGTTGGTTGGTTGTTGGCACTGGGGATTACACCAGATACTGCCAACTTCTTAATATGTAGAGGGGAGGTAGAGTAGGGAAGGAACAAGAAGGTGTATGTCCCACAGTCACTTAAAACTAGTAATTCAGTGCTCTGATTAGGATTTGTGTTTTCTCAGGGAAAAGAATCTAAAAGGACAAGCTCTTTGTACTTGTATTTGTGACATTTTTAGTGTCTTAATAAAAGGGGTCCTTGTTGCATCCCAGATAATCAGCAAATACTGAATCCACAAGTTGGTTGCTGCCTTTTTCAAGAAGGGAAAAACAAGGAAGGGAGAAAAGTCATAAACATTATGCTGTGGCCTGTATTCAGCCAGTGCTGAGTTAAACAGCATTGGTGAGAAGTGATAGGGATGATAAATATATCCCTACCCTATATAAGAGCATTTCATGTACACAACTGGTGCTTGTTGATGTGTGTCTTTTAATATCCTTTATCATTTTTTGGAGCCAACAGAAACCTTGAAGAATAGTGAGAAAAGAACAATTTGGTGGTTATGGTGGTTCTAGAACAAGGTATTCTTGATTTGCTCCGGCCTGTGTAGTGAGGTCTGAGCAGTACAGATGGTCAGTCAAGGCGTCTCCCCTTTTCCCCAGCCCACACACTAGGCTGTACATTCATTGATGATGATACTTTTCCTTTTTCTAGTCCCCACCCTCCCATTGCTTTCTTAATTTCTGTTTACAGAATAGATTTTTTTTTCTTTTTTGTTTCTGAATGGTAGAATGAATCCAACTGGTGGCTGAATGCTGATTTTGTTTATACTTAGTATTTATTAGTATTTTTTATTGAAGATCTGGGATTTTGCAGACCATATGAAATACAGTTTTCTGGATTTTTAAAATTTAGTTTGTGGAGTTTTTGTTGTTGTTAGTTTATGATTTTTGTGTGACACATAAGAAATCGTTGCCAAGCCTAGGGTCATTTAGATTTTGTACTGGATTTAATTTTAGACTTTATATGCCCCCCCCCCTTCTTTGGGGAGCAGTTTTGAGACAGGGTTTCTCTGTGTACAAACTCCACTATGTAGACTAGACTGGCCTTGAACTCACAGATCTGCCTGTCTCTGCTGGGATTAAAGACTTGTGCCACCATACTCAGCTAGAAGTTATATGTTCGTAATGTTTGATCTTGATATCCATTTTGGGTTTTAATATTGAGGTAAGGATTGATAACTAAGTTTTGATTTCTTTTTTTTTTGCATATGGCTAGTCAGTTGTTTCTGTTTTGAATATTGTGAAAATAGAACCTTTAAAACATTTTAAAATTCCATGCTTGGTTATAGGAAGCAAAATTGGATGCTTGGGAAATTGTTTGATGTTTATATGATGGAGCACAATGTTCTTTGAGATTTTTGACAAAAAAAATCCACGAAATTGTATGGTTTGCACCTTTCTGGTTGTATTTTGGCTGTGAGGTCTTTGAGAGTTTCTGTGAATTAAGAAGCAGTGGAGTAGGAGTGAGAGAGCTACCTTTCGGAGTGGTAGAATGAAAGCAGTGAGTTTCATTTGGGCAGATAACTTTGAGAGCAGCTTTTGAAAGGATACATTTGAAGGGAGAAAGGATTTTCTCCTCTGAAAACACTTGAGAGACACATGGCACATGTGAACTAAGGATTCATAGGTCTCCTGCAGAAGTGCTGGATTTTGTGCTGCACTCTCTTAAAGATCTGAAAGGTAGAAAGTTGTGTACTGGGTTATGGTTCTCCCTTCAAGAATCCTTGAGCACAGTGTAGTAGGAGACATTTATAAATAGAAGTAATATGTGAAAAAGAAGATGTGGATGAGGCCGGGCAGCGGTGGCTCACGCCTTTAATCTTAGCTCTCGGGAGGCAGAGCCAGGCAAATCTCTGTGAGTTCCAGGCCAGCCTGATCTACAGGCAAAACTACACGGAGAAACCCTGTCTCACCACCTCTGCACGCCACCCCGACCCCTAAAAAAAAAGATGTGGATGAAGATGTACTTCGGTGGTAATGTGCTTAGCTTGACTGGGTGCCCTGACTCAGTCCCCAGAACCAAAAGTAAAACATGCCTTCTTGTTGGGGAATATTATTTTACCTTTGTTTATGTTGCATTTGTTGAACTCTGTGAAGCTATCTTATGGTGCCTGTCTAAAACACCCCATGGTCTAATAAAGAACTGAATGGCCAATAGCAAGGCAGGAGAAAGGATAGGGGGAGCTGGCAAGCATAGAGAATGTATAGAAGGAGAACTCTGGGAGGAAAAAGAAGTAGCCAGTGACGGAGGAGGACTCCAGGGGTCAGCCACCCAGCCATGTATCAAGCCATGGAGTAAGAGTAAGATTTACAGAAGTAAGAGAACAGGAAAAGCCCCAAGACAAAAGATAGATGGGATAATTTAAGTTAATAAAAGCTGGCTAGAAACAAACCAAGCTAAGACCGGGCATTCATAAGTAAGAATAGGTCCCTGTGTGTGATTTATTTGGGAGCTGGGTGGTGGCCCCCCCAGAAGAATAAAAGAAAATTGAACAACACCTTTCCTTTATCTCTCCCAGTGTTATGCACATGCTTCATGTGTGTAGTCATAGCTTTCCAGTATTTATAGCTTGGGTCTAGTTCTATCCATTTTACCTATTGGTGGATGTTGGAGGCTATTTGTTTTTTGTGGATATGGGGTTATGAATAGTATGCATGCCTTTTGATAAATGAACCTGTGTATGTGTTTCTGTTGAGTTTAGGTTTATATACAGAAGGGACTGTTTTTGAGGACAGATGTTATTAAGGAGATGAGCATTAGAACTTAGCTGGAGTCATATGAGGAACCATTCCGATTAATTATCATCTTTTGTTTGTTTGTTTGTTTTTGTTTTTCGAGACAAGGTTTTTCTGTGTTGCTTTGCACTTTTCCTGGAAATCAATTTGGAGACCAGGCCAGCCTCGAACTCACAAGAGATCTGCCTGCCTCTGCCTTCCAAGTGCTGGGATTAAAGGTGTGTGCCACCACCGCCCGGCCTGATTATCATCTTTTAACAGGTCCTAGAGGCCATGCATGTTAACATTAGTTTTCAGATTTGGTTTCAATAGCAAAGTAATTACTTGGGTAAATCCTCTTAGAAGCTTACCTTATAAACTGTATAAGGAAGAGGCTACTTTTAGGAACTGGGGAGATAAGTCAGTCTTGTGATATTTTCATACCTTTTAAACTGTTAACTATTTAAATTGTACTTGCTCTTGAAAATTTCTTGAACCAGCATAAAAGTGTAGCCTTGCCATTTAATTTTTGGTTAAAAATAGCAGACATTTATCTGAACTGCTCTTCTGTTGGTAATTATATGCTTTATTTTTTACACTATTGTATTTGTTACCAACTTAAACTTGGATTTTGTCTGATTTCTGATGTTAAGGATGTTGCTCACATCAAAGCCTGTGTAAACCATTTAAAACACATTCTGTTGGGTAGGTCATTCTCTGTAAAAACCCTTCACCTGCATTCCCATGGTTCTTAGGATAAAGGTAATACAAAGCCTGTGCTGCTGAGCAACTGTGTTTAGACTAATTTTATGATTGTTTGTATAGAAAACAACTTTGTGGGAAGACTTTTGATATAGGTAATAGTCTGTTCTTTTTTTTTTAATATAGTCTGTTCTTTGCCACAGGCATAAATTAAATTATAAACACAACAAATTTATATTAATTCATATAAGATTGCAAGATTGCAAGTCTTAGTTTTTTTGGTATCATGCCATTTATTGTTACACTTTTTACATTTATTTTAATGTAAAATAGAAATTAAGATAAATCTGAATGCTTTCCATTTCTTTACAACAAAAAGCAACACTAAACCATACATTTCCCCTTGGTGTCAGTGTTTTGTATGTCATTTGGTCATATATTTCTCAGTGTATTAATAGTTACAGTATCATGCCTTTCAGTTTACATTTCACTATAGTTAAACACAGGCAATATAACCAATTTAATGGTATTCTAAAGCCTATTTTTTAAAAAGAATTTTTCTGTCTCTACCGGAGATGGAGAAACAGTGTCACTCACCTTAAGAAGCAGTGTTCCATGTCCTGTCTAGATGCTCCTGTGTGAAAAACTGTAATCTGAGCTATAGCCTCTCTGTTTACAATGAATCTCAATTGGCAAGTGTCAAAAAGTGAGACTTGTGTAGGATTCTCTGAATGCAAGAAGCTTGGAAAAGAAGCAGAACCTTGAGTATGTAGTTCAGTATTATTTGTTACCAAGTTCTAGGTACCATATATCTAACATCATTTTGTATAACAATGGTATCATTTCCTCTTGTCTTTGAACCATCTCTTTGTTCTTTATTCATTAAAAAGATAGTGTGTCTTTGTGTGTGTGTAATGTGGGTATCCGAAGACAGCTTTGTGCTGTCTGTTTTCTTCTTCCATCATTGTGCACATTCTGGGGTCAAACTGAGGTTGTGAGACTTGTACAGCAAGCACCTCACCTACCGAGCCACGTTGCTGGCTCATTTTTGTTTTCGAAATAGGTCTTTCTATGGAACCAAGATTGCCCTGGGACTTATCCTCTTGCCTCAGTCTCCTGATGGCTGGGATTACCGGCTTGTGACACTGTCCCCAGTATGAATCTTTTCTTAATTGGTAAGTTATATGCGTTTATCAAGAATGGTTCTGAACAAACTGTGCTCAGCAGCTATTTTAATAACAATGATAATGACAAAAATAACTACCTTTTAATAACTATAGTTCATATTCTTGATGCAGCACAATCCTTTATATAGTATGGGGCTGGGAAAAATTATGACTAGCTTTTACAGATTATATTTGTTATCTGTCTAACCAATATTTATCAGCAGTTGCTACATACGAACCATTCACTCAGTGATTTGTAAATCTGCATACCCCAGACAGCACAGACTTGTAGAATTTCTACAGATAATTGATGTACAAAATTTGTATAGAAGATAATATTTGTGAGTGTTTGTACCTGTAGCTTGGTTTATTTCTTGGGCATGTAGTGCTGAGTTTTATGGATGGTACCACAGTGGGTGTCCTGTCCCTTGGCACTCCTTAAAAGTATTACACGTGGGGTTGGGGATTTAGCTCATTGGTAGAGCGTTCACCTGGCAAGCGCAAGGCCGTGGGTTCGGTCCTCAGCTCTGAAAATATATATAACTAGTCATTATAGTTACATTTCTGGGCAAAGTATTTTAAAGATCAGAAGTATATATGACAGAGGGTGCAGATAACTGCCACACAAGGGTCTCCTGATTGTGTAGAAATACAGGCCAAGGTTTGCTAGCTCTTGTGCTTTTTTACTTCTGATTTTTGGATTTTTATGTCCGATCTCTCCAGTGAGAGAACACCTGATTTTCGGGTGCAGATCACGGTAAATCATTTTTTTTTGTGCCATAACACACTTACCTACCTGTGCAGATCCACTGAGAGGAATTTTCACACCATGAGCACTTGGTGTCACATCCATAGGTAGAAAGCATACAATTTAAGTTGTTTTCTTTTTTCTTTTTGTCTTTTGAGGCAGGGTTTCTCTGTGTAGTTTTGGCTGTCCTGAAACTTGCTCTGTAGACGAGGCAGTCCTTGAACTCACAGAGATCCACCTGTCTCTGCCTCCTGGGTGCTGGGATTAAAGACATGACCCCAGTGCCAGGCTGTTATATTCATTCCAAGGGTAGATTTCCAGGTTGTTGTAACATTTCAGGCATTCTGACCCTGGTGACCACTGCTGAGATACTGAGATACTGAAAATAACTGAGGCTTTCCTGTTAAGTAGAGCTATAAAAACAAACATGTACTTTATAGCAGTGTCACTATTGCCTGAAACAAAACATAGTGTCATTTGTGACATTTGTGACAAGTGTCATAGTGACATTTGGATTTTACTTCCTATCCTTATGCCTTTTTTTTCTTATGTTCTTAAAGAATATTTAGTAGCCTAGTTTTTGTAGTGTTATTTACAAAAAAGAAAAAAAAAAAGATGACTGGAGAGTTGCTTCATTGGTTAAGAGCAAGTGTTGCTTTTCCAGAGGCTCTGAGTTTGGTTTCCATCACCCATGTCAGGCAGGTCACAACCATCTAAAACATCAGACTTAAGGGATCTAATGCCTCTGGCTTCTGTTGGTGCACTTGTGTGTGTGCATACACATATACACACGATTAAAAAATGAGTATTAAAAATATTTAAAACTTTGTGTTTGTGTGTGTATCTCTCATGTGAGTGTAGATACCTGCAGAGGCCAGAGAGGATGTAGGAGCCCCTAGAGCTGGATTTATAGGCAGTTGTGAACTGTCTGATTTGGGTGCTGGGAACAAAAGAGTCCAAGAAGAGCAGAAAGTGCCCTTAATCACTGAGCCTTCTCTCTATCCCCACATAGTGATTTTTAAAAGGCTGTGTCTGTTTTAAGTGGATATTCTATCATTATTTTATTTATTTTTTCTTGAGTGTTGTTTCTAGAAGTGAAATTATTGCAGTGCAGTTTGTACAGTTTTTGATGATGGACATTGTAGCACAAATCTGTTTTTATTTTTATTTTTATTTTTTTTATTGCTGAATGCCGTTTATTGTAGGAGGCAGGAGGTCTTAAATACAGGTTTACAGCACAATGGGAGAACCCTGGAAGGGCAGAAGTTCCTACCTATGTTTTACAATCTTGCATCTAAGCTGTTAATGCCCATTATGCAGGATACACAGACAAAGAACTTCCCTTAAGCATTCAGGAGGGTGAACCCGGCAGGAAATTAGCATAGGGAGGATATCAAGGTCAAGGTCAGCAAGCAAGGCAACAGTTACCCAAAATGGGGGCCAGGGCCCTACATGTCCCCACTTTTACTAAAAAGTGAGCTTCTGACTTGGGTTGCATGGGACATCAGCAGGTCACCTTACCCGTCATGGAGACACCTGCCCAGGCTACACAGGAGCTCTGTCTTAGGTTGGTGAGTGCCCCCCAGGCATTAACTGTCTCTGAATACTCATTATCATACAGGCTCAATCGTGTGTGAGCTGCAGAGTTAACTGCTTGTAGCACAAATCTTAACAGTTCTTATTAATAAAAACAAACCTGGAGCCAGGTATTGGGATGAATGTTTTAAGAATAGAGAAGCAGAACAAGCCACAGCTTCCTCACCTTGACAATTCCTCAGGTGATCCTGTTTCCTCAGACTGGATGCCTCTCAGCTGAACTGTGCTGCTCAAAAGCCTAAAAGTTTTACCTGCTGTAGTTCCTCGTCTTCACGCCTTAAATACTTTTTTGCCTCCTCCCATTATTTCCTGGGATTAAAGGCGGGAGTCATCATGCTTGGCTGTTTCCAGTGTGGCCTTGAACTCACAGAGATCCAGGTGGATCTCTGCCTCTGGAATGATAGGATTAAAGCCATGTGCTACCACTGTCTAACCTCTATGTTTAATATTGTGGCTGTTCTGTTCTCTGACCCCAGATAAGTTTATTAGAGTACACACTATTTCAGGAAACACAATACCACCACAGGACATAAATTGTCCTTCAGAAGAGTACACTTTACATTGTCTTTGGCAGTGCAGAAAGGGGTCCCATGCACCCTCCTTTCAGATTTCAAGAACAGTTTGAGTGTTATATAGCTGACATTAATGAATACTTTAAGTGGTGTAGACTTCTCAGTCTCTGCCTTGTGGCTTTTACTCTAGTAAAGACTCTGTTTACATTAAAGTGAAGTCAGTATAACTGAGACATGTAAATTCGTGTATTTATTCAGTCATACATTTATGAAATACCTAAGGTGTCCTTAGTGTGCTCTTGACTAGCTGTTAGCTTTCAAGTGGAATAGTCAGTGAGAAAAAAAATGTGTATTCTGTTTGTACGAATGAATCTTAATTTCTTGAAGCATTTCAAGAACTTATATCTAAACTTGTCATTTCAGATAGATGGTAAGACCTTTAACACAGATGGTTTGCTTATATGAGGTCTCTCGCTCTCTTCTCCCCTTTTTTCCTTTTTCTTCCCTCCCCTATTATCCTCCCCACTTCTTCTCTTTATGTAGCCTAGGCTGGCCTTAAATTTTCTGTTGTAGTCCAAGCTATCTCAAACTCACGATCGTCCCGCTTTAGCCTCAAGAGTTCTGCCTTAGCCTTTATGTTTTCATTTAGGAAAGCCTAGTTGTTCCTTGAGTGGCTTGCTTTCTTACGTCACCCTATCTACTGTCTAACTCACTTGCTCTTGTTCTAAGAGTATTAGACTATTTGGGTAAAACTTTATCTCCTTATTGTAAGTCAGATCAGTAATTTAGGAATTCACTATTACTTATTTTTTTTGATAAAATCCTTTTTGGGATTTCTTAGGAGATGCTGTTTATCTTCTTTTAGTGAGAATGTTAACCTCCCACATCTTACTCATCAGAATGTAGCTCCTCTCCCTAATGTTTTGCGAGCTGAAAACAGAATGTAGTGGATTTCTTAGTGTTAAATTTTGAAAAATAAAATGGTACACTTCTTAACTGTGAAACTGATAAATCAAGATAAATAGATTATAGTTTATAGTATTATAGCATTCAAACCTCACCCATCTACCTACTCACTCACCCACTAAATACATACTGAAGAGAATTTAACTTCAATTTATTCTTGGTGTTCAGTTTTAGCTAGTACTTTAAAAAAAAAATTAAAACTTGGGCAGAATTTTGGTTCTTGTCTCCCTCACTAGCTTTTTGTGGTGAAATTTACCAGAGTTTGTAAAAATATTCCTGGGGGCTGGCTTTGTGGCTTAGTTGGTTAAACTGCCTGTCTAATATATTATTCCTTGGACCTACAATGTACATGTGTTTCCTGAGGCAGAATGATAATTAGCATGTAGGTGTAGTGCTTCAGGATGAGGAAGCTTTACCATGGTGAGGGTAGCTGTTTTTATTTTATTTTATTATTTTTTCTTTTTACTAAGAAATTTTATTATTCATTTTACATACCAATCACATTTTACATACATACCAATTTACTATTTTTCCTCCTCTCCCTCCTAGCCTTTCCCCAACCCACTCACCACCCATTCTCTCCTACAAGAAAGTAAGGCCTCCCATGGGGAGTCAGCAGAGCCTGGTACATTCAGAAGAGGCAGACCCAAGCCCCTCTCCCTGCCTCAAGGCTGTGCGAGGTGTCCCACCATAGATAGTAGGCTCCAAAAAGTCAGCTCATGCACCAGGGATGGATCTTGATCCTACTGACAGGAGGGCCCCTAAGCAGATCAAGCTACCTAACTGTCTGGTAATGCAGAGGACTGTGGAGGTGCCGATGGTGTTGGTCTAAGTATCATGAGTTCCCACTAGTTTGGTTTGGTTGTCTCTGTAGGTTTCCTATCATGATCTTGATGCCCTGTGCTCATAGAATCCCTCTTTTCTCTCTTCAACTGGACTCCTTGGAGCTTGGCCAGGTGTTTGGCTGTGAAATTCTGCATCTGCTTCCCTCAGTTACTGGAGAAAGGCTCTATGGTAACAATTAGGGTATTCACAGATCTGATTACTGGGGTAAGCCAGTTCAGGCATCCTTTCCACTAAAGCTGGGGTCATCCTTGTGGATTCCTGGGAACTTCCCTAGCACCTGGTTTCTCTCTATCCCCATGATGTCTCCCTCTATCACTGTATTTATTTCCTTGATCTCCCAATCCATCCCTGTTCCCTTATGTTCTCATCCCTATTCTCTGCCCTTCATTGCCCACCCCTCACCCCCAGTTTACTCATGGTGATCTCTCCTATTTTCCTTTCTCAGGGCAATCCATGCGTCCATTCTTGCTTTTTTTGATGTTGTTGTTAATTTATTTATTTTTCTTTTATCAGCTTGATACAATATAAATTCTTATCCTAATAGTGAAATGTTTGATTGAGGATTGCCCAGTAATTGAGTAAAACCAAAACTTATTATAAGCCACAGTCATCCTAGGGTCCCCCCTGCTAGATAGCCTCCCTGGTTCTGTGTGTTGCAGTAGGTGTTTTTATTTGGTGAGAGGAAAGTGTGATAGGATTAAACCTAGTTTGAGGAAAGAAACTTTTTGTTTAGTCCAACATTTTCCAGTCAAAACGAAAAGGTCTGCTCTTTTCTTACTTGGGTGTTCCACCTTTTTGATTTAGTGAAAAACTTCTGTAAAAAATATTTTGTGGGACTTCAATTTGCAGTAAGGCTCTTTAAAGAAGGGAATGGCTCAGTTGCCTTTAGCCCACTGGCTATGGGTAGGTTAGGACTTCTGTTGATCATTTCTGTGTCGAACACACAGATTGCAAGCCCAGCGCCACTTTGAGATCTTTGGCAGCAGTTAACTCTGTAGCTCACACACAATTGAGCCTGTATGATAATGAGTATTCAGAGACAGTTAATGCCTGGGGGGCACTCACCAACCTAAGACAGAGCTCCTGTGTAGCCTGGGCAGGTGTCTCCATGACGGGTAAGGTGACCTGCTGACGTCCCATGCAACCTAAGTCAGAAGCTCACTTTTTAGTAAAAGTGGGGACATGTAAGGCCCTGCCCCCCCTCCCCCCTGTTTTGGGTAACTGTTGCCTTGCTTGCTGACCTTGACCTTGATATCCTCCCTATGCTAATTTCCTGCCGGGTTCACCCTCCTGAATGCTTAAGGGAAGTTCTTTGTCTGTGTATCCTGCATAATGAGCATTAACAGCTTAGATGCAAGATTGTAAAACATAGGTAGGAACTTCTGCCCTTCCAGGGTTCTCCCATTGTGCTATAAACCTGTATTTAAGACCTCCTCCCTCCTACAATAAACGGCATTCAGCATTTAAAAAAAAAATAACACCCAGCTCAAGTGTTAGGTCACCAACAGCAAGGCTGAGGAAGGGCTGACGACATGGCTTACGAGGGAAAGGTGCTTGCTGCCAAACTCACTGACTGATACCGAGTTTGATCCTGGGACCTGTAATGAGAGCCTCAAAGGTCTATGTATATCGATTTATTAAAGGGTTCTATGGGGAAAACAGACTCACTGCTACAAAAGGAAGTGATGCTGTTGCCTCTTCGTCTCCCAGGAAAAGATGGAGAAAGCTCCAGATCAGGTCACTGAACCCTGTGCCAGGAAGCCTTACATGTCCAAGAGAGACTGAGACCCCTTCCCTCTTCCCTTTTAAGAGGTCTCATAGGCAGGCAAGAAGCACCACCTCTATCGAGCTAGCTAGTCCAAGGTCACAGGTGAAGCAAATACCCACTATACTTCTCCCTTAGTCTGAATAAGAAAGTTCTAAACCCAATACAAACTATATACAATAAGAATGATTATTGAGCTAGAGAGATGGCTCAGAGGTTAAGAGCACCGACTGTTCTTCTAGAGGTCCTGAGTTCAATTCCCAGCAACCACATGGTGGATCACAACCATCTGTAATGTGATCTGGCGCCCTCTTCTGTATACATAATAAATAAATAAATAAAAAAACATATTTTGTGATAAAGTGAACAAGGTTTGTCCTACATGACAGTCCCCTGGGTTGGGGTTTCGTAATTTAGAGAAGAGCATGTTTGATATGTTTCTTGCTGTGTTATCATGCTGACAAGTTTACTTTCCTTTCACAGTAGGTGCAGGTATTTATTGCAAGGTACACAAATGAAGACATCATATTTGTTTGAAATGAATTTTTCTTTTTTATTTCATTGTCTTTGCAAAAATCCTCTGAATAACTTTTGGTTCCTGGGACACTGAGATGTGCGCTTCCTAGCCTCTGGGGAGCCTCTGCCTGGCTGTCCAACTCATTTTGGAAGAAAAGTAAAGTTATTATCTACCTTATCCAGAGTTTCTGCACAAGATTTCATAGCTAGTGACAAAGGTGGAGCTAATTTTCATAGTAGTAGAACTTACTACTGCTCATACCTGCTCAAGAAGAGCCATCGATTATATAGAGAACATTAAAGGCTTCCTGATTTCTCAGATAAGGTGTTCATGGTAATATTAATTTATACATCAGTTCATCAGTAATTTTTTTTATTTAGAGAATACTTTATTAGTTTTTGTAATCAAACCCACGTAGATAAGACCTTACATATTTAATACAGTGCGTTACCCCTGTACAAATGGAAAAAAAATTAAGTTCAACATTTCTAGACCAATATGGCTGTTAATTTCTGTACAATGCCAACTCAACACGGTAAACTGGGATACTTTTTTCCAAAGTTGACAGCACAGCTAGTTTCCAAAAATTCAAATTATATATATGTACATATATATATATTTATATTTATATAAAAAGACCAATAATAGCAGTATGTTATGCATCAATAGCAGCAACAGCTTTTCCAGGTTCTGCAGTCACTTGAACAAAATTGTAGAGACATCCAGCACACTCAATTTAAAAAAAAAAGAAAGAAAGTAAAAAACAAAACCCCAGAAAACAGCACAGTCCTGTTACTCTTGTGCTTGGCACCATTTTTTTTTTTTAAATTAGTTTCTCAATCATCATCTGGAAAGAAAGCATTCTGAGCAACATCATTAAAAACAGCTCTGATAAAGCACAGTCACTACTATATATCATAAAGCAGGTACAAGCTATTTTACATTCACAGAGGTATGATACAGTACTGTCCTACACCTATAATACTAGAGGATACAATTGAAAAGGCATTATTTGAGACTTGATTCTACTTTTCCAGCAGAGGGCCCAAAGGATGGTATGACAAGCTCTGTAGTGCTTCAAAGCTTCGGACCACAATCAAAACACAGAAAACTGAAATTTATTATAAGCCACAGTCGTCCTAGGGACCTCCATGCTAATATATATAGCCTCTATGGTTCTATGGGTTGTGGTCTGATTGTTCTTTATTTTATATCTAGAATCCACCTATGAGTGAGTACATACCATGACTGTCTTTCTGGGTTTGGGTTACCTCACTCAGGATGATTTTTTTTTTTTTCTAGTTCCATCCATTTGCCTGCAAATTTCATGCTTTCATTGTTTTTCTCTGCTGAGTAGTACTCCATTGTGTATATGTACCACATTTTTTTCATCCATTCTTCCGTTGATGGGCATCTAGGTTGTATCCAGGTTCTGGCTATTACAAATAGTGCTGCTATGAACATAGCTGAGCATGTATCTTTATGGTATGAATCAGCATTCCTTGGGTATATGCCCAAGAGTGGGATGGCTGGGTCTTGAGGTAGTTCGATTCCTAATGTTCTGAGAAACCGTCATACTGATTTCCACAGTGGTTGTACAAGTTTACATTCCCACCAACAGTGGAGGAGTGTTCCCTTTGCTCCACATTCTCTCCAACATTGGTTGTCATTGGTGTTTTTGATCGTAGCCATTCTAACAGGTGTAAGGTGGTATCTCAGAGTCGTTTTGATTTGCATTTCTCTGATGATTAAGGATGTTGAGCATTTCTTTAAATGTCTTTCAGCCATTTGTAGTTCTTGTTTTGTGAATTCTCTGTTTAGCTCTTTAGCCCATTTTTTTAATTGGACTGTTCAGTGCTTTCCATCAGTAATTTTTTATGATAGTTTGACAAATTAATAGTTTTAAACAATATACTTATTAATTCTTTGAGAATGCCATACAGTATATTTTGTGATCATATAGATCACTTTCCTCACTCTCCCAGGTTTTCTTCTACCTCCCTTTCTATCCTGCTTGTTTTTTTCTTACAAACATCCAAAAACTTAATTTTTTTTTCCAAGACAGGGTTTCTCTGTGTAGCTTTGGTGCCTGACCAGGATCTCACTCTGTAGACCAAGCTGGCCTCAAACTTACAGAGATCCACCTGGCTCTGCCTCTGAGTGCTGGGATTAAAGGCATGTGCCACTATTGCCCGGCCCAGAAAATTAATTATTATTTATTTACTTGTTTATTTTTGGATTACTTTATACCAGATACAGTGGATACACCTTTAATCCTAGCCCTCAGGACACAAAGGCAGGCATATCGCTGTGAGTTTCAGGCCATCCAGGTCTATTCAAGGGGTTGCACCTACTCCATAAAGCCACACCTCTGACATGGCTATTTTTGCTGCCCTGCAACTCCCTAAATTCGGCGGGGGGGAGGGGGGGAGAATATCTCATTGTCCTGCCAAGGCAGGTGACTCCATACCTGGGGTGGTGGTTATCTCTTCCATGGCATGGCTTTTTTGGGGTGGTGGTGGGAGGATCTCACTATGTAGCTCTGATTGTCCTGGGATTTACCATGTAATCCAAGCTGGCCATGATTTGTTTTTTACTGGCTTTAAAAAATTTTATTCATTCATTCATTCATTCATTTATTTATTTATTTATCTATCTATCTATTTTTATATTTATTTATTTATGTATTTATTTATTATTTATTTATTTATTAAGATAAAGTCTTGCTTTAAGACCAGGCTGACTTTCAGCTTTTGGTCTTCTACCTCTGTATTTTGAGTCTCTGTATTAGAGGACTGCATCAACACAGCTGTCTCCTTTTAGTTTTGAATTTGAAATTTCCCATTGATTCAGTGTCATAACAGTTTGTATTTAATATGTAAGACCTGTGTAAAAATATCATGCAGTGACTTACTTGGGACCCCCCCATGAATACAGGAAAGCTATATTTTCTCCATTGATATAGGACGTTTTGGTCATTCATTTCCCTTTTTTAAAGGTAATCTCTCCTGTTTAACTATGTGAATGCTAGGATTACAGGTTTGTATCACCAACCCTGGCCTGGCTTATTCTGTCAGAATAAATGGGATGTTGCCTAGAGGACCTGTGCTTCCAAAGATCTGCTCTCATTCCCCTGTCCATTTGTAGTTTCAGCTTTTCCAAAGCATGCATAACCCATGGGATAAGGAATGTTAAGTTTGATTCTTTAGGGAGTCTGGCGGTGTTAGCGCATGCCTTTAATCTCAGCACTCTGGAGACAGAGGCAGAGATGGATCTTTGAGTTCAAGATCAGCTTGCTCTACAGAGTGAGTTCCAGGACAGCTAGGGCAACACATAAATCCTGTCTTGGAAAACAAAAACAAAAACAACAATGACAAAAAGAAATACATCCTGGGAATTAATTTTTTTTATAGTTTTTGAAATCATAAATACTTAATTTCCTCCTTCCTGTTCTCCTTCTGTCCCCTCACACATACCCCCTCCCCTTGTTTTCTCTCAAATTCATGACTTCTATTACTTTAACTTTTGTTACAGACATACAGACAGATGCATGCGCAAGACACACACGCATGCATGCACGCACACAGATTCCTATTTATATATATAAGTACACCTGCTTAGTCTGAAGTGGCATACAGGCTTCTATTCCCAACACTTGGCAGGTAAAAGCAAACAAATCTCAGTGAGGTCCATGATCAGCCTGGTCAACAGCTTAGAAATAAGATAATCTTACCAATCACAGAGCTGACCAGTTTAAAATGTGGGCTAGGGAGCTAGCTCAATGGGTAAAGCTCTTGACTTTGCAAATGTGGGGCTGTATGTTTGAACTCCCAGTGTGTATACATGATCCCATCCATCTATCCCTATAGGAAGCAGAGACAGGACAGTCTGGCTTATAGGTCAGCTAGACTGGTGTATGCAGTAGTAAACAACAGAGAGTCTGTGCCTTGAACAAGGTGGAAGGCAGAGACTGACACCCAAAGTTGGACTCTTGACTTCCATGCACACATTGTTATTATGCCCATGCCTGTTCACTCGCTCTCACATACAAATGTATACATACAAATAAATATATATCACATGCAGCAACCAAAAAACCCAGCCACATTTTACAACACAGAATTACTTAACATTTTGTTTGTAGAGAAAAACAGTTGATCACAGGAGAAACCACTTTGGGAATGTTACCTTCAATTTGAATATTCTTTTTTTTTGTTTTTTCCAGGCAGGGTTTCTCTGTGTAGCTTTCCTTTCCTGGAACTCACTTTGTGGCTCAGGCTGGCCTCGAACTCACAAGAGAACCGCCCACCACCACCGCTTGGCTTGAATATTCTTTATCTGCAATCTTATAACCAGATATTTTCAGGTTTGGAATATACACAAATAGTTGTGGCATGGGACCCAAATATAAAATTCATTTTTGTGTCATGTATACTTTATATACACTGTATTTATGTGTTATAATTTTGTGCATGAAATAGAAATAGAATTTCATGGTATAAAATTTTCCACTTGTCAGCATATTTTAAATGAAATATTTTAAATTTCAGATTTATGGACATGTTGTATTTGGGGTTTCAGATTTATTGATGTTCAATTAGTACGTGAAAGGAATGTTCAGATGTTATTAGATCTGTATATGTGCTCTTCATTCCCATTTCATTCAACACCAGAGTCCTTATTCCCCCTACGAAATACTGAATTTGAATGTCCTTAAGAGGCATCAGTACATGGCAAGAGAGCTCAGACCCTGTGTGCTTTTGGTTTATATCTTCTCACCCACTTGATTCTTGAAGGTGCCTAGCTTCCTTTATCTGGAAATGTCTCGTAAGTGAAATCATGGTTTTCTTGGCAGATTGGGCTAATGAAAAATTGTTGCCACTAATTGGAAATCTATATTGATAAGTTTATTTTTTCAATACTCAGAATACCTGGCATTGAATTATGTATACATATCCTTTAATATAGAAGGTTTCTGCCTTGATTAGTGAGGAATTTGGGAGAAAAAAAATGAAGTGCTAAAAGCAAGTACTTGCCACACAAATCTGGCAACCTGAGTTTAGTCCTTGCAACCTACTGTAAAGGTGCAGTGAGAAAACCACAAATTTGTCCTCTGACTTTTACTTGGCGTGGTGCACACATTCATGCATGCGCGCGCGCGCGCGCACACACACACACACACACACACACACATATCCCTACCTGACAATTAAAACAAACATTAAAGCACTGTGTGGTGGCTTGAATGAGAATCCCTCCAATGGGATATCCCCACCATTCCCATAGGCTCATGTGTTTGGGGACTTGGTTCCTAGTTTAGGAAGAATGAGAAAGTAAGTGTGGCATTTTTGGAGGAGGTGTGTCACTAGTGGTGGGCTTTGATGGTTCAAAAGCCCACATCATTCCTTGTTAGCTCTATCTTTGCCTTGTACTTGTGGGTCAGATGTAAGCTCTCAGCTGGTACTCCAGTGCTATGCCTGGTGCCATGCTTCCTGCTGTGATGACCACAGACTCTTAACCTTCTGGAACTGTGAGCCCTTTAATGATGTCTTTTATAAGTTGCCTTGGTCATGATGTCTCTTCTCAGCAATAGAAAATTAAAATATAGTGCTTCTCAGTTTGTATATTAGATTATCATTTTCTAAATGTTGATCCTTCATCAGAGTCTCTGTCTTTCATCTATTGCTCTCCTTGTTTGTACTTTCCCTGCAGATGACCTCATTTCTTTAGTGTTATTAAACACCATCTGCACACTGGTGGTTCCTGTATTCATATCTGCAGATCTCCATATGAACTCTAAATGTCTACCTATGTCTAGCTCCTACTTCAGACTACTAATGTCTTTTGAGATCTCAGATTTAAAATTGGGCTAAACAAAACTCAGTAATCCCTTCTGACTACTATAGTGACAGATAGTTTATGTGGCCAGTGTGTGCTGCATTCACTTTGCTATCTTGTAAACTGTTGCAGGAGGAGGGAGAGGGATAAATAATTCTTTTGATTTATTGCTGCTCTTGGGATCTATGAGGTGACTGAAAAAAATTAGTGGACATTGTAAATATCTTTCAGAGAAAGTAGGCTGTGGGAACATTCCTGGGGTCTATTTAAGGATAGAAGGAAGTTCTGTCATCTTTGCCTCGTAAGTAGTAAGGAGTTTTGCTGGCATATGATGTGTATCAGTCACACTGTTTTTGGCAGCAACTACTGGGGCCACTGACACCTTCCTGCCTGGCTTCTTGACTGTTACTTACTTTTGCCCACTCCATATCAGTGCCCTTCTTCCCACCTTAGGATGACCATTGTATGACCCCTGGTTCAGAAAACTGTCATATCTCATTTTAGTTTTATACGCTGTATATAGAATCAGTAGTCTGTTACTTCATCATCTCTTTTTTCTTTAAACACATGTTTATTTGTAACAGGGTCTCTGTGTAGCCCTTGCTGTATTGGAATTCATTAGGCAGACCAGGTGGTCCCCAAACTGGAAGAGACCCTTCTGTTTCTGCCTCCCAGTGCTGGGATTAAAGGTGTGCGCCACCCCCCCCCCCCCCCCCCCCCCCCCCCCCCCCGGCAATCTCGTTTTTTTTTTTGTTGTTGTTAGTGTTGTTTTGTTTTTCTTTCATGGCCCACTTCTGTTTGGTCACCAGATCCTATGAATTACTTTGTAAAGTCCTTCATCAGTCTTCTGCCTCTGTCTGACTGTGTTGTACTGCTTCTCTTCAGGGTTTCCTGGTGCTGCCCTCAGATATTGTACTCACTTTCCTGATGGTCTCTAGCCTGTTGGCATCTTCTGCTGTTTGCCTTATCTCCAGGCTTTACTCTTGTGGAGACCCTGTGGCGGAATGTTCTCATCTGAATTCTTTACTTATTCTGCCTCCCCCCTTTTTTGTAACATACCCTCCCTCCCTGTATTCGGTCCTCCCTATGAGCCTAATGCCCTCCCAACACAGAGGCTCTTTCTGTTTCTCAGTATACCCACTTCTATCTTGAGAAACCTTTGCTTATTACCCAACTAGTCAGTGAGAGATTGAATTTTGTCTGACCTTTGTGTCACTGGTACCTAGCATATCTCTGACCATTCTAGTAAATGCAAATGTTTATTTGAATAAAGACCTTTAAAAAATTTCTTTCCTGGGCTGGAGAGATGGCTCAGAGGTTAAGAGCACTGACTGCTCTTCCAGAGGTCTTGAGTTCAATTCCCAGCAACCACATGGTGGCTCACAACCATCTATAATGGGATCTGGTATCCTTTTCTGGTGTGCAGGTGTACATGCAGACAGAACACTATGTATATAAAAAGTAAATAAGTCGTAAAAAATAAATAAATCTTTAAAAAAAATTTCTTTCCTAATTCATAAGAAAAGTATTTACAAAGAAAATAAATACTAATGCTTTTTTAGTGGCTGAAGGTATTAGTTAATATTTGCTTACTGTCTTCTGAACTATTTCTTTTCCATATTGGTTTTGCTCAGCTTCCCAGTGCTCAGGTATTTTGGAGACTTAACTCCTATTGCTTCTTGGGTTTTTTTTTTTTTTTTTTGCTCGTTAGAAAGGGGTGCTTAGGAAATTATGCTGACCACTTGCCTGGATGTGGACCAGTGCCCCTGTCGTACTTTTGTTCTAGTGGCTCCATTCTAGTTTTTTTCCCCTTTAGATCTACTTACTTAACATTGAGTTGCTTGTGAACCCTGAGCCATACCTAGTGATGCCATAGTGAGCTGGGAGTTGCCTGTCTGCCTTGTGGTCCATCCTTCTCATGGTAACAATACCAGGAGCTAGAGTACTAGGCAGAATTCTCTGCATTGAACTGGCAAAGTTCTGTTTATACCAGTTCCTTCACTGACTCACAAATATTTGCTAATTTAAAGATAAAAGAATCTTGGTAGCTGAATTTAAAATTTCTTCAAATTTATTTTATTATAATTGTCAACTTGCTTGTACCCCTGAGTTGACCATTATTCGAAGTTGTTTTTCAAATTGCTTTAGGATTTTAACTTTGGAGTTTCCACATTTGAACTTTTTTCTGTTCCTTCAATTGTGAACACCATTAGGTAGACTTAGGAAATTAAGATTAAAATATAAAGATTCTCATGTTTTTGAGTCTTACCTACTTCTACCAGAATAAATAGTGTTGTGAAGTAGTTTATATTTGGAATGCGACTTGGCAAGCTTTAGCAATTTTTCATGGTTTCCTGCTTTCACATGCAGCCTGTAGCTGTTGCCAAGCCCGAGGCCACATCTGAGGACTGAAGACTGACTTGCTTCACAACTTAGTCTCATGCAGCAGTCTGCTGTGGACTAGCCCAGGGCTTTCCTTAAGTGGGCATGAGCCAAAAATAGATGGCTCATTTTAGGTTGACAAAGCACAAACTGTAGGTTTTTTTCTTTTAGATTGGACTTTGTGTGTTTGCATTAATATCAGTACACAGGTCTTTGTATGTACAGTAGAATTCAGTAATATGTGGGTTTTTTTGTTTGTTTTTTGTCTTTTTACTTACTGTGGGATTAATCTATTCTTACCAGTAATTTCTAGCCTCTTCCTCTTAAATGGGCAGAGGAAGAGGGGATGCATATCTAGATAATTATTTGAGATCATACTCATTTTGTGGGTGAAGTAGAACAGACCTAGAAATGCGCACAGCAGTTGAGAACACAAATGACACAGTGAATATTTAAGAAATGTAAAGAACATGGCCTCATCCTTGGCTTATGTTATAGGCAGATTATGACAGAATGTGATATTGGACTCAGTGACCTTTATTAGGCAGATTTCCCTTTAATTCCTTTCACTGTTCATGACCATCTGCTTGAGAGATGGTGAGTAAATGGTTTAGTTTACTTTTCTGTTGTTATGATAAAACACTAACTAAAAGCAACTTGGGGAGGAAAGGGTTTTATTTGACATCTACTTCTAGGTCACAATCCATCATTTAGGAAAGTCAGAGGAGGAGCTTAAGTCAGGAACCATAGAGGGTGCTGCTTTGCTTACTAACTCATGTATAGCTAGCTTTTAAATTTTTTATCTATGTTTTAAAAGACAAGGTCTCACTCTGTCGTTCTTCCTGGCCCCTAATTCACAGAGCTCCACCTGCTTTTGTCTCCTGTATGCTAGTATTAAAGGCATGCATTACCATGCCTGGCTTCTAGCTTGTTTTTAATAAAGTCCAGGACCACTTCTACTTGAAGAAGGGTCACACCCATAGTGGGCAGGGCCAAAATTAATTAATAACCAAGATAAAACCTCACAGGCATGCCCACAAGGCAATCTGATCTTGCTAATTCCTCATTTGAATCTTTTCCTTTCGGATAGACTCCAGGCTGTGTCATTAAGGCTAACCAGGACAGTGAATGACTTACAGCAAGCCATGAGAAATTGGTTTTCTTTGAGAAAGTGAAGTTTTAATTATAGCTACTTTTTTAAAACTTAGATTTATTCATTTTATTTTATGAGTGTTTTATATGTGCATTACAGGCCTGCTTGGTGGCCAGTGAAGGTCAGAAGACGGCATTGGAACCTCTGGAACTAGAGTTAAAGAGGGTTGTTAGCTACCATGTGAGTGCTGGGTATCAAACCTGGATCCTCTGCAAGAGCAGCAAGTGCTCATAACTCTCTGCCATCTCTCTACCCTCAAGTTTTGATTATAACCTATACACATGGAATCATTTTTTTCTTGTAAAGGGAGAAGCGAATTTTAGCGTTGAAAAGAATGAGATATATTGCAAATACCATATGGGCTTGAGTCATGAACTTCAAAGGTCAGTCCTTGAAAGTTAAATAACATCTGCAAGTCTTAGTCTTTCTGATTATTAAAATAAGGACGCTGATATCCATCTCAGGACTAAGTAGATCTAAGGAGGTGATGTATATAAAGTTGATGCTGAAGAGAGGTGTTGGGTGCTATGATTATGGCTATAATTATGGTAGTAATTACATGTTGTAGAGCCAGCCATATTTTCAGCTGAGTTTGGCCACTGTATTGCTTTGTTTACCTTGGGCAACTAGGTGACCTTCTGTATGAGTTGGAAGTTTAGCAGCTATCTTAATTACCAGCTGAGTAATTGTAATATTTAAATGAAATAATGTATATAAAGTGTTTAGGGCAAGAAACTATTGAATAAGTAGACTGGAAACTGGTGAATGCTTCAGAGAAGGAACACCTAAATTTATCTTAGTCTTGTTATATGTCACAATATGTCACTGTCTAATTTTGGTATCAGAATTTGAATTTTTTAGAGGTATAAGTAAAAAAAAGTTTAGATCCTTTTCCTACTGTGAAATCCTTTTGTAAAAAGTTAATTTATTTTTTATTCTGAGACCATTTTTGTTCTTTAACTTAGCATGCTTTTTTTTTTGCCTTTACGTCCTTCAATTTGATTTAGCAAAAATTATTATTGAATATCATATGAACAGGAAGCAGACAAAATAGATGATGAAAACAAATAATTGCAGATCAAAGCTGAAATAGTACTGCCAAAGGCTGCTTTCACAGCTTAAACTTTGGAAGATATTTGGTAAATAAATGCTTTTTAAATATTTAGCAAATATTTTTGTGTATATGTTGCTGTTTAAGGCTCACAGGAAGCCAAGAGTTTATTTAAAATGCAATATATGAGGGTTGAGGAAGCAAAAAATATTTTTATTTTATTATTACTTTGGAGATGGGGTCTTACTATATATAGTTCTGGCTAGCCTGACACTATGTAGACTAAGCTGGCCTTGAAGTTGCAGAGATCCACCTGCCTCTGCCTCTCACATCCCGGGATGAATCATAGTGCCTGGCAAGAGAGAAAGCTTATTTCACCTTTTACCTTATATGTATTTTATGTAAATGGTGTTTGCCTGTATGTATGTCTGTTTCATGTACATGCAGTGCCCACAGAGGACAGAAAATGTCATTAGATGTCCTGGGACTACAGATGGTTGTGAGCCATCATGTTTGTGTTAGGAATCAAAACCTGGTCTTTTGGAAGAGCAGCCCGTAACTGCTGGGCTGTCTTTTCAGCTCCAAGAGAAACTATTTTAAGCATTGTTTCAAAGCAGTGTTCTTTCTCATTGACCAGAAGTATTTCCATTTTGTAGACAAATGATTTTCAAGGTTGTTAATCCTGTGCTCACTGACGCTATGGACAATTATGTAGCACGAATCTTAACAGGTCTTATTAATAAAAACAAATCCGGGCTGGGTATTGGGATGAATGCTGGAAGATCAGAGAAGCAGATCCACAGCCACCTCACCTCGCCAGTTCCTCAGCTGATCCTGTTTCCTCAGACTGGAAGCTTCTCAGTCCTCATCCAGAATGAATCTCAGCTGAACTGTGCTGTTCAAAAGCTTGAAAGCTTAACCAGCTAAAAGCTTCTAGTTCCTGGTTTTCACGCCTCATATATCTTTCTGCTTTCTGCCATCACTCCCTTGGACTAAAGGCTCACTTTCTAGGATTAAAGGCGTGTGTCACCATGCCTGGCTGTTTCCAAATGTGGCCTTGAACTCACAGAGATTCAGAGGGATTTCTGCCTCTGGAATGCTAGGATTAAAGTCGTGTGCTACCACTGCCTATCCTCTATGTTTAATATTGTGGCTGTTCTCTTCTCTGACCCCAGATAAGTTTATTAGCGTGCACAATATTTTGGGGAACACAATACCACCACGCAATTATGTTTGTGTTTAGGTTTGTAGAGCTTTATTATCTAATTTTTTTTTAATGTCTGTTCCTGTGTTCCTTTGTCTGACCTCTTTTTCTTTTTCTTTTTTATTTTATTTATTTATTTATTTATTTATTTTTTTTTTAAAGATTTATTTATTATGTATACAACATTCTGCCTCCAAGTATGCCTGCAAGCCAGAAGAGGGTGCCAGATCTCATCACAGATGGCTGGGAGCCACCATGTGGGTGCTGGGAATTGAACTCAGGACCTCTGAAAGAACAGTCAGTGCCCTTAACCTCTGAGCCATCTCTCCAGCCCTTTCTTTTTTATTTTTGTAATTACTGTGCAAGGTTAATATGTCGAGAATGTTGTAAACTAGGATAACACGTATGGTGCTTCACATGTTTTCTATACCGCTTCGGTAGTTTTTTTTTTTTTTTTTTGGTTTTTTCAAGACAGGGTTTCTCTGTGTAGCTTTGCGCCTTTCCTGGAGCTCACTTGGTAGCCCAGGCTGGCCTCGAACTCACAGAGATCCGCCTGGCTCTGCCTCCCGAGTGCTGGGATTAAAGGCGTGCGCCACCAACGCCCGGCCCACCGCTTCGGTAGTTTTAAAGAAATGTTTTACTACAAGTTAGACAAGTTATTTCCACACTGCCTCCAGATAAAATATTACTTTATCATTGAGCCATAAAAGGACAAAAATCAGTATATAGAATATTTACTGGGTTGGGAATTTAGCTCAGTGGTAGAGCGCTTGCCTAGCAAGCATAAGGCCCTGGGTTCGGTCCTCAGCTCAAAAAGAGAGAGAGAGAGAGAGAGAGAGAGAGAGAGAGAGAGAGAGAGAGAGAGAGAGAGAGAGAGAGAGAGAGAGAGGAGAGAGAGAATATTTACTTATGATCTTGCTAATGACTGTTTGTGTTCCTTACACATTCATATGTTGTAATCTAAGCCTCCAATGTGTAATATTTGGAATGTGATAATAGGAAATAAGGCCTTGTAACTCTTTACTTATCTGAGTTGAAGTATTCAAGTTTTGAAATCTGTAATGGTCACAGCAAAAGCTCTATGGCTTTTCTTAAGGTGTTTCCCTTCCCAACAGAATTTGAAGTAAGATTTAGGAAGTAGTATTTCTTTCAGATATGAAAATCAGGCCCCAGAAGAATTATCAGCTTAGACTATTCGTTATTGAGCTTTGAGTTGTCTTAGTGAGGATGGTTTGATGAACAAGAATATTTGCACATTCTTCTAGGAGTTAGAACATTTCATTGATCCAAGGAAAGTATAAGTGTGCTTTTCTGAATGTGCTGAGTATAGTGTATACTTTAATGAATTATTAGTAGACTTTGCAGTAGAGAGTGGGAATATGCAGGATATTATGGCAAATACCATTTTTTCCATTTTACTTTTTTAATTTTTAAAACTAAGGAAACCACTGGGCAGTAGTGGTGCACACCTTTAATTCCAGCACTTGGGAGGCAGAGGCAGGCGGATCTTTGTGAGTTTGAGGCCAGCCTGGTCTACAGAGCAAGATCCAGGAAAGGCGTAAAGCTACACAGAGACCCTGTCTCGAAAAATCAAAAAACAAAACAAAACAAAACAAACCCAAAAAACCCACAAACAAACCAAAAAACAACAAATATCAACAACAACAACAACAACAAAAAACTAAGGAAACCATTTGGCAACCTAAAGAATTCCATTTCAGAAATTACACTTTTTTAAGTCATGTTGGATCAAAAGCCACACTGATGCTTTATGGAGGTGTTCCTGTGGGGTGCTGCTGAGACTTTGTAAGTGTCTAATTGTCTCTGGGGAAGCTGATCATGCATGATGTTTTGAACACTCTCCAGGTCCAGTGCCTATACTGGTACAAACCTCATTTCATGTTGTCACCTCCTATAATTTGAACTGAATTCTTAAACCAGTATCTGTCTTTTTGAAGACATTATGTCATATTCTGTGTCTTGAAATACTGTAATGAACCACTGTTCATAAAATCAGGTAGTAACCCTGATTTTATATGGATATTGTAGAGATGGCTCATTTGGCTGCTTTCTTTTATTTATGGTTTTTCTATTCTATTGTTTCTTTCTCTTTCTTTCATTTGTTTGTTCGTTCGTTCGTTCATTTTTTGAGGCAGACTCTCACTATGTGGCTCTGGCTGTCCTGGAATTTATTATGTAGAGTAGGCTGGTTTTAAACTCACAGATATCCTTTTGCCTCTGCCTCCTGAGTGCTGGGCAGAGTTTCTTAAATAAAATCATGGTTAGAGTTAATATTTCATACCCAGAGTTCATAAAAATCTTCAATTATTTATCTTGCTTCTGTTGATATGCACTGACTTTATTTTCCTTTCTTCTTTTTTTGGGAGCCATGCTATGGGTAATAGAAAACAGCATTATCTATTGGAAAGATGTTTGTTTTAGATGGCAAAAGTTTGGGGTTTTTAAAATCATGGACCTGTCATTTACTACCTGTGTGATTGTGAATGGATCTTGTGTGTTGCCCTGAAATCAGCTTCCACATTTGTAAAATGGTTTTTCCTTTCCTAGCACCATTGCAGAAGGTGTAATAGTGTTTTCCACTGAATCCATAGTCTGTAAATTATGGTTCACCCCCTTTTCTTTTGTCCAAGAAAGTAGAGTCATTATCAGTTTAGCTATGTATAACACACCACAGATTAGAAGATGTACCATTATCAAAGTTATAAATATGTAAAAAGTATGTGTTAGAATACTTGACAAGCTCCATTCTCCCTATTTGTTTCGGAGTGGTATTTTAAAATCCTCAACTTTTGTAATGTTG